>NC_053018.2:23676432-24004960 GCF_016746245.2 Drosophila santomea
GAGGATGAAACAGAATTGCGCTGCGATGCAAGTTCGATAGGTTTCGGATCAATCCTTTTGCAAAGGAAAGCGGATGGTAAACTACATCCAATTTTTTACTTCTCAAAAAGGACAACGGATACAGAATAAAGGTATCATAGTTATACCCGTTACTCGTAGAGTAAAAGGGTATACTAGATTCGTTGAAAAGTATGTAACAGGCAGAAGGAAGCGTTTCCGACCATATAAAGTATATATATTTTTGATCAGGATCAATAGCCGAGTCGATTTGGCCATGTCCGTCTGTCCGTCCATCTGTCCGTCTGTCTGTCCGTATGAACGTCGAGATCTCAGGAACTACAAAAGCTAGAAAGTTGAGATTAAGCATACAGACTCCAGGGACATAGACGCAGCGCAAGTTTATCGAATTATGCTGCCACGCCCACTCTAACGCCCACAAACCGCCCAAAGCTGCCACGCCCACACTTTTGAAAAATGTTTTGATATTTTTTCATTTTTGTATTGGTGTTGTAAATTTCTATCGATTTGCCAAAATTCTTTTTGCCACGCCCACACTTTTGAAAAATGTTTTGATATTTTTTCATTTTTGTATTAGTCTTGTAAATTTCTATCGATTTGCCAAAAGACTTTTTGCCACGCCCACTCTAACGCCCACAAACCGCCAAAAACTGTCAGTGTAGAAGACCTCCTTCGCACTATCACTAGCTGAGTAACGGGTATCAGATAGTCGGGGAACTCGACTATAGCGTTCTCTCTTGTTTTGAACTGGAAACACTGGCAGTAATATATGCATTAAAAAGGTTAAGAGTGTACCTACAAGGAATTGAGTTCAAAATAGTAACAGACTGTAATTCCCTCACAATGACGTTGAACAAAAAAGACTTGAACCCAAGAATATCATATCTTGGAATTATATCTTGGAAATACAGAATTCTTTGTATAATCAGGATCTAGAACTAGAATGAAACACGTTGATGCTCTTAGTAGATGTAATACGATTTTGGTAATAGAGGAAAATACGTTCGAGGACAATTTAGTTACCATATATGCCAAAACAGACGAGAAGTTGAGAAAGATTAAAGAAATGCTAAGTAAAGAAGAAAGCGAATTATATGAAATGCAAAATGGTGTGATTTACAAAAAAGTAAAAGATAAGTTATTGTTCTATGTCCCGGAAGCTATGGAAGAACACTTATTGTATAAATACCACAATGAGTTAGGACATGAAGGGAAATACAAAGTTACGGAAATGGTCGGTAAAAGTTATTGGTTTCCAAATGTTAGAAGTAAAGCAGATGAAATGTATAGCTTTTGAAGGAAGAAATGGTAAGCAAGAAGGAACTATTAATAATAAGGGAAATTCCCTTAATAATTAATAAGGGAAATACACCATTCGAAGTCATACATATAGATCACTATGGTCCGGTAAATCAAAAGAATTCTACGAAAAAACATGTATTAGTAATTGTTGATGGATGCACAAAGTTTGTGAGATTGTATCCAGCGAAGTCAACAAACTCAAAGGAAGCAATGGAAGTGATTATTTTAGAGCGTATAGCAGACCAACGACCATTGTTTCAGACAGAGGAACATGTTTTACATCAGATATGTTTGAAGAATTTTTGGAATCAAGAAACATTAAGCACGTCAAAATTACAACAGGCTAACCACAAGCAAATGGACAAGTTGAGCGAATAAATAGAGACCTAGGACCCATGATTAGTAAGCTCGTAGATGTAGAAAAAAACGTACAGTGGCACAAAGTTTTGGAAGAAGTAGAGTATGCAATTAATAATACAAAGCACAGAAGCATAAATGAGCACCCAAGTAAAATGCTGTTTGGAGTGAATCAAAAAGGAAAAATGCTAGATTGTTTAAAAGAAAAGGTATTGGAGTCAAGGCTAAAAAGAAAAGAAATTAATTTAGAGAAAATTAGACAAAATGCCGAAGTTTGGCAGGAAAAAGTACAGAACTATAACAAGAAATATGTTGACGCTAAACGACTAGAAGCAAATAAATACAAATTAGGAGACTACGTTGTGGTCAAGAATTTTGATTCAACAGTTGGAGCGCCTAGGAAATTGATAACCAAATATAAAGGCCCCTATGAAATCGCCAAAAGTACTAGATAGTTTTAGGTATTGTATCAAAGATGTGGGAGGTTTTCAGTTGACACAAAAACCATACGATGGAATATCGGCGTCTCATAATATTAAACCATGGCTTCGAGAAAAGAATACAAAAATGAAAAAATATCAAATCATTTTTAAAAGTGTGGGCGTGGCAGCTTTGGGCGGTTTGATGGCGTTAGAGTGGGCGTTGCAAAAAGATTTTTGGAAAATCGATAGAAATTTACAAGACCAATACAAAAATGCAAAAATATCAAAACATTTTTTAAAAGTGTGGGCGTGGTAGCTTTGGGCGGTTTGTGGCTTGTGTGGGCGGATAAAGAAAAACAAAAGTCTAAAGTAAATTTAAAAAAGAAAACCAAACCAGATGTACGAATACTGAAATGAGTAACGGCAAGGATCAGGAGCTCCTAATTATCAGGAAGGCCGAGCTGTAGTAGTAGTTGTAGTAGTAATTGTATATAAGTATAGTAGTATAAGCCCCATTGCAATATTAGAATGTAAGAACTAATTATAAACAGTATGCACACACTTGCTGAATAAATGAAGAGTCAGTCGTCGCTGAACTGTCACAGAGCGCACACTAAACTGTGGATTTCATATTGCCTGTGATCTGTTAGATTTGCCACCTGAAGAACATAGGGCGCACGGTACACATCAGCGATGTCATCAGGCCAAAGCCGGAGTCAACGGGGGCATGCCACAAGTAAGCGGGGCACGGAGAAGCAATGCACTCAAGACCAAGGAACCCACATACTCCCGAGGAAAGGGGAGGGGCGGTACAGCAGTACCGCAAGGCACGCCAAATGAGTCTGCAGGGAAGAAAGACAAGGATTAACAACGATGAAACGTTTTCGTTTATAATCCAACTTACCGGGAAAGTTTTGCTTACAGTCATCAAAGCTTAGGGAAGGGTGCGCCCCGTACACAAGGCGGTCGATCGGCACTCGATAGTGTCAATCGATGGGCAAAAATATCGGAACTAGCAGCACATGACGGGTCACACTACATAAATACTATGGTCATCGAGTGGCAACGCCGCACCCACGAGAGTTATCGGAATCTATCGTCAACAAATGATCGACGGGAAGTAGTGTGACCAGATGACGAAAGGACGTCAAGGAGAACGAGGATACAAGTCAACAACAAGAAGAAACGAAGTCAGCAGAGGAACTAAAGCCGTGATAGTCAGCAAGGAACAAGATCGCTTCGTCAAGACGTTCGGGACAAGGAAAGTCTCCGAATTGAGACGCAGGTAGCTGAGGTCCAATTCGACGAGCCTCGACTGTGTCGGATACTACGTACGTGAACCCGACGATTGCTTGGTGTGTCCTTGCGATCCGAGCAGGCGTGGTACTGGCGCCACCAATCAGAGCAGACGTGGGGTGGGCGTGTTGCTGTTCCACCAGGCGATTGCCTTGGGGATCGCAGCCGTTATCTGCCGTGAGCCAGCATACGACGGCAATTCTTAGCCCAAGTGAAGAGCACCCAACGACACGGTCCGCACCACTCAGGACGACAAGAACGTCGAGACAAAAGAGCGAGGCAGCTGAGCAGACAACCCAGGTCCATCCGGACTAGCTAGAAAGAAAGGGTAGGGTGGAACGTTCGTATTTCACTGGGCGTCTAGCTAAAGGGACTGCGGCGTAATCCGGGCAATTGCGCGGAGCGTCGGTAGGACCTGAAAAGGCGTCTAACGGGACCGGACGAGACAGAGCAAGGGACAGGAGGTTGCGGCTAGCAAGACGTACGCCTTGGCAGCCCAGAACTTGTCCACCCTACTCTGAGAACGGTGACTCTTCCCTAAGTCCCAGCCTTTCTTCTCGCTACCAAACCCGTGTGGCCGCGGCAGTACCAGACGAGGGGGCCAACAATACGACGGGAGAGCAGAGAAATCCGGATATTCACATCACATAATAAAGCTAGGCAAGAATAAATACCCAAGAAACGAAAACTGCAAGTGTTGAAACTGGTAACCGGATGATCACGTTTTTAAAATATATATGGTGGCACGAACACATAAAATCTACTGAGAAAGTCTATCACAACACTATTTAGCTGGTTCGCTACGGAAGCCTCTTACATTTTGATAGGAAACAGAAAGAAGAAGATCGGGGAAGAAGTAGAAGAGGCGAGTGGTGCAGTGGTCTGGCCACGTGAGGGAAGTTTTATTCCCACGGGCCCATTTTTCTTATTATACCCGTTACTAGTAGAGTAAAAAAGTAAACTTGATTTGTTGAAAAGAAGAAGCGGAAGCATAAGAAAGCGTTTCCGACCTTATAAAGTATGTACATTATTGATCAGGATCAATAGCCGAGTCGATCTGGCCATGTTCGTATGAACGTCGAAATCTCAGGAACTATAAAAGCTAGAAGATTCTAGAGACATAGACGCAGCTCAAGTTTGTTGGCCATATTGCCAAAACTTCCATGCCCACACTTTTTATATAAGTTTTGATATTGTTTAATTTTTTTATTAATGTTAAAAATTTCTATCGATTTGCAGAAAAACTTTTTGAACTCTCCACCGACCACAAACCTCCCAAAACAGCCACGCCCACACTATTAAAAAATGTTTTGATATTTTTTAATATTTGTAACGGGTGTTTTTTTTAGAGGTATAGAACTTTAAATTGCAATAAAACAACGATGGATTATTCGATTGACATGAATTTTATTGACATGAAAGATAATCTTGTGGCATTACATTTTAAATATGATTTCTGGCATATGACCGCCACGGCTGGCTCGGATGTAGTCCAATCTGGACGTCCAATTTGCAATGACTTTTTCCAACATATTTGGCCGTATATCGGCAATAACACGGCGAATGTTGTCTTCCAAATGGTTTAGCGTTTGTGGCTTATCCGCATAGACCAATGACTTTACATAGCCCCACAAAAAGTAGTCTAGCGGTGTTAAATCACAAGATCTTGGAGGCCAATTCACAGGTCCAAAACGTGAAATTAGGCGGTCACCAGAAGTGCGCTTCATCGCTAAACAAAATTCGCTTATGAAAATCGGGAACAACAGCAATCTCGTTTTGGGCCCATTCGACGAATCTACGCCTTGCTTGATGATCGTTTGGTTTCAATTCTTGCACGAGTTGGATTTTGTAAGCACGCAAACCAAGATCCTTCCGCAAAATCTTCCATAAAGTGGATGGACACAGATCCAATTCCTGTGCTCGATGGCGGATGGACTCATTCGGGTCTTCCTCAATGCTACGCTCTACAGCAGCAATAGCTTCTTCTGTACGCACCGTACGGCGTCTCTGGGGATGCGAGTTATCAATAAGAGTAAACGCGGTGCGAAAACGGTCCATGGTTAATCGAATTAACTGCTCTGATGGACGATTTTGTCGACGATAAAATGGACGTAGTGCGCGATACGTATTCCGCACAGAACCATTATTTTCGAAATAAAATTGCACTATTTGCAAGCGTTGTTCAGGCGTGAGTCTATTCATGACGAATTGCCAAACCAAACTGAGAATAAATCACTTGACAGCTGTTAAATCGGTCGCCATCTTGAACAGTAATGCCAACTTAAAGTTCTATACCTCTAAAAAAAACACCCGTTACTTGTGTATTGTTTGCAAAAATTCTTTTTCCCACGCCCACCCTAACGCCTACAAATTTCCAAAAACTGTTATTGTGGAAATTTCTCCCTCGTATTCCACTAGTTGAGTAACGGGTATCAGATAGTCGGGCAACTCGACTTTATTCTCTCTTGTTTAAATAGTATTTGTAATACAGAATATTAAGATTCCTAGATGGCATACTTTTCTAAAAATAAAGCATTTTTAATTGTCAAATAACAGTAGTGTACTCATTAATGGTAACAATGTCGTATTATATGAGACCACACACATTTGTATACATATTTCCCCAATTACACAAGCATGCCTTACTTGAAATCCACAGATGCCAAAAAAGTTTTTGCCATGCCCACTCTAACGCCCACAAACCGCCAAAAACTGTCAGTGTGGAAAACTCTCCTTCGCACTTTCAATAGCTGAGTAACGGGTATCAAATAGTCGGGAAACTCAACCACAGCGTTCTCTCTTGTGTTTAACCTTAGCTTCGAACGCTTTTACCATCATACTATTACCAGAACATATGCTAGAAAATATTTCATTATTGTCAGTTATCTTGAAAGATAAAATGTCTTCAGAAAAGTTAAATTTTTCAACTTTTATGTTATCGGCCTTTGTTTTGTCTTGTATATAAATCTTTGATCAGGGGAGAGACGACAAACGAAAATTTGTTCCTTTAGTGGAACCACCATGCCGACTTGTGCCGGTAGTCCGGACTCAATATTCCTTTGTGGTGGCAAACTAGTACGGACAGATGGAATCACTGGATGAGAAAGCAGTGCAGACAAATCAGAATCTCTAGCAATCCTAGCTGGACTCCCTCCACAACGGATTGATCGGATTGCTTCGAATCTTTATTAGCTGCCGATCTTAGCAAAACTTTAGGATTGGCTGCGATTGGCAGCTGATCTGCTGTAGAGTCTGGTTGATCACTTAGGCAGCCTACCATCAGCTGCTTTCTTGCGCCTTGGAGATGCCTCTAATAGCTAAAGTCTATTAAACTGCGAATCTATCGCTGAAAGGAGATCATCAGCTCGACGAAAACTATTTCTAGCTACGCCAAAACTGCTTATCAGTTCTTTTAAGCCCTATAGCAAACGATTTCATCTCGTTTGGAACCACTAAGCAACCATCACAACAGTATTTTAGATTTGGGCCCTTAGCTAGGTTATCACGCCGCTAAAACCTGAGCACCATTTATCACAAAGCCAAGATGTAATTTTAAGATGCTCAGGCTTTATAACCTTACGGCATTTGGTTTGGAAGTAGACATTTGTTTCATAAATGTAGCCTGCCAAAGACCACCGAAGTGAGCTGATCGAGGAGGAATAAATCGCCACTCGATTTCTTCCTCCAGGCAAAAATCCAACACTGCCTGGCGCCTGTTTGCCCTTGTCTGGGAAATGTGACGCTTTCGTAAGCCCAACCGCCCAACTCCTTGTCACCATTTACGCGTGCGGCGGTAGAGTCTGGGGAGGAGATTCCCACAACAGAATATGTAACATATCCGGTGACAACAAAACGAGAACTGCAAAGTGTTGTTACTGGTAACCGCATGATCACGTTTAATATAAATTTGGTGGGACAAACACACAAAATCTTCTGAGCTAGCCACACATATCTTGTAGCGAGCAGACCAACAAAATCAGTTCGTTACATATGACGCCAAAAACGTAAGTACCCCGGCAGTATACAAAACAAGAGAGAACGCTATAGTCGAGTTCCCCGACTATCTGATACCCGTTACTCAGCTAGTTAGAAGTGCGAAGGAGAGTCTTCAACACTGAAAGTTTTTGTCGGTTTGTGGGCGTTAGAGTGGGCGTGGCAAAAAGTTTTTTTGCAAATCGATAGAAATTTACAAGACTAATACAAAAATGAAAAAAATATCTAAACATTTTTCAATAGTGTGGGCGTGGCAGCTTCGGGCGGTTTGTGGGCGTGGCAAAAAGTGTTTTGGCAAATCAATAGAAATTTACAAAACTAATACAAAAATGAAAAAATATCTAAACATTTTTCAAAAGTGTGGGCGTGGCAGCTTCGCGCGGTTTGTGGGCGTTAGAGTGGGCGTGGCAAAACGTTTTTTGGCAAATCGAAAGAAATTTACAAGACCAATACAAAAATGAAAAAATATCAAAACATTTTTCAAAAGTGTGGGCGTGGCAGTTTTGGGCGGTTTGTGGGCGTTAGAGTGGGCGTGGCAACATGAATCGACAAACTTGCGCTGCGTCTATGTCTCTGGAGTCTGTATGGCTAATCTACACTTTCTAGCTTTTGTAGTTCCTGAGATCTCAGCGTTCATACGGACGGACAGACGGACAGACAGACGGACGGACAGACGGACATGGCCAGATCGACTCGAATATTGATCCTGATCAAGAATATATAAATTAAAAGATATTTTTAATTTTCTTTTAAAAAAGAACACGTCAGATTTTATTGGTGTTAATTTTGGAACTAACTGGACTAAGTTTTACAATTAATAATTAAACCTATTCTCTGCCGACGTCGCTGATGTAGTCGAGGCCGTCGCTGCCACAGCTTTGCCGCTGCCGTTGTGGCTGCGCCGTTGTCGCTGATGGTGTCCGATGTCGTTGGCGTTCCCACGACTTGGCCGGTGCAGACATTCTGCTGATGCAGCGCACGTGGCGGATGCACTGCCGTCATAGCTGGAGTCAATGTGCCTGTTCTTGCTGAGCTGTTGTTTGTTGTGCAATTTCTTGGTTTATGTTGGGCTGCATTGGGCTTGTTGTTGTTATTGGGACTTCGCTGACTGTCTGCTCGTGGCGGATGTACTGCATGTGGTGGAGTCGTGATCGAGATTTGGGTTCTTGTGTGTTCTTATCATATTTGGTCTTAACTCCTCCCCCTTTAGACGCAGACGTCCTCGGATGCGATGTAGAGGCGTTTCCGGGTTGGTCCAGTAGGTGTCTTTGGTTTTGTTCCTGGTGTTTCGACTTCCTTATTTAGCTGGTGGCCCCTATGAGATAGCTTTTGTTTTGCTATCCAGCCGATTGCCGCGATGAGTGCCAAAAGCAGAGTCCCTGTCACCGAGACGTTAATTGTTGCTGTCTTGGTGCTGTCGTCTCTTATCATCTCAAGCTCCCTGGTATTGTTGATATTGAATTCCTTTAGCATTTGTAGCGAAAGAACTTCTTCCACCTTGCTCTCTCGTGCTTGGAGTTGAAGAACTGGGGGTGCAGCCTATTTTACCCTTTTTTATTGGTTTTAAAATTGTATGTGTACAGGTTTCGTTAGAAATTAATAATGTACAATAGGTTTTTGCCGTTGGTGGCTATTTTTATTTTGGAAAATTCTAGCAGTTCTTCTAGGTTCATGAAAACAATCTCTTTATTGAATAGGTTTACGATTTGTTTAGTTTCATATTCTGATAATATAATGGAATTTATGGTATCTGTTTTTGCCCAATCTATTGCATGGACTAGGTTATTAAGTTCTTCTTTAAGTATGTGTAATTTATATTGCAACAGAGAGATTTTTCGTCTATAAAATTTTTATTTTCTGACGTGGCCTTAATTATATTGTTGGTTATTAAGCTTAACTGTTTAATTCTATCATTTAGTACTTTATTTATTATTAACTGTTTATTATTGTTCTCGATCTGTTCGTTTATTTTATTGATTATTATTTCTTTGTCATGGTGGTCCGGTGAACCGGCAAACCATTTCCATGCCGTTCCCAAAGCATCTATTGCCCTTTTTTGTTTTTTTAAAAGGTTTAAGTTTTCTTAAGTCTGATTCCGACTTCATAAGTTCGAATTTTAAGAATGGGAGAAGTGGGTGCGTTTTATTAATTTCATTTAATCTGTTCGATATGTCACCGAACGCGGATTCGTATTCTTCAATGTTGAACACGTGGATAATTTTAAATGTCCCGTTTTGCAGAACAGCGGTTCCCGTTTTTATGGGAATGAGTTGGGAGTGGGTGTAGTCTAATATGGTAACCCGTCCGAAACATGTTGGCAATAAGAGTAACCTGCGAATGAATGTTATTTCTTAATATTATTTTTGTGTACTATTCTCCCAGAATGTGTTTTTATGGTGGTGTTCCTATCCTCTTGGACTATTTCTTTTCTGTATCTCGGTGTTAGTTTTGACCCTAACCTTTTATCTATTTTCATATAAACTGTTTCCCCTACCTCGTATTTCTTTATTGGGTTCTTTCTTTGGTTGTGGTATTCTAAGTCGGTATTCTGTTTTTTTTTCTATTTTTTCGCTGATCTTTTTCCTAACATCTTGAAGTTCTTGGGGGTTTGCGCTTAATTGGTTTCCGAAAAATAAGTCTATTGGTTTTTTTTGTGTTGTTGAATGAACTGAAGTATTGTACTCTTCGACTGCTTTAAAGAGTAGTTCTTCAAATTCAAGTGTGCTTTCGTCTAGCTTAAGGCATCTCATTATCTCTGTTAGAGTTGAATGAAATCTTTCGACTTGCCCATTGCTAGTCGAAGTATAGGGCGGTGTCGTGTAGACTTTTGCCTGCAGCTGCTCTTGCAGCAGAAACTTGATAGCTGCTGAATTTAGAGCCTTTTCGTTGTCTGTTACAATCTGCTTGGGCATACCGAATGCTATCATAATTTCTCTTAGTGGATGTTTTATATCTTCCGATGCTTTTGATCTTAATAGTTTTATCTGGGCATATTTTGAAAATTTATCTATGGCCGTTAGTACTAGCTGTTTTTGGGTCGTGTAGATGTCTACATGAATGATTTGTCCGGGGTACGTCGGTATGGGGGTTGGTTGAATCTCCCCATGATGCGGATGTCTGTCATATTTGGCTATTTTGCAAGTCCCGCATGCTTTTGCCGTGGCTTCTGTTTTTTTTCGAAGGCCAGGAAAGAAAAACTTGCTTAGTATCTGGATTTTATTTTCAATGGCGTTTCTATGCGCCCTCATGTGTTCGGAAGCTACGATATTATTCTGTTCGCTCTCTGAACTCACGTCCGTGACTTGTTTCTGCGTGTATCTAGTTTTGTAATTGTTAAAGTGCTGTGGGTAAATATTCTGGATTTTGCCCATTACGTGTTCAGGTGTGAAGATCCCGTTCATGATTTTTGGGTTTAGGTGTTTTTTTAGAATATCCACCAGATCTTCCTCGGAATATGATTTCTTTTTTATTATGTGCCTATGAAAAGTAGGAAAGAAATTTCGAACGACTCTTCCTCTTCTTCTGATATCAGGAGAAATAGTTGGTTTTTGAATACATTAATGGGCACATTTTCGACTGGTATCAAATTATGCGAGGAACTTTCGTCGCTATGAACCGTCGCCGTTGTACTATTTATTTGGGGGTTTGTTGGGATTCTGGAAAGTGCGTCGGTTAGCTCGTGGTTGTATTCCTCTAAGTAGCTTTTCCATCTTTTAAGTTTCCCACTATGGTTCTTTGAACTAAGAGCGAAAGTCAACGGTTGGTGGTCAGTGTATATTATCACCTTGGCTGTACCGTAAAGGTACATTCGTAGGCTCGGAAGTGCCCAAACTATTGCTAGCATTTCTTTCTCATTTGCTGCGTAGTTTTCTTCGGTCTTCGAGAGCGTACGGGAAATGAAAGTGATCGGTCGGGATTCTTGTTCTAAGACGGCGCCTATAGCGAAGTTTGAGGCGTCCGTTGTTAACTTGAATTCCTTACTAAAGTCTGGGTACGCCAGTATGACGTCTTGTGAGGCTAAAGTTCTTCTTATCTTATCAAATGCGCTTATCGCGTCGTTGTTCAGATCTATCTTTGTTTTATTTGAAATATTTTTTGGGAGGCGACCGTTTTCGCCTCTCAATAAGTTAGCATAGTCGCGAATAAAACGCCTATAGTAACTTGCCAGACCTAGGCAAGGCCAGACCTATCCGCGTTTGTTTTGACGCCTTTTTGTGAAATAGTGAATCCCAAGAAATTTACCTCCTCTTTGAAGAATTCACATTTGTCCATCTGCACGTACATATTGGCTTTTTCTAATGTGGCATGTGCGTGGCATGTTCATTTTCGGACCGACTAAAGACGATAATATCGTCGATATACACGTAGCATATTTTTCCTACGTGTTCCCTTAGAATATCGTCTAATGCTCTCTGGAAAATATACGGTGAGTTCTTTAAACCGAAAGGTAATCGAGTGAATTCGAATTTTCCGCCGTTGATTGCGAACGCAGTTTTTTCTATGTCCTTTTCTTTAAGCGGTATCTGGTGGAATCCGCTTTTGAGATCTATAACGGAGAAATATTTATTGCCACCCAATTGTGCGATTATTTCTCCAATCTCAGGGATAGGGTACCTATCCGAAATAGTTACGGAGTTAAATTTTCGATAGTCAATGACTATCCTATACTTCTTTTCTACGGACGCGTGAAGGTCGTATTATGCCGTCTTGTAGCAATTGTTCCATCTGCTTTTCTACCTCGGGCCTTAAAGAAGTTGGGTACGGGTAGTGTTTGCTATACACCGGTGCATCCGATGATGTCCTTATTTCACCTATTACTCTGGTAGTGTAAGTTAGTCTTTCATCTGGGTCCGCAAATAAGTTCGAATGTTTCTGGGTGAGTGAATTTATAAGATTCTTCTGACTGTTCGACGTATGCTCCATTCTGAGCTTTATGTTGTTTACTGACTGAGTCACTAGTTGTTTCACTCGGATATTATAGTTTCCATTTAATGTTAATATATCGTTTTTAACGTTAATAACCGCGTTTAGTTGTTTTAGTGTGTCGTTCCCTAGGATGCCGTGGAAAGTATTGAGTGTAGGCAGTAAGAAAAATTTGATGGGTCTATCTCTGTTATTGAACAGAGTGAGAAAAGTATGGTGAGTTATTGGGGTTTGTCCTCCCACTGAATTTGCGAAAAATTTCCCTTCGTTCTTTTTTGGGTGTGGCACCAGATTTGGTTGGATGTAGTTCTGGTTCGATCCGGTGTCTATGAGAAAATTTAGTTTAGTGCCATCTTCCATGATGCATTGGAAGTATGGCAGAGATGACCCATTTAACCTAAAAAATGAACATCCGAAGCGTCGACGGGAGTCGATTCGCTTTCCGGTTCGTTTTCCTCAGATTGCTGGTCATACAAGTCCGTAATTCCCTCGGAATCGGCACTAGCGAAATAGGTCTGTTCCTCGAGGTCAAGGTAGTAAAAGTCGCCCTCTACTCCCTTGGATGCCTCTTCTGGAACCCCCGTGGCAATGTGAAACTGCCTAAGGATTTTAGGTGGAGGTCCGTTTAATGGGGCAGGTCGTTTCGCAGAGAAGTCGTTAACATTGGGTCTATTCATGTAATTGACGTTGCCTGAACGAATGGAGCCGTCGATGTCCATTGGTAAGGGTTTCGGTTGTGGTTTAGGGGCCGTTGGACGCGGAGGCGGATAGAATTGCCGTGCTGGCTGATAATTTTGATTTAGTGGGATACTGGGGTCGTTGACCGCGTTTCTGTTGGTCAGCTGCTCCCGTTTGCCAGATCTGCGGATTTCCGGTAGTGCGTGGGTCTGTCGTATGTTGGGGAGCTGGACTATAATATAGTCTAAGGTTGAAAACTCTCCAATTTCTCGCAGAGTCTGCTGTAAGCAATCTCCTTGGTATGGACCTGTTAAAGGCAGGCGGCTGCGCTTGCCTAGGAGGTACAGGAGGTGCATGCTGCCTGAATTTGGGCGTGAACGCGTTCCTTTGTTCCTGATTGTCGACCAATTCACACAAGTGTAAGGCGTGACCGAGATCTCTGGGTTCTTTGATGGCCAAGAGTCTGGGCAAGTCTCCATTTAATCCCCGTATGAAAGTATCTAAGGCCTTTTCTCGATAATTTTGTTTCAGGGCATGGACACTATCAGGTTTTAATTCTTGCACGCTGATTTGATTAAGGATCAGCGATAATTGGTAGTAAACGGCCTGATAGAATTCGGCAATGGTCAGTCGTCCTTGAGTCATCGAGAACAATTGGTACTCTAGGGTCTTGAGGTCGCGTTTGTCAGCGAACTGATCCGTTAGGCATTTTGCAATCGCCTTCCAGTTCAGAGGGGTGTTATAGGATTCTAACACGGCATCGGCCTCGCCGGTGATTTTGTTCCTAATCGCCAACGTTATCAAAAAATATGCGTTGGTGCCCTCGTACAAACTCATTATTCTAGATACATTCTTCTTCCAAGAACCAAATTCTGTGCGGTTTCCTGAAAATTCTCTGATTAGTTTTGTAAGGTCTGGTAGTTTTTCGGACTCGCCTGGTATTGGGCCGATAAAGGGAACATCTTCTAACATTTCTGATGGTCTGCCTTTATTCAAAAGTTCCCCAATAAACTCGGTTCCGCCTAATGTCTCTTTGATGAGAGACATAATTACCTGTTTTAGCTCTGGGCTAGCTACCGGTGTACTGGTGGCCGTAGGCCTGCTTCCCCCGGGCTGTTCCCCGCTATCGGTACCTATATTGAGTGCAGCTAATGCACTTGCCAATTCTCTATCTTTTGACATGTTAAAGGCTTAAGGATTTGTTTATTTCGGACAACAACTAATAGATGTTTTGGGTTTTCGGGTGTTTTTTCTTTTTGAATTTTTAGTTTGAGTTATATATCGATGAATTTTTTCTAAAATTATTTAAGCTTATTGTATATTTCTTTTAAGTATTGTTGTTTAAATTCTATTTTGACTTATTTTCAATAGATTATTATTCTCATAAGATTCTTATCTTTCTTGTTTTAAAATATTTTCTTGTTTTTAAATTTACTTTTCTTTCCCTTTTTTTAATTCTTCTTTTTAGTATAGTAGTGTTTGTTTTTAAACTTATTTTTCTAGCTTACGCGATAAATAACATTTTCGGCGACGTTCCCTCGATGACCCCTTGGGTTTGATCCTTTTTGTCCCACGTTGGGCAGCGACGTAGCGGTGTTCGGGTGTGGGTGACTCGGGACCCTTGGTGGCACTGAGTTCCTTCGAAGGCTCCTGCGGACGGACACTACAGGAGAGTCGGCGATAGTTTTTAGACCGGTTAAACTGAACCTTAGAATCTTTCGCACTTGTTCACTGGACGCACTTGATGTTGTGGCTTCTTTTTTAAACGCACTTTTACACTGTGCGATTTTTTGTCACTTCTACTTATTTTTTGTAGTTGTTGATTAGTCAGTGTTCACTGTGGCTATATTTTAGGCACTGCGACGCGAACTTGTAGCTGCTTTAGGTACTTTAACGTTACGCGTGATCCTTTTGACGAAGGCTCTGTTTACCGGTCCCTGTTCGGGCGCCAATTAAAAGATATTTTTAATTTTCTTTTAAAAAAAGAACACGTCAGATTTTATTGGTGTTAATTTTGGAACTAACTGGACTAAGTTTTACAATTAATAATTAAACCTATTCTCTGCCGACGTCGCTGATGTCGTCGAAGCCGTCGCTGCCGCTGTAGCTTTGCCGCTGCCGTTGTCGCTGATGGTGTCCGATGTCGTTGGCGTTCCCACGACTTGGCCGGTGCAGACATTCTGCTGATGCAGCGCACGTGGCGGATGCACTGCCGTCGTAGCTGGAGTCAATGTGCCTATTCTTGCTGATTTGTTGTTTGTTGTGCAATTTCTTGGTTTATGTTGGGCTGCATTGGGCTTGTTGTTGTTATTGGGACTTCGCTGACTGTCTGCTCGTGGCGGATGTACTGCATGTGGTGGAGTCGTGATCGAGATTTGGGTTCTTGTGTGTTCTTATCATATTTGGTCTTAACTTATATACTTTATATGGACGGAAACGCTTCCTTCTGCCTGTTACATACTTTTCAACGAATCTAGTATATCCTTTTACTCTACGAGTAACGGGTATAAAAACATGCAGTACTGTTGGACTTCAAAAATAAGAATTTCGCATATGTCGCAAACAAGGTGCGCATATCGCTGAACAGAAGTCGTGCGAAATTCACTGGCTGAATATTACGCCGAAATGGAAAAGTATGGTACCTGAAAATTACCTAAACATGATTCCCCGAGCTATGTCGGAATTGATGCAGGGAAAGGCTCTGACTAGTTGCACAAGAAACGAGAAACTTTTGCGGTAGAACACAAATTAAGCAGAAACAAAGCCCCGGCCAGATAAGCATTAGAGCTACAGCAATATAGCTTTGAGATTGCGTACAGTAGGGGCAAGTTAAACGTGGTAGCAGGGGCGCTCTCAAGGCAGCCACTACCAGAGTCGGTGGCCACAACACCAGACACACTGCTGAGAACGCATGAGACAGAGGCCAAAGCAGAGTGCAACTGGATTTAGAAAACGCGAGAGAAAATAAGTGTTTATTCTCAGAAGTTCCCAGACTATGTATGGGAAGGCAGCAATCTCTACAGAGGCAGAATCTGCAAAGAGCATGGAACGAAGATGTGGTGACCTGAAAGCTGTGTGTTCCGCGGCACCTAAGGGAAACTTTTCTGGGAAAAAGCCACAACTCCCCAGCAGCAGGCCATGTGGGCAGTCGAAGGGCAAAGGCTATACTGGCAGCCCGGTACTACTGGCCAGGAATACTGTAGACTGCGCAAGGCATAAATCAAATCAGCGGTAGGCAGCGAGAAAAATGTTGACGCAAATCCCGGAAAAGCCCTGGTCAGCAGTGTGTGCTGACTTCATCGGAGCATTACCGAGCTCAAAGCATGGAAATAATATGTAGTTGGTGGTGATAGACAGATTTTCTAAATGGACTGAGCTGAGCAGAAAGCATTTAGGGAACGCATAGCACCGAGGTTTGGAAAGTGGTGATCACAGCAGGGCGTTTAAGAAGATCCTTAACGATATGGAAATAAGGAAGCAGTTTACGGCACCATACACCCCAAGGAGAATCCGACGGAATGAGCGAACAATGATAGTGAAGACCATGATTGCACAGTTCGCCGGACAAGACCAGAGGACATGGAATGAAAAATGGCCTGAAATCATGCTGGCTGCAAATTCTACTGTATCAGAGTCTTCGGGCAACTCACCGGTGACCGCGAGGTAAGCCAATCGAACGCGCTATTCTAAAGAGAAACGCTATGTACAGGAAGGCAACTAGAGGTTCTGGAAGGAAACGACAAGAAGATGAAGGAGGATCTTTGAAATGGTGCGGAGAAAACTATAGAAAGTTTTCCTAGACAAGACAATACACTACAATCTGCGAAGAAAGCAATGGAACCAAGGATTGGTTTGGGCCAAAGAGCCAACCAGTACCCGAGAATAGCCGGAGTCAGTATCGTTTCAGCGACTAAAAGAGAGGAACATAAGGCACAGGCACACTGAATGTATACCAAGTACAAGCAGCAGAGTTGACGGTTTCAGTGTCAGGCTAAAGTCGGAAATCCTTTATCACGGGTCAATAAGGAAGAGGTTGCAGCTTTAGATGCAAGAACACTTAAGCGATCCTGGCTATAAGGAACTTGCGGAGAAAGTTAAAGCCTTCCGGCCTTAAAAGAAGTTTATGGATTTCTCTACAGGAAGACAGAGCATTTAACAGGAGACCCGATGTGGATTCCTAGGGGCCTAGTGCCGAAGCTTTTAAAAGTGCTCATGATAATCTCTTAGCTTCACATGGAGGTGTGCATAAAACGTTAGAGATGCTAAGGAGGTATTATTATTGGCCCAGAATAGTAAAGGACGTGAAGGAGTACATTCAGTGGTGCGAGACCTGTAAGACGACCAATGCTCGTTATACCGCTTTGAGACCACCCATGACAGTAGCTCCTTAATTATCTCAGATGATGGGTTTCAATTTAAATTAGAAGCTTTTACGAGAGCATAAGATTGCACATACTCTTACTGCCGTTTACTCGCCACATGCGAGTGCATCCGACCGGGTAAATCGTTCCGTCATTGCTGCCATACGATCGCATGCGATCAAAAGGATTGGGATGAGCAGCTAATCAGCATTTGCTGTGCCCTCAGATCGGTTCACTCTAGCTTAGAAACACCCTATTACATGACATTTGGAGAGCACTTCATTTCATCTGGTGCCACATATAAATTGCTGAGAGCTCTTAATCTGCTCGAAGACAGGCTGTTGTCGTTCTTAAAGCAAGATTCATTAGAAATTTTCCGTAGCAGGGGGTTAAAAGTTAGAAAGAATCAGTTCGAGAAAAACGAGAAAAGGAACAAGCTGCGCTCAAAGGAGTGAAGGCTAGGAAGTCTATCGCAGGAACTTCAAGCAGAGCCATTTTGCAGCTGGTTACAATGCGAAATTGGGTCCATCCTTAATAAAGGCAAGGGTGAAAAAGAAGATTGGTCAAGTGTATAACGATCTTGCTTTTAAAGCAGTGCCGAGGTGTGATCTGAAGATGGATAGATGGATATATTTATTGGATCTTATAGGCAGCAGCTGAGGTGTACGACGCAGTCGATCTTCGAGGAGCAGCCAATAGCTCGGGCGCGAGCTAGCTCCCGGCGCGACCGTCGGCTCCACCCGCACAGCAGCGCGTCAAGAAAGTACAATTAAAAGCCCATAAATAAATCCAATTTCCAATGCTCCGCCCGACCACTAGTTGTCGCCGCCGCGAACCTCCCGCGCTATCTCCCCACCGGCAACGAACCTTTAAAAGACCCCAAAGATAGGCCTAGGAAAATCGTCCATATGTGAATCCCAACATTCCGCAGAAAAAATATAGAACCAATAAAAAAGAAATCCGTAAAATGAAGGTTAGGTTAAGGTGAAAAATACGGAAAAAATGTTGGGCGGCAAATCCACCGAGGATTTTACATTCATTTAGTGAGCACAAATAGTTTGGAATTTTTTATTTTGTTTATTATGCGTTGCTTTGTTTATTGAAGCTTCTTATTATGAGACTAACAATAAGTTTACAAATCTTAAAAAGTACTTAACTAACAGTCACTATTGCAAATGATAAGATTTTGTATGGTCCTAATTGGCATATCATTACGACGAAGTCGGGTTCGGCTAGATAGCCGTGTTAAGTCTCTCGCAAGCCTGTTCGGATGGGCGATATTTAGTTAGTTGCGATATTTTTCCATTTGTATGGCTATTTCATCTCTGACCGGAAGTATGAATAAATCCGCTTCGATTGGGCTCGTTGGATGATTTCTACGCTGCTGTTACTGGCGTTCCCCCATAGCTGGGAACCATAGGTCCATGTCGGTTTTAGGACGGAGTTGTAGAGTAAGACCTTATATTCTAGTCTTAGGGGAGAGCGTATACTAAGAAGCCAATGTAGACTATTGGCTTTTAGTTTGAGGTGTGTTTTTTTGCCTCAATGTATCTACGCCAAGTGAGTCGTCTGTCAAGATTAATACCTAGATACGAAACTTCATTTGATTTTGGAATAACAGTGTTATTTAGTATGAGCGAAGGGCAATCTTGTCTGTTGAGAGTAAAAGAAACGTGTTTACATTTCTGTTCATTGACTTTTATTCTTCAGTCAGAAAGCCAGAGCAAGTTGTGCAGTAGCTTGCCGTGGACATTTAGAGCGGCTCAGGATTGCAGTGTCATCGGCAAATGTAGATATTGTAAGCTGCCTCGATATTGGTATATCGCCTGTATATAGTAGATATAGTGTTGGGCCAAGTATGCTGCCTTGAGGAACTCGAGCTTCTATGATGTGGTCTTCAGACGTAACAGTGCTACATCTAACTGAGAACACTCTATTGTGCAGGTACGACTTTAAAAGCATATGGGTGCATTCAGGGAGTGTTGACTTAATTTCATGCATTAGGCCATCTAACCAGACTCTGTCAAATGCTTGGGCCACGTCGAGGAAAATGGCAGTGCAGTACTCTCTCTTTTCGAATGCAGTTCGAATTTCAGATGGGATATCGAATATCGAAGTTAATCGATAACTTGTTCGATTGTTCCATATTTCTCCTGAAAACCGAATTGATTCTCCGGTATTTTGTTAAAAGTTCGCAGTTAGGGTATAACAAAGGTCAGCAGACATTTTTCGAAGAGGTATGTATGATGATGGAACTATGTGATTCTTTCCCGGTTTCGGTATCATAATGATGATCGATTTTTTCCATAACGAAGGGAATTGACCAATTCTATTTATTGCATTGAAGAGCTGGCAAATAGTTTGAACGACACAAAATGGAAGTTCGATGATCATCTTAGGTGTTATTAGATCGCTGCCGGGGCTCTTATTAGGTTTTAATTCTTTAATGATTTTAGCGATTTCAGTTGGTCGAAATTCTATTGGATCCTGTGTCGTTTGGCTTACAACTGTTTGCTCTTGTAATACGAAATTATTCGTTGCTGGGTTTGGTTGAAACACGTTTTGAAGGTGATCTGCGAAAGTAGAAGCTCTATGTTTATCACTGCGGACCCATTAACCTGCAGAATTTCTTATTGGCACAACAGATTCTACCGGGGGGCTAAGAGATGAGTGTGCTCTCCATAATGGGTATTTTGTGCTAAAAGGTGATAGTTGCTCTATGTAGCGGCGTTGTGAGCATTCCAGCTCGTTGATTAGCTCCTTTCTTAATCTACGAGTTGCGTTTTTGAGCCTTTGTTTTGCAAATGACGATCTATAAGATTGCCATTCTCGTCGTATATACTGTACAGTTTGTTTTTCTGGGGTTGAGGCAAGGGCTGCTGCAACAAGGACAGACTCCAAAAGTTTAGTGGCGCTTTCGATGTCAGCCTTATTGATCATTCTTGGGTTCAGTTCAATGTGCGAACTTACGAATTTCTTGTATTTTATCCAGTTAGTTCTATTGGATGTTAATCGACAGGGTGAATTTTTCAGATCCGGACATTGAAGATAATTAAGGAGCACCGGCGAGTGAACAGAAGATAGGTCTGGGAGGGATTTGGCGTTTATATGATCATATGAAATGTTTCTTGTAACAGCAAAGTAAATCAAGTCTGGTATCTTTCTGGGGTCCGTTGGCCAATATGTAGGTGTTAGCATTGTAGTCACCAGCAGCTATGAAGCGATCCCCTAGAGTGTTGAAAAAATCCAAAAATTGGTTTTCGGATATCGTAAAGCGAGGTGGGCAGTATACAGCAGCAAGTGTTATTTGTCCGTTACCCAGCTGTATATTTAAAGTGGTTGCCTGTAAGTATTTTGTCGCAAAGTCGCTGCGGAAAGTATGTTTTATGCGGTTTCTAATCAGGACTCCAGTGCCTCCTTGTGGTTAACCATCAGGGTAGTTGGTGCCGTAGAATATATAACCATTTATTTGAAATTCGTACTTTTTTGTAAGATGTGTTTCAGAAAGGAGCATGACATCGATATGTTTGTCTTGGAGAAATTGAGCCATTTCAAGCTTGTGTCGCGAAACGCCGTTGGTTTTCCATAGAGCTATACGTAAGGGTGCCATTGATTATTTTGACTAATGCGATACCAGCATCTGTATCAATAGATCCTGATTACGCATAAGATTTTCCATGGTTGTACTCATGTCATGAATTCGGTCATGCTTTGTTGCAAGTTAAAGATCATTGTTTCAATATTGCCTTGTGGCTGTCCTGTTGGCTGATCAGCATTTACCTTGTTTTGTTTAGCGAGTGGGAATGGAGTTGTAGGATTTGTAGATCCAAGCCCTGATTTAAGCGCACTTGAAAATGTTACGTTTCTGTTGGTCAGACTATTTAAGTGGACATCAGGTGTATGTTTTGAGGGTGTAATTGTGCTGGGCGTGCTTTGCCCACGCATCATAGTCACTTTTTGGTGTTACCTCCGCAGTTACTACACTTTTTCATGCCGGGATCAGCTTTGTTTGATGGGCAGTTAACAGAGCTGTGAAGCTCACCACAAGCTACACATACAGTGCGAAGGGTACAATAAGTTTTTGTATGACCATATTCTTGGCAATTTGCACACTGCACGGGTCCTTTGCGCTTATGCGGCTCTTCAACAGAGATTCTACGGTGTAAGAGATATTGCAGCTTATAAATGGGGTGACTCTCAATTTTTTTTAATGCCCAAGAGTCTGGTTCAAGTTCGACCTTGAAAAAAGGTTGTTGCTTTTTATCTTTGTTAAACATGTTGATAACTGATTTCAGCTTAAAACCTTCTTCTCTTAGGGCTGCTGACATTTCCTCAGTATTTATTTCAGGCTCAAGACCTTTAATAACTATTTGTAGTCCCTTGCTGCTTTTTAGCTGGTACGTATTAAAGTTTTTCTTGGCATCGTTGAAGTATTTGGTAAGCGCTCTGAAGTTTTCTTCCGTTTTGACTTGGGCTTTTGTTTCATGAATGTTACCCTTAGTCAGGAGAATTATGTGGAAACTGTCCTTCCTAAATAAGGTTCATTATTTTGTTTACGAGGGCCTTGGACCTTTTTTCTGACCACGTTCCGCGATCGGCTTATGTATAAGTGTTAGATCGTATTACTTGAGCGCTGGAATACTTGTGTAATTGTTGGTGGTCTTTTGGGTACTTGAACGTTATGTTTATTATGAAAAAGTGTCACAATGTTTTGAAGATAAGTGGTACCCATTAATTTAGTATATTTATAGGGTAGATATGCTACAAGGGGTCTTCTTAATGTCTTTGTCAGAATTTGGCAGATCGTCTAATTCATCGGCCAAAATGGCAAATCGGTTATCATTGTTGGGCATGTTAGTTTTTTGTCACAATTTATTTTTGATTTATTACCCATTGAAGAATTTTGCGGGCTTAGTTTTCGCTTTATTTGTATGTATCGATCTATACCAGTCTGTATGGTCGAGGAACTTTTTTTTGATGAGGGTGCAGCACACAGTGAATTTTTTTTTGGCTCTTGCTCAGCAGAACTTGCAGTCATCGTTGATCGGGCGTGTACCGGTGGAGTTGTTGTTTTTGTTACAGTAGGTGTGACCGAGCCAGTTGATAAGCAAAGATATTTAGCTTGCTCTTTGATCCCTTTAAAGTTTGATGGAGGGCAAGACCGCGCTCTCTCGCTTGTTGTTGGTAAGTCATGGTTTTTGATTGGCTCGGGGGTTATTGACCGTACGACTAAGTATGCGTTGTTTCGTTGCAAAGAGAGACGACGTTGATCTTGCTCAAGTTGACGCTGGGCCCGAAGACTCTGACTCATTTTTTTATTATTTGTTGATATTGATATAAACGGTTTTCTTTTGTTTGAAATAAATTTATAAAGAAAAGAAGGAAAGTTGTACGATATTTGTTGCCTAGAGAATAACTCCGGCGGTTTTTTTTGTTTTGTTCTTTTTTTTGATTAGTTATCGTCTTTTTGCGAGAGATTTATTTTGAATTTTTGAATTTTGACGATTTGCGCCAAACGGACAAGGTCTGGCATCACAGTTGGTCTGGCAACGCCACTCGGTTTGTGCGATCGGTTGGCAGCACTATCAGCAGTTGTTGTTGACCGTTATTTTCTTTTCTCCCTATTCTAGCTAGTACTTCAACGAAAAAAGCGCTTTCATCGGTGGATGTGGATAGTGCGGTAAGTGTTAAACATAAAATATCACGAGAGCTGATTGATTAAATAAAACTAAAAAAAATTGATATTCTGAAAAAAAAGAAACATAAATTTTAACATAAATGAAGGGAAGGAGAAACAATGATAAGAGAACATAAATGAGCTCATTTGGTTCGAGCTAAAAGCTTTTATGTTTTGCCTTGAATTTAAATTTTTGCATAAAGAAATGCCCTTTTAGCGGCCATATTCCTTTAGAATATTCAGAAAATGTACCAATGAATCTTAATCCTTCTTTGAGTTGCCGTCTCATTCCATTTTATCCAGTAATTAAATTGTTCGAAAAATTCCATAATTATACCCGTTACTCGTAGAGTAACAGGCAGAAGGAAGCGTTTCCGACCATATAAAGTATATATATTCTTGATCAGGATCAGTAGCCGAGTCGATCTGGCCATGTCCGTCTGTCCGTCCGTCTGTCCGTCCGTCTGTCTGTCCGTATGAACGTCGAGATCTCAGGAACTACAAAAGCTAGAAAGTTGAGATTAAGTATACAGACTCCAGAGACAGACGCAGCGCAAGTTTGTCGATTCAAGTTGCCACGCCCACTCTAACGCCCACAAACCGCCCAAAACTGCCACGCCCAACCTTTTGAAAAATGTTTAGATATTTTTTCATTTTTGTATTGGTCTTGTAAATTTCTATCGATTTGCCAAAAAACATTCTGCCACGGCCACTATAACGCCCACAATACTAGATACTAGATTCGTTGAAACGTATGTAACAGGCATAAGGAAGCGTTTCCGACCATATAAAGTATATATATTCTTGATCAGGATCAATAGTCGAGTCGATCTGGCCATGTCCGTCTGTCCGTCCGTCTGTCTGTCCGTCTGTCCGTCTGTCTGTCTGTCCGTCCGTATGAACGCTGAGATCAAAGGAACTACAAAAGCTAGAAAGTTTAAATTAGGCATACAGACTCCAGAGACATAGACGCAGCGCAAGTTTATCGATTCATGTTGCCACGCCCACTCTAACGCCCACAAACCGCCCAAAACTGCCACGCCCAACCTTTTGAAAAATGTTTAGATATTTTTTCATTTTTGTATTAGTCTTGTAAATTTCTATTGATTTGCCAAAACACTTTTTGCCACGCCCCCTCTAACGCCCACAATCCGCCCGAAGCTTCCACGCCCACACTTTTGAAAAATGTTTAGATATTTTTTTATTTTTGTATTAGTCTTGTATATTTCTATCGATTTGCAGAAAAACTTTTTGCCATGCCCACTCTAACGCCCACAAACCGCCAAAAACTGTCAGTGTTGAAATTTCTTCTTCGCAGATCCACTAGCTGAGTAACGGGTATCAGATAGTCGGGGAACTCGACTATAGCGTTCTCTCTTGTTTTAATATTCGTATGGCCGTGAATATTATATTTTATTCTCGATTTTAATCGCATCATTTATTGTAGACCATTTATATTTACGTTATGTGTCCATTGCTTAGTTTAAAAGATTTATTTCCTTTTAGATTTTAATAAAAGTTTATAATGTTTTAAAGGAGTTTAAAAAGGCCGCAGCAAGCTTTGCCTTGTAATGTAGGGTAGCACTTGCAAAAGGGGTCGCTCAGGATATTAAGCGCTGTGGGTAGTCTAGACCAAAGACATTATAATAACAAGATGCGTAACGGCCATACATTGGTTTTGCACTATGCAGCCACTTTTTTGGTGACGGCCGAAATTGCTCTCTTTTCGCTCGCCAAAAATTGAGAGCGTAAAAATCTAAAAATAGAATAGACTTGTTTGTGTGAGTAAAAACAATAAAGGAGATAGTGTGTATGTGTGCGTGCTTGTGCTAGAAGACGATTTTCGGGCCGAAATCAATTTTGATCTAAGAAACAAATTTGATTAATGTTTTGGTCAATTTCGATTCGTAACTATTATGGTTTGAAAGAATTTTTTTAATATTCGTTTGATAAAAGCGCCGCTCGAATTAGCTACCGTTCACATATTTATATTTATATTGTTAATTAATAATATGTAATATATCTTATAATCGGTACCCAGGGAACACCACGGGGAGGCCATTACAATTGTAATGGGGTCTTATATTTATATGACCTTCGAGTCGACTTGAAATGTTTAAATGTTCAACATTAAAACATTTCCATGTTCCCCAACTAAGCTAGTTTTCTAACTATTGCTTTTAATTTTTTTAATTATATAATTTAATTTTTAAAGTCGTCAATTATTTGAATGTTTATATTTTTTTCACTTATGAGATAAAATGCTGAGTTTAGCTTGACTTTTTTGTCTATTAGCAATAACAGTCCACTTGCAATGCTTAAAAAGCAAAACTTTTATAAGTTTTTTTAAAAGATCTATTTTATGCTCATAACATTCATTTTCTACATGAAACCATAATGAGAAATCACTACTCTCATTTGTGCACTTAATGCATTGGTCTACAATAAATTTTTGTATACACATTTGTTTTTTATTATTTTTAAAAATATTTTCAAAAACTTTAATGTGTATTTTACAAATATAAAAAAATAGATCAGATGGTGCCTTTAGTTTTCCGAAGTCCGATTCTGTCGAGTAGTTTTTCTCATGTATAAAAAGCTCTGACGGAGCTGTTAAATGCTCGGTTTCTTTTAAAATTACCGATCTGCATTTATCGCAGCTGGATCCCTTTGCAATATATCCAACAAAATATATACTCGAAGTTAATTCAATGGGTATATCATTGCACAAAAAATTATCTATATTTTGGTCAAAGTACCTCTCATTGCCTTCTACAATTTCAGAAAATGATACAGAGTATTCTTGCTGCTGTATTTCTTTTTTTTCAATGCAAGGCTGATATATAATCGAATCGAACTCTATTGGCAACATCACATCATCATCTGATTCGCAATTAGAGTTTTGGGAAAATTTAAAAATGTGTAGGGATATAAGCTTGGCAATTATTATATTAAATTCATTACCTGAAGGATTTCTGCAGTTACCACCTTTTGCTCGAACGCACGCAAATATATTTTCAAGGGGATCCTGGTTAACTCTACTTGTTAAAAAGAAAAAGTGGTCCGTGTGGTTCTTAAATATATCTTTGACGACACTGACGACATATTTCAACAGGGGACTGTGAGCGATATCTTTTTTGCGCAGGCGACCTTACAGCATTAAAATTAATTTCATCATTATTATTATATGTCATTAGGTTTCGATCTGGAATTGTTCCTTTCCTCAGATATCTTACCCCAATATCATCTGGGGAGAAATGATCGTGGCATAAAAACAGTGATGAAGTGCTTGCCACAAAATCCTCCGTAAATTGGCACTTTTCCGCCTATTTCATTAAAATTGTTGGATCCTTTTCAGGAAACCTAAACAATTTAAGGGTGGGGAAATCGCGCCTAGATTTTTGGCAGTGTGGTAAACTGCACTTGTTCCCACTTATGTTTCTCCTTTTCTTTTCGGCCATAGCCACGCAATTCCAATTGGCCAATAAAATATTTTTATATTAAAAATAATAAATTTTAGCTCTAACCTTTTTCAAAAAGCAGCAGTAGCAGCAGCACGTAGTATTAGCGCGTAAAATTACGAAATTAAGTTTAATTCAGTTAACTGAAATCGAGGAGCTCTACGTATAGTCAGCTTTAAGCAAACGTATTAAGAGAAAAAGAAAACGTATTAAAAGGAAAAACAAAAAAATTGGCGCGCTTTTCTTCCCACCCATAATTGCGCGCTTTTTTAAAAACATCAAAACAAAATAAAAAATAAATAAATTATCTGAATCTTATTTGCATTTTAAATATTGAAAATTTGTAATTTTTATACCAGTAATTTGACTAATAAATAACTAATAAATAACTATAATAAATAATAAAAACATATACAAAGTAAATTTTCAAAAAAAAAGAAATTACATTTAAAAAATAAATATTTCATAAAAAAAGAAATTACATTTAAAAAATAAATATTTCATAAAAATAATTCATAAAGTAAAATATTATTTATAAAATAAATAAAAATTTGGAAGCTGTTCATTGCAAAATTGATTTCTTGATGCACGAAGTGCGCACATAAGCACCGAGGAATCATTGTCTTCTTATATTTTTCAGAAAGAACTTTTAAAATGAAGGGCATATTTTGTCATTTTTACAATGCATGTGCATACGTGTGCACCAATACAGTGGTCAGCTGTCGCTGTATGCGTACAAGAGAGCTGGTGGCTCTAGAGCTCTCCGCTCTCTGGCTTTTGAACAAAATTTCGAGAGAGCCTGGAGCCACTTGAAAAGCCACAACGAAAAAATCGTGTGCAAAAAAATCGTATGGCGTTACGCATCTTGTTATTATAATGTCTTTGGATAGACCATTGGTAGATGGACAAGAGACGAGCCTCTAGAACATCAGAGGAGGGGAGAGAGGGGTTCAGACAAAGATTAAAATATTTTTTCCTGCAGCATTTATTTATTTGTGTGTGTGTTTCTCTATCCCGGTTAAAGCTTGTTGTTGAACGCAATTACCGTTAATTAAAATTATGCATAGGCATTCCGATATCTGAGCAAGACCATGACCCCCGTAGTCGACGAGCCGAATCCGGAAAACTATCTTGCGTGCGCTATGATTTCGAATCAACATCTTGCCTGTTATATTTTATAACAGTGTAGCGGTTCGTTACACTTCGAATGACAATCTTCCTACCAAGGGATCACCCAGTAACTATGGCCATTACAAGTCATGCTATAATATAATAATATTCTCACTCTCGTTTTCGTACCCCATGCATGCGCATCGCTGCCAAACGAGAGGGGAACGGAGGCGGTAATAAATACAATAAACAATAAATAAATGTTGCTTCCAAGAGCGGTTTCATATATGAATGTGTATTTTATAAAAAATATAAATTGAATAATTCGCATGCAATATAGATCTACTATATTGATACGTACATATGAGCCAAGAATTGAAAGCGAGGTGCAATATTTCAGCACAAGACAATAAACTTTAAATTTGTCTCCAAGTCCAGCCTTAAATGTTTTCTTTGGGTATTTTTATCAGCCACTTTCCTTTACGGCAAAAATTTCTCGATGGCAGCAGCAATAATGAGGAACCAGGATCAAGGTAATACGCGACCGACACGAACATGTTTAAGAATATAACACACTAAATGCTTTACGGGCAACAATTATTTTAAACTTTCCTTACCTTACCTTACACTACACTTCAATATTTACTCCACACAAAAAACAAGTCTGTGCGATCGTTTCATAACCAAAAGAGTATGATTAACAGAGTCAGATGCTTTATTAAAGTCAGTGAAGATGGCATCTGTTTGAAGATTATTTTTGAAGCTCTGTATTACCAAGGAAGTCAACTCCAAGAGGTTAGTGGTTGTTTATATATTTTTCATATCGCAAAATCGACTTCTCATGTATAGCCGACAATTTAAAGAATCCTCTGTAACTGCATCTGAGTTGTTACCTTTTTTATGGAGAGGGATCAGAATGGAATCCTTGGATATAGGAGGGAACTGCAAAGGTTCCAGAGATGAGATAAACAATATCAGTACAGGCTTGTACAGGGCTTCCTCACAGAATCTAAGCACTCAGCCGGGATGGGACTAGTCGAGAACTGGCGAATAGACTGGCTTAACACGCTGAAGATCGTAAAGCAGAGAGCTTTTGTTTAGATTGGGAAAAAATATTAAATTCGACTTTGAAAAACTGGGCATATAGAACGGCTATGGCCTGATACAATGTTACCGCAGTATTTATAGTATTAACGAAATTATGAAACTGCTTCGGATCTAGTGCGAACTGTAACATATAACGGTTTAAATAAGTCTTGTAACACTGAGCATTAGGGGAGGAACTACCTTAACAGTTACTCTTAGCGTAAAAGGGTATACTAGATTCGTTGAAATGTATGTAAGGTAGTAAGAGTTTCCGACCATATAAAGTACATACATATGTATATACTTGATCAGGATCAATAGCCGACTCGATCTGCCCATGTCCGTCTGCCCGTACGTATGAACGTCGAGATCTCAGAAACTATAGAAGCTAGATAGTTAAGCTTCAGATTCCAGAGAGAGACTGCAACGCCCACTCTAACGCCCGCAAACCGCCCAAATACGTTACGCCCATACTTTTAAAAATTTTTTTGTTATATTTGTTTAGTCTTGTAAATTTTGATCTATTTGCCAAATAACTTTTAACGCCCACAAACTACCAAAAACTGCTACCAAACTACTAAAAAACGCACATTTGAATACTCTCCATGGAGAAGTACAACCCGACCATTGTTTAGTAACAAGCTATCCATTCAGAGTTGGACACCGGTCTTTACACACTTTTTATCAGCCGAACAGGACTGGTTCAGCACATGCATAGCGACTGTGATACTAATTTCATCGCGCAGACGTGTTTCTTTCAAGCTACGAATAGCAAGTTCTAAAAACTACAACAGTATAGTGAAAGTTAAACACAAAGTGTAAAGTGCAGTTTGCACAACTAACAATTATTGACTATAGTAATTATTTACTAAAATAAATAATTATTCCATATTGTTCTGGTAATTGTTATATGTGGACTTAGAACAATGAATCAAAACGACATACGTTCTCAGCGACAATGTGAACAAGACGAGCGCCGGCTCTCTTTACAACGCAACAATGCATACTTTTCTTTCGTCTCACCGCAAATCGGTGATCGAGCACCCTCACCTTCAACTAACTCGAAACTTTTGCCCTCAGAGAACGACAGACCGCGTTCTTGCTCTCCCTCTCTGCCTGCTTCGGCTCACAAGTCGTGGAGCGAAGAGACCGCCTCTCCTACCCCGCTCCTCTCGCAGCGCCAAACGACCGTCCCGGGTAACTGTAACACTGCAATAACGAGTGCAGTGACCTCACTGGCAACTGTCACTGCTACCACAACAACAACTTCGTCAGCGGCCCAACTAATTATCGCTGTGCCAGCTGTAAATAATTCAGCAGCACTGACCGTTTGCAACAACAATAATGCACGCAAAGAAGAATCAAAACAAAAGCAGAAGTCGATTTCGACTGTGCAGACTGGCATGGATCGCTACATCCAAATCAAGAGAAAGCTCAGCCCTCAAAACAATAAGGCAGGTAATCAACCCAAAATCAATCGAACCAGCAACGGCAATGAAAACTCTGCAGTAAATAATTCAAACCGATATGCTATCTTGGCTGATTCTGCGACCGAACAACCCAACGAAAAAACGGTAGGGGAACCAAAAAAGACCAGGCCTCCACCAATTTTCATACGAGAACAAAGTACAAATGCACTTGTAAATAAACTCGTTGCTTTGATTGGTGACAGCAAATTCCACATTATCCCACTTAAAAAAGGAAATATTCATGAAATAAAACTACAGATCCAAACAGAAGCAGACCACCGTATAGTGACTAAATACCTAAATGCTGCTGGTAAAAACTACTACACATACCAATTAAAAAGTTGCAAAGGGCTACAGGTAGTACTTAAGGGCATTGAAGCAACAGTGACACCAGCTGAAATAATTGAGGCTCTGAAGGCCAAAAACTTTTCTGCAAAGACAGCTATTAATATTTTAAACAAAGACAAAGTTCCGCAGCCACTATTCAAAATAGAACTCGAACCAGAGCTCCAGGCACTAAAGAAAAACGAAGTGCACCCAATATACAATTTACAGTACTTGCTACATCGGAGGATCACCGTGGAGGAGCCGCACAAACGTATCAATCCAGTTCAATGTACTAATTGCCAAGAATACGGCCACACCAAGGCATACTGCACCCTTAAGACCGTATGTGTTGTCTGTAGCGAACCTCATACTACCGCAAACTGCCCCAAAAACAAGGACGATAAGTCTGTGAAGAAATGCAGTAACTGCGGGGAAAAACATACTGCAAACTACAGAGGCTGTGTGGTGTACAAAGAATTGAAGAGCCGCCTAAACAAACGTATTGCCACAGCACATACATACAACAAAGTCAATTTCTACTCTCCGCAACCGATTTTTCAACCACCCCTAACTGTCCCAAGCACTACTCCAACAATTTCTTTCGCTAGCGCCCTAAAATCCGGACTAGAAGTGCCCGCCCCACCGACAAGAACTGCTCATTCCGAACATACACCGACAAACATCCAACAAACACAACAAAGTGGCATCGAAGCTATGATGCTATCCCTACAGCAAAGCATGAAAGACTTTATGACGTTCATGCAAAATACTTTGCAAGAGCTCATGAAAAACCAAAATATCCTGATTCAACTTCTTGTATCTTCAAAATCCCCATAATGGCTTCCCTACGGATATCTCTGTGGAACGCAAATGGCGTTTCACGGCATACACAAGAGCTCACACAGTTCATTTACGAAAAAAACATCGACGTAATGCTACTATCAGAAACGCACCTCACAAATAAAAACAATTTTCATATACCAGGATACTTGTTCTATGGTACAAATCATCCAGATGGTAAAGCTCATGGAGGCACTGGAATACTCATCAGAAATCGCTTAAAACACCACCACTTAAACAATTTTGACAAAAACTACTTACAATCTACGTCCATAGCCTTACAACTCAACAATGGTCTAACGACTCTAGCCGCAGTCTACTGCCCACCGCGCTTTCCAATCTCTGAGGATCAATTCATGGAATTCTTTAACACACTAGGTGACAGGTTCATCGCAGCGGGTGACTATAACGCCAAGCACACCCATTGGGGATCTCGACTTGTGACGCCAAAGGGTAAGCAATTGTACAATGCGCTTACGAAGCCAGAAAACAAGCTAGACTATGTATCCCCGGGTAAGCCTACATACTGGCCAGCAGACCCAAGAAAAATCCCAGACCTGATCGATTTTGCAATTACTAAACATGTCCCCCGCAACATGGTCACCGCCGAAGCACTAGCAGATTTATCATCAGATCACTCACCTGTTTTTCTAAATATGCTAACTCGCCCCCACATCGTCGACCCACCGTATAGACTCACAAATTTTAGAACAAACTGGCCAAGGTATCAAAAGTATGTCTGTTCACACATAGAACTAACGACGGCATTATCTACAAAGGAGGATATAGACAAGTCAACGGAAACTCTTGGAAACATTTTAGTTTCGGCTGCAAAGGCTTCAACCCCGCCAGTGACGTATGCAAAACCAAACTACATCAAAACTAATCGCGAAATCGAGCGGCTGGTATTAGATAAACGACGCCTACGAAGGGATTGGCAGTCTAATAGATCACCAATTACAAAGCACATGCTTAAGATAGCCACACGCAGGCTTACCAATGCTCTCAAACAAGAGGAAAAAAACAGCCAACGTTCATATATCGAGCAACTCTCTCCCACCAGCACTAAGTACCCTCTTTGGAGAGCTCACAGAAACCTAAAGACTCCAATAGCGCCAATTATGCCACTACGAAGTCCCTCTGGCACCTGGTTTCGAAGTGATGAAGAAAGAGCCAGTGCTTTCGCTGACCATTTACAAAATGTATTCCGACCAAATCCCTCTACCAACACATTTATTCTCCCTCCTTTAATAGCAGCCAATCTAGACCCTCAAGAACCCTTTGAATTCCGACCATGTGAACTAGCAAAGGTTATCAAAGAGCAACTGAACCCAAGAAAATCGCCTGGCTACGACCTAATAACTCCAAGAATGCTCATTGAACTCCCAAAGTGTGCTATTCTTCACATCTGCCTGTTGTTCAACGCAATCGCCAAGCTTGGATACTTCCCTCAAAAATGGAAAAAGTCGACCATAGTAATGATTCCAAAGCCAGGAAAAGATAAAACGCAGCCATCATCATATAGACCGATAAGCTTACTAACATGTCTTTCAAAGCTGTTTGAAAAAATGCTACTCCTTCGGATTAGCCCTCATCTTAGAATAAACAACACACTTCCAACACATCAATTTGGCTTTAGAGAAAAACATGGAACCATCGAACAGGTCAATCGAATCACGTCAGAAATTCGTACTGCTTTTGAACATCGAGAATACTGCACAGCCATTTTTCTAGACGTCGCGCAGGCATTTGACAGAGTGTGGCTCGATGGACTTTTGTTTAAAATAATCAAGCTGTTGCCCCAAAACACACATAAGCTACTGAAGTCATACCTATATAACAGAGTGTTTGCAATAAGATGCGATACAAGCACTTCACGCGATTGCGCAATCGAAGCTGGAGTGCCGCAAGGCAGTGTACTGGGTCCAATCTTATACACCCTGTATACGGCGGATTTCCCCATAGACTACAATCTAACAACCTCCACGTTCGCTGATGATACCGCGATACTCAGTCGCTCCAAATGCCCAATAAAAGCCACGGCACTCCTATCCCGACACTTAACATCTGTAGAACGATGGCTTGCCGACTGGAGAATTTCAATAAATGTTCAAAAATGCAAGCAGGTTACCTTTACCTTAAACAAACAAACATGCCCACCACTGGTCTTGAATAACATATGCATTCCACAAGCCGACGAGGTAACATATCTGGGTGTTCATCTGGACAGGCGGCTCACTTGGCGCAAACATATAGAAGCCAAATCGACACATCTTAAACTTAAAGCAAGGAACCTCCACTGGCTCATAAATGCTCGCTCTCCACTTAGTCTGGAGTTTAAAGCTCTTCTATACAACTCCGTCTTAAAACCTATCTGGACTTATGGCTCCGAGCTGTGGGGCAACGCATCCAGAAGTAACATAGACATTATTCAGCGAGCACAGTCAAGAATTCTGAGAATTATCACTGGAGCGCCGTGGTACCTTCGGAACGAAAACATACACAGAGACCTAAAAATCAAATTAGTAATCGAAGTAATAGCTGAGAAAAAAACGAAGTATAACGAAAAGCTGACCACCCATACAAATCCCCTCGCAAGAAAACTAATCCGAGTATGCAGTCAAAGCCGGCTGCACCGCAACGACCTCCCAGCCCAGCAATAAACTTATTAGGGCATCAATGAAAAAACTATCACTAAGTGAAAGTTAATTAAGTTAGATTAAGATTTGAACACTTATTGTTAGTCTCTTAACACAAAGGGAAGATTCAATAAATAATAAAAAAAGCAAAAAAAAAAAAAAAAAAAGATAAGTCCCTTCAGCTGTGGACCAAGGTCTTCCGCCAAGAAGTCAATGACGTGGTGATTTTAGAACTCACGTAGCAGCAGATTCAGTGGCCCTTCAAACATCCGCACAGCCTCAATTTGGAAGGACTTTGGGAAGCAAATGTCAAAGCGGTAAAACTAACCTTCATTATTCCTTTCAAGGAAACCCAATGACTTATAAGCATCTACTAACTGTTCTCGTCCAAATAGAAGCATACCTCTATTTCAGACCATTATGTCCTTCACCTGCAGACAAGGATGATCTGCAGGCTCTAACTCCTGCAGCCTTTCTCATCCGAGACTCGATGACAGGAAGGGTTTGACAGAGCGGATAGTAGGACGCATCACTGAGTTTAACCCTGGTCTAGATGGCATAGTTTGGCATATGGCATAAATGTCGCTTACCCACCCTAAACTATACTGCAGTTGCTTAAAATAAAAATTGGTCAACACGCACGATGATCGTAGACAGCCATAGCAAACCGTTCATTCGTAAGCAAGGATGGCTAATACTGGACCCAGTATTGGGGCGGCATGTACTGGCGATTGTTCACCTTTACAATGAATTATCTGTCGATCAACTGTCAGCTCATGAAGGAGGAAGAAAATATCTAACAGCTGGTAGCGCATAGTTATTGTTCATCACATAAATGGAATACCATTGTTTTCGCTTTTAAGTGTTCACCTTGTTTCATCGTGTTTCACATTGTGAAATTTTTAGTTTGCACCCACTAGCTGACTAACGGATATCTGGTAGCCGAGGAACTCGACTCTCTCTTGTTAAATCTGATTTTGTTATTTGATTTAATCGATATCTGTATATTCGATTATTTACTATGTATTTGCCACCTGTCCATAGGTACTTCTCGTGTGATATTTTCAAATTGAATTCCATTTTTTTTAAAAAGGCAGTGTGGAAGTCAAAGATAAACTGCAGAACGGAATGTTTAGCTTAGTTGAAAAAAAGTTGCACAAAACAAGCTGTAAAACATGAGAGAACGCTATAGTCGAGTTCCCCGACTATCTGATACCCGTTACTCAGCTAGTGGAAGGGAGAAGGAGAGTCTTAAACACAGTTTTTGGCGGTTTGTAGGCGTTATAGTGGCCGTGGCAGAAAGTTTTTTGGCAAATCGATAGAAATTTACAAGACTAATACAAAAATGAAAAAATATCAAAACATTTTTCAAAAGTGTGGGCGTAGCAGCTTTGAGCGGTTTGTGGGCGTTAGAGTGGGCGTGGCAAAAAGTTTTTTGGCAAATCGATAGAAATTTACAAGACCAATACAAAAATGAAAAAATATCGAAACATTTTTCAAAAGTGTGGGCGTGGCAGTTTTGGGCGGTTTGTGGGCGTTAGAGTGGGCGTGGCAACCTGAATCGACAAACTTGCGCTGCGTCTATGTCCCTGGAGTCTGTATACTTAATCTCAACTTTCTAGCTTTTGTAGTTCCTGAGATCTCGACGTTCATACGGACGGACAGACGGACGGACAGACGGACAGACGGACGGACAGACGGACATGGCCAGATCGACTCGGCTATTGATCCTGATCAAGAATATATATACTTTATATGGTCGGAAACGCTTCCTTCTGCCTGTTACATACTTTTCAACGAATCTAGTATACCCTTTTACTCTACGAGTAACGGGTATAACAAGAGAGAACGCTATAGTCGAGTTCCCCGACTATCTGATACCCGTTACTCAGCTAGTAGAAGTGCGAAGGAGAGTCTTCAACACTGACAGTTTTTGGCGGATTGTGGGCGTTAGAGGGGGCGTGGCAAAAAGTGTTTTGGCAAATCAATAGAAATTTACAAGACTAATACAAAAATGAAAAAATATCTAAACATTTTTCAAAAGGTTGGGCATGGCAGTTTTGGGCGGTTTGTGGGCGTTATAGTGGGCGTGGCAACATGAATCGACAAACTTGCGCTGCGTCTATGTCTCTGGAGTCTGTATGCCTAAATTAAACTTTCTAGCTTTTGTAGTTCCTTTGATCTCAGCGTTCATACGGACGGACAGACAGACAGACGGACAGACAGACGGACGGACAGACGGACATGGCCAGATCGACTCTATTGATCCTGATCAAGAATATATATACTTTATATGGTCGGAAACGCTTCCTTATGCCTGTTACATACGTTTCAACGAATCTAGTATACCCTTTTACTCTACGAGTAACGGGTATAACAAGAGAGAACGCTATAGTCGAGTTCCCCGACTATCTGATACCCGTTACTCAGCTAGTAGAAGTGCGAAGGAGAGTCTTCAACACTGACAGTTTTTGGCGGTTTGTGGGCGTTAGAGTGGGCATGGCAAAAAGTTTTTCTGCAAATCGATAGAAATATACAAGACTAATACAAAAATAAAAAAATATCTAAACAATTTTCAAAAGTGTGGGCGTGGCAGCTTCGGGCGGATTGTGGGCGTTATAGTGGCCGTGGCAGAAAGTTTTTTGGCAAATCGATAGAAATTTACAAGACCAATACAAAAATGAAAAAATATCTAAACATTTTTCAAAAGGTTGGGCGTGGCAGTTTTGGGCGGTTTGTGGGCGTTAGAGTGGGCGTGGCAACTTGAATCGACAAACTTGCGCTGCGTCTATGTCTCTGGAGTCTGTATGCTTAATCTCAATTTTCTAGCTTTTGTATTTCCTGAGATCTCGACGTTCATACGGACAGACAGACGGACAGACGGACGGACATGGCCAAATCGACTCGGCTATTGATCCTGATCAAGAAAATATATACTTTATATGGTCGAAAACGCTTCCCTGCCTGTTACATACTTTTCAACGAATCTAGTATACCCTTTTACTCTACGAGTAACGGGTATAAATAGATATTCAGCGCCAGTCGAATATCACAACATGGTTTTGTCCCATACAAAACTAGAAGAGAATAAAAAGAATATAATTATTTGCTTCCATTATTTTATTTCAGATTTAATAATTTGTAAATGGGTTTCAATATTGTCATAGTTTGTATTTGGAATAAAAGTTGTAATGGGAATGGTAGGTATCCATAGTCCATGTCTGTGTGCTATTTTTAACCGCGAAGTCAACTGTTTCTTCCATTTTGTCCGACGATTTTGAAACCATGTTTTTACTTGAACTTCCGTCAAGGATAATGACTTTGACAGCTCAACGCGTTTGCTGACGCTAAGATATTTGTCTAAATGAAACTCATTTTCAAGACGTTCCAGCTGTGAGGCACTATAGGCTTGACGAGGTTTTCTGTCAGTAAATTTCTTTCTCATTTGTTTTTCTTTGGAACAAAAAACGGGTATTTTTAAAGTGTAATGTGAAGATTATAATTATTTAAATCAAAAACCATACCTTGGAAGTTTGTAGAGTTGATTATGTAAGAGTGAAAAATATTGTCTGTTGGCCATACAAAGCGCGAGACAGTGCTGTCATCAAATGTAAAGGGAATCTGGAGGGGGTGTCCGTGGCATAAATCAAAATTTGTAAATTGGGTTTTTTTATTTTGAACTCTCTGAGGAAAGCTAAATTCATACAGTTTCGGTACATCGCCTGAAATATGAAAATTCTTCATTATTTTTTAATAAATTTTAGACGTTTTGTATTTATTGGACCTTTATTGAGTCCTGTTTGATACGCAGCTCATCAATATTTTCGAACTTACTAGTACCGAAAGTGCTGAGTGGTTCGATTCGTCGACAATAATGAAGTTTTTATAAACCGAGAGAAGCCGATTTATTTAAGTACTCAGATAATGTCGGTTACGCTAATAAAAACTTTTGACATTTAAATGAATATTAAAAAGCACCATTTTTAAAACCTTTAATGGCGCCAAAAACATTTTTGCTATGTGTTATTTTGTGGGCGTAGCCGTGGTCTTGGGGTAAATGTTTTTGTCACAAGCCTTAGATTAAGTATTGTTGTTAGAATATTCGGGTCCTGCCGCTGTGCTCTCTTCGCTTTCCCTATTTGGAGGTTGAATGCAGAGTCAGTTGAGTATGCGTTAATTTCAATCGGAAGTAAATGGTATCTGATAGTCGAGGAACTCTGCTTGGCGTTCTCTCTTGTTTTTTTAACTGTCGTGAGTCAGATTGGAAAATATTTTTTTGTCACAGATAATATAAAGAATATGAACAATAAGCCCACTTAGCTGTAACAGCAGGACAACAGGTATGACAGTACATAAAGCAAAGATACAGCACATAAACATGGATTCCAAATAGCCGGATGTATTGCAAAAGATATCGATCATTCAAAATAAAAGTTTTTGCTAGTGCATGGCGATATAATATAAATAAACTGTACCTACTAAAATAGTACATTGTATGGCAAACTCATCTTGCTTTCGTTTTCAAAGCATGAGGTAAAATATCTCGCCTACAACTTCGACTTGCAATACTAAAACGAACGAATAAAAATTAATGACCTTTTTAAAAACTTGTGGGCGTGATAGTTTTTCGAGGCTTATGATCCTTTTGTTGGGCGTGCAATAAACATACCAGCAACAACATGGTGTCCAACATAGTCACACAAACTATTATTTTAGCTTAAAGTAAAAAAAGGCTCCCAATACAAGAACTTAATCGCGATGTGTTCTCTTCGAGTTGCGAATTCATCCTTGTCTTCAGTGTGACTACAACTGGAGTTTAAAATGTTGACTGTACATTACAAATTCCTCTATACGATTTAGCTGTTTAGCTTGAGCCCTGCCCAAAAATCACATATAAATAATGAGAATTACCATCAAAAGTGATCAGTCAACAACCAATCAATCTGCCAGATATTTGTCTTAAAGTATGTATAGTATATCGCAGCTGTATGTGTACAAACACATTGTGCCAAGAAAATAATTTAAACGAATACATAACAAAGAAGTATACATAACATGAGACATTTACGATAATATAAACTATATTAATATATTCTTGTATTCTTCTATGTATGTATGTTTTTAAGCTATCTGCTTGAATATAGCAAGTAGTATATAAGTCGGGACGGGCTGAATCGATCTAGCATATAAAACATATATAAATGTAGCTGCTATAGTAATATTTGTAAAATAAATGGGGAAACAGTTTTTGATGTTGATTTGTAAATGTTTTAATTCTGTGCACACCAGTTTTTTAATATTTCGGTTTTAATATTATCATAATCGGGATATATTATTAGTGTTCGTATTCGTTTTTGTCTATATAAGCTATGACTTTCCAAATCTTTATCTTACTGTTGGAATGCTAAAGAGCCGACAAAGTGCAAATTTTTGCAAAAATTACACAAAAACGTCTCAGGTCTGACTGAGTCTCACTTCAACAATATTCAAAAAATGACTCCGATATGACTTGTTTCAGTTAACTTTAAAATTGAAAAAGAAAAATTTTAAATGTCTTCGTCTCATAACTGAGTTACTAGACATATACAAGACTAATAAAAAATTAAAACCAAAAAATTTTTCAAAATGTGTGGGCGGAGCAGTTTTGGCCGTCCTGTCGGCGTGGCCACGAAATTTTACGCCGAGGGTACTACTCTAGAATCTGTATGCATAGCTCCCAAAACGTTTATGTATACGGACGGACAGATTAACTCGGCTAGTGGTTCTGATCAAGAACATATATATTTTATCGGAAACACTTATTGCTACCATTTACATACTTTTCACCAAATCGGTAAACCGTTTTACACTAAAAGTAACTGGAATATAAAAAAAATCCACTTCTGAAGAACAAAAACTTCTTACGGCACTATTCGGTTTCACACTATGGAATGTGTAAAAACATGTGTATGTATCTGAAAGCAAAGAGAATAATTAAATCAAAGAAGAAGTAGTTATGACTTCTTTTCAACACGAACAAGAGAGAACGTTATAGTCGAGTTCCCCGACTATCTGATACCCGCTATTCAGCTAGTGGAAGTGCGGGAAAGAGTTTTCAACGCTGACAGTTTTTGGCGGTTTGTGGGCGTTAGAGTGGGCGTGGCAAAAAGTTTTTCTGCAAATCGATAGAAATTTACAAAACTAATACAAAAATGAAAAAATATCAAATTTTTTGGCAAATCGATAAAAATTTACAAGACTAATACAAAAATGAAAAAATATTAAAACATTTTTCAAAAGTGTGGGCGTGGCCGTTTTGGGCGGTTTGTGGGCGTGGCAACATGAATCGACAAACTTGCGCTGCTTCTATGTCTTGGTAGTCTGTATGCTTATCTCAACTTTCTGGCTTTTGTAGTTCCTGAGATCTCGACGTTCATACGAACAGACAGACGGACGGACAGACGGACATGGCCAGATCGACTTGGCTATTGATCCTGATCAAGAATATATATACTTTATATTGTCGGAAACGCTTCCTTCTGCCTGTTACATACTTTTCAACGAATCTAGTATACCCTTTTACTATACGAGTAACGGGTATAAAAATGTCCTTTAAATAACCAATTACGCGTTATATATATACAGAAACAAATTCTTGCTGCTTATTCTCCTTTCTCAATTTTTCTTCCGAATAGCTGAAATGAGCAACAGGATTGCTAAGAAGCTAAAAAAACAAAAAAATGTTAAAAAGAGTAATATCCAACAAATCATCAACTACCCTAAAGATATAGATCTCAAGGTTTAAAATATGTAAGAATCTGAAAAATTGATAAAACCCCGTTTAAGCGTTTTTAAAGGTTTTGTAAGAAACTGTACACTTTGAAAAATGGCCGACATTGATTTTTCCGGCGGTTAAAAACTGTTAAAATCTTTTACTCGTCAACTTAATTTCATTCAACTTGAATTCACATTTCTAGGTCTTTTATAAGGTCTTAAATATCGGTTATAAAAAATACTTTTTATGCTAACATAAATCCTTTCATTTCGATATGATTATAGAATGACTTTTACTTTTAAAATAAAATAAATTTTTCCTTGTAATATATATTTTCTGCCTATTGTTGAAAATCAAGGAATGTAATAAAAATAAAAAATTATTTATGTATAATATTATATTATTGATAATAAGAACTTTGAAAGCAAACATTTTATTTAAGTATACAACTTTTTTGTGAGTTATACATACATATACATACTCACATAAACTGTTATTTAAAGATTAGAAAAGCAAATAAAGAACTTTAAGCTTACAGGCATAAAAGGCATCACTATTTTTTTATAACCAACTTAGTTTTCTTACTTGATATAGCATTTGCATTGTCTATGGATAGGCTATTTAGCGTTGAATTAGCCTCTGCAGTGCTCAAAATGCTGTCAATACTAAACGCTCCGAACTTTTCCTTTTTTTTTATTTTTATACTTTTGCCAATACAAGAACTTAACAGCTGCGGATTCATCTTTGTCTTCAGTGTGACTACAACTGGAGTTTAAAATGTTGACTGTAAAAATACAAAAATTCCCCTATACGATTTAGCGGTTTAAAGCTCGAGCCCCGCCCAGAATTCACACATCGTTATTCAGATGCCTAAAATGTACTAATGAGAATTACCATCAACATGGGCCAGTCAACAACCAATCAATCTGCTTGCTTAGTTTCTTGAAGTATGTATAGTATATATGTGTACAAAAACATTGTACGCGAACAAATAAATTAATGTGTTAATTTGTCACTTAATTAGGGAACAATAAGATATTAGGGCAGACACATTACTTTTTCACTTACAATTTCTTCCTGCACACAGAAGTTGACCCTATTGTACAATAACCAAGAGAGTGATGTTCCTCAACTATCATATACCTGGTACTCAACTAGTGGGAGTGCTAAATGTTTAGAAATTGAGAAATGTCGATCAAATCTGGCAAGAAAAATAATAAAATTTAAAAAAGTCAAAAGTTTTGTCGTGACATCTTTGACCGTTTTGTGGGTGTGACCAATATGTGTTTGGTGTACCGATAAAGATTGGAATAAGAAATAATAAAACGAAAAAAGTCAAAACTTTTTTAAAAGGCGTGGCAGATTTGTTTGAAAGCTCGAGAGAGCTCCATAAGGTTTTAAGAGCAACGTATGGCAAAGTTCAAACTGCAAATCTTTATTTGCAACACACAAACAACAATTGCAACACATTAAAACATTTTGGCTTTTCGATTTCAAATAACTATAATATTTATACCCGTTACTCGTAGAGTAAAAGGGTATACTAGATTCGTTGAAACGTATGTAACAGGCAGAAGAAAGCGTTTCCGACCATATAAGTATATATATTCTTGATCAGGATCAATAGCGAGTCGATCTGGCCATGTCCGTCTGTCCGTCCGTCTGTCGTCCGTCTGTCGTCTGTCCGTCCGTATGAACGTGAGATCAGAACTACAAAAGCTAGAAAGTTAAAACATACAGACTCAGAGACATAGACCCATGGATCATGTGCACGCCACTCTACGCCACAACGCCAAAGCACGCCACGAAGAACAGCGTTTCTGATAAAATGGTTTATAATATTTTTTATTTTTTTTTTTTTTTCTTGTATATTTCTATCGATTCATGGAAAAGATACTATATTCTTCAGATCTAAGGATCAATAGCCGCCATAAAGAAATCTGATCAGGATCAATAGCCGAGTCGATCTGGCCATGTCCGTCTGTCCGTCCGTCTGTCCGTCTGTCCGTCCGTATGAACGTCGAGATCTCAGGAACTACAAAAGCTAGAAAGTTGAGATTAAATATACAGACTCCAGAGACATAGACTCCATGGAATCATGCTGCCACGCCCACTCTAACGCCCACAAACTGCCCAAAACTGCCACGTCCACACTTTTGAAAAATGTTTTAATATTTTTTCATTTTTTTATTTGTCTTGTAAGTTTCTATCGATTTGGAAAAGAACTTTTTGCCACACCCACTCTAACGCCCACAAACCGCCTAAAGCTGTCACGCCCACACTTTTGCAAAATGTTTTGATATTTTTTTATTAGTCTTGTAAATTTCTATCGATTTGCCAAAAAACTTTTTTCCACGCCCACTCTAACGCCCACAAACCGCCAAAAACTGTCAGTGTTGAAAACTCTCCTTTACACTTCCACTAGCTAAGTAACGGTATCAGATAGTCGGGGAACTCGACTATAGCGTTCTCTGTTGTTTTATATTAATATAAAGAAAAGTAGTTGTAAAATGGGTGTAACATTGGTCCGTTGCTTGCTTTGTTTACTTCTGCTTCCTCCAAATGGTGTAATTGATTCTATTCCTATAATCTTTTAACTTCATTGATCTTCTGGTCTCCCAGTATTTGAGGGTTGCTAATGTCTGCTTTTGCCCACTGTATGGCCTGATTCAGATTAAGAATATCCTTTTTAAGCATTTGAATTTGAAACAGTAATGTAGTGCATAGTTAAATTTCCATTGGCCAGAGTGATTTCATTTATTTCGCGAATTAATAAGACTAACCTGGTTATAACGGGTGTTTTTTTTAGAGGTATAGAACTTTAAGTTGGCATTACTGTTCAAGATGGCGACCGATTTAACAGCTGTCAAGTGATTTATTCTCAGTTTGGTTTGGCAATTCGTCATGAATAGACTCACGCCTGAACAACGCTTGCAAATAGTGCAATTTTATTTCGAAAATAATGGTTCTGTGCGGAATACGTATCGTTACAGTCAATGGTGATCGGTATAGAGCCATGATTACTAACTTTTTCATTCCTGAATTGAACGACCATAATGTCCAGGAGCTGTGGTTCCAACAAGACGGCGCAACGTGTCACACAGCTCGTGCCACAATCGATTTATTGAAAGACACGTTTGGTGACCGATATACGGCCAAATATGTTGGAAAAAGTCATTGCAAATTGGACGTCCAGATTGGACTACATCCGAGCCAGCCGTGGCGGTCATATGCCAGAAATCATATTTAAAATGTAATGCCACAAGATTATCTTTCATGTCAATAAAATTCATGTCAATCGAATAATCCATCGTTGTTTTATTGCAATTTAAAGTTCTATACCTCTAAAAAAAACACCCTATAGTTGTTAGTTATTAATAAATAAATTAATTGTAATTAATTTCCAAGCACTACCTATTAGATCTATATGCCTTATTATACCCGTTACTCGTAGAGTAAAAGGGTATACTAGATTCGTTGAAAAGTATGTAACAGGCAGAAGGAAGCGTTTCCGACCATATAAAGTATATATATTCTTGATCAGGATCAATAGCCGAGTCGATATGACCATATCCGTCTGTCCGTCCGTCCGTCTGTCCGTCTGTCCGTCCGTCTTTCCGTCCGTATAAACGCTGAGATCTCAGGAACTACAAAAGCTAGAAAGTTTAGATTAGGCATACAGACTCCAGAGACATAGACGCAGCGCAAGTTTGTCGATTCATGTTGCCACGCCCACTCTAACGCCCACAAACCGCCCAAAACTGCCACGCCCACACTTTTGAAAAATGTTTTGATAATTTTTCATTTTTGTATTGGTCTTGTAAATTTCTATCGATTTGCCAAAAAACGTTTTGCCACGCCCACTCTAACGCCCACAAACCGCCCGAAGCTGCCACGCCCACACTTTTGAAAAATGTTTAGATATTTTTTCATATTTGTATTAGTCTTGTAAATTTCTATTGATTTGCCAAAACACTTTTTGCCACGCCCAATCTAACGCCCACAAACCGCCCGAAGCTGCCACGCCCACACTTTTGAAAAATGTTTAGATATTTATACCCGTTACTCGTAGAGTAAAAGGGTATACTAGATTCGTTGAAAAGTATGTAACAGGCAGAAGGAAGCGTTTCCGACCATATAAAGTATATATATTCTTGATCAGGATCAATAGCCGAGTCGATTTGGCCATGTCCGTCTGTCCGTCCGTCTGTCCGTCTGTCTGTCCGTATGAACGTCGAGATCTCAGGAACTACAAAAGCTAGAAAGTTGAGATTAAGCATACAGACTCCAGGGCCATAGAAGCAGCGCAAGTTTGTCGATTCATGTTGACACGCCCACTCTAACGCCCACAAACCGCACAAAACTGCCACGCCCACACTTTTGAAAAATGTTTAAATATTTTTTCATTACTGTATTGGTCTTGTAAATTTCTATCGATTTGTTTAAAAACTTTTTGCCACACCCACTCTAACGCCCACAAACCGCCCAAAGCTGCCACGCCCACAGTTTTGAAAAATGTTTTGATATATTTTTATTTTTGTATCAGTTTTGTAAATTTCTATCGACTTGCAAGAAAACTTTTTGCCACGCCCACTCTAACGCCCAGAAACCGCCAAAAACTGTCAGTGTTGAATACTCTCCTTCGCACTTCTAACTAGCTGAGTAACGGGTATCAGATAGTCGGGGAACTCGACTATAGCGTTCTCTCTTGTTTTTATAGTCCTGACGTTCAAGCTATTGATAAGATTTTTAGAAATTATAATTTCCTTTGTTATTAAGGGTATAATTGGGTGGTAAGTTTTTAATTATATTAAGACTGTGTGGTTAAATTAATCAATGGTATTTTCATATTCCTCTATGTCAATAATATGGATCAATCTAAAGATCCCCGTTTGAACCTTTGCTGTTATGTAGTCAGAGTCACAAATGACAAAATATAAATGATTCTCCCGCTTTGTGCTAATACCGTAGTGTTTCTGTTTTTCTTGACAATTTCTTTTGTGTATCTGTCTGACAACTGTTGCCTAATCTTTTATTGTTTTGTACAAATATCTTTTTACCAGGATAATATTTTTCTCTCTTTCTGCATGGAGTAGTTTAGGTCAAGTGATACTTTTCTGCCAAAGAATAAATCGAACGGTTTCCTGTTTGTGGTTGAGTGAATTAAAAAACAAGAGAGAACACTAAAGTCGAGTTTCCCGACTATCTGATACCCGTTACTTTAACACTGACCTTTTTTGTCGGTTTGTGGGCGTTAGAGTGGGCGTGGCAAAAAGATTTTTGGCAAACCGAGAAAAAAATTTACAATACTAATAAAAAAATAAAAAAATGTCAAATTATTTTTCAAAAGTGAGGGCGTGGCAGTTTTGTGCGGTTTGTGGGCGTTACATTTATGTCTGCATTTGGAGACTCTGGAGTCTGTGTGCTTAATTTCGCTTAATCTTTCTAGCTTTTATAGTTCGTGAGATCTCGACATTCATACGGAAGGACTGACGGACATGGCCAGACCGACTAGGCTATTGATCCTGATCAAGAATATATATACTTTATATGGTCGGAAACGCTTCCTTCTGGCCTTTTACTCTACGAGTAACGGGTATAATTATATTTGTCAACTGTGTTATTTCTCAGCGTTTTGGCATCTTCTAAAAGTGTTGAATGAAATCGTTCGATCGTAAATTGACTATTTTAGCCTGTGCGAATTTAGAAAATTTATATATTGGTGTAAGGACTACTGGTTTAAATGTCAGGTAAAACTCGACATGAATTATGTGTCCTAGGTATTGTGGTATTGCTGATGTTCGTACCAAAATTCCTCGCCCATATTTTTCCTCGCGAGCGTTCGAAAAAACAAATTTCACAGGCCTTTTTTAGTTTCAAACACCAAAGTCAAGCCGAATTTGGTTGTGGGTTTGCTGCTGCCTATGTTCGAAGTTCATATTTTTTGAGTAGAGTAGAGAAGTAGAGAGAGTAGAGAAAAAACACTATGTATAGACTTCTGAATACCGTTCTAATAATTGGTTTTTTTTTTCGAACTTATTGCGGTATTTATTGGATCTTATCTTATTATGAGACTAACAATAATTATTCAAATCTTATTATATAAATTAGTTTAAGTACAATATTAAATAGTTGTATTAGTTAGAGACGGCCCTAGGATTTCTTTGCTGGGCTGGAGAATCTTTGCGCTTTAGTCTGCTGTGACTATATACACGCGTGAACGACTTCGCGAGAGGATTTTCGTGTGCGGCGAGCTTTGCTTGATGTTTACTCTTTCTCATCTGGATTGCCTCGTTGACGAGGTTTATGTTGAGGTCTCTATGGATGCTTTCGCTGCGTAGGTACAATGGTGCCCCAGTGATAGTTCGCAGAATCGCTGACTGAGCTCGCTGTATAATTTCAATGTTGGTTTTGGACGCGTTTCCCGACATACGTTTCCCGTATGTCCAAATGGGTTTCAGCACGGTATTGTAGAGAAGTACTTTGTATTCCAGACTAAGCGGAGAGTTGCAATTAATAAGCCAGTGGAGATTGCCTGCTTTAAGCTTCATATGAGTCCTTTTAGGTTCTATATGTCGCCGCCAGGTGAGGCGTCTATTTAGGTGAACCCCGAGATATGTTACTACGTCTGATTGTGGGATGAGTGTATTGTTTAGGGTACATGGTGGGCAGGTTTGTCTATTCAGTGTGAATGTTACATGTCTGCTTTTGGTCTCGTTTATCTTAATGCGCCAGTCCGCAAACCATCTTTCCATTGTTTTAAGATGACAGTCAAGTTTTTCTGTTGCCTTTGATGGGCATTTGGATCGGCTGAGTATTGCGGTATCGTCAGCAAACGTAGATGTTGTGAGCTGAAAGTTTGTAGGCATGTCTGCTGTATATAAAGTGTAAAGAACGGGGCCCAGCACACTTCCTTGGGAACTCCAGCATTGATGACGCGGTCGTGTGAAATCGAACTGTTACACCTGATTGAGAACACTGTTTGAAGAGATAAGATTCGAACACTTTGTGGGTATTCTGCGGAAGCAGTTTTGTTATCTTGTACATTAGTCCTTCCAGCCAGACTTGGTCAAATACATCTAAGAATATTGCTGAGCAGTATTCCCGGTGCTCAAAAGCAGTACGAATTTCGTTTGTGATGCGATTGACCTGTTCGATCGTTCCATGATTTTTGCGAAAACCAAATTGATGGGATGGTATTGTGTTTCGCATTCTTAGGTAGGGAGCTAGGTGTTTTAAAAATGCCTTTTCAAACAGTTTCGAGAGACACGATAGGAGACTGATTGGTCTGTAGGATGAGGGTTGCGTTTTGTCTTTGCCTGGCTTGGGACTCATCACTATGACCGCCTTTTTCCACCTTTGGGGATAGTATCCAAGTTTCGTAATAGCGTTAAAGAGATTGCATAAGGTCAGAACCGCACACGGTGGGAGTTCTATGATCATTTTTGGTGTAACCAAGTCGTGTCCAGGTCATTTTTTGGGATCCAGATCTTTTATTATAGATGCTATCTCACGTTATGTTATTGGATTTATTGGTGGCTGGATTTTAATTGCTACAGGTAGGACAAATGAGTTGCTAGCAGTATTTGGTTGGAATACGCCTTGAAGGTGATCGGCGAATGCACTTGCTCTATCTTGTTCGCTGCGTATCCAGCTTCCTGAGGGGCCTCGCAGAACGACTGTTTCTGCTGGTGGCTGAATATTTTTGTGTGCTTTCCACAAAGGGTTCTTCTTGCTGGTGGGCGATAGTGGTTCGATATATAGATGCTGGGCGTTTGCTTCCTCAAGCATAAGTGCCCTGGTTAGTCTACGTGTTGCTATTTTTAGCTGTTCCTTAGCCTTTGGGGATCTGTGATTCTGCCATTTTCTTCTTAGTCTTCGTTTTTCAAGTACTAGCTGTTCGATTTCGCGAGTTGTCTTGGTATGATTTGTCATTTTGTTTGTGTCTGGAGGGGTAGAGGCCTTGGCTGCTGCAACAAGATTTTCCTCCATTGATTCGGTCAGGCGGTCAATATCCTCATGGGTAGACACTGTTTGAGTTGGTACCATGTGAGTACAAACATATTTCGTGTACCTTGCCCTGTCGGTCCTGTTGCCTGTCAGCCTGTAGGTGTGCTCAGTTATATGTGGTCGATGCCTGAGAGCAAGTAAAACTGGTGAGTGATCTGATGATAGTTCTGCAAGTGACTTAGCCGTAATATTATTTTTAGGGATCTTTCTTATTATTGCGAAGTCAATGAGATCCGGGAGCTTATTTTGATCTGCTGTCCAGTATGTAGGCCTACCCGGAGTGACATAATCGAGCTTATTTCGTGACTTAATGAGCGCGTTGTAAAGTTGTTTGCCCTTTGGGTTTAAAAGGCGTGAACCCCAGTGCGTGTGCTTGGCATTGTAGTCACCAGCCGCTATAAATCGCTCACCGAGTGAGTTGAAAAATTCCAAGAATTGGTCCTCAAAAACTGGAAAACGAGGTGGGCAGTAGACTGCGGCCAGAGTGACGGGGCCGATGCTAGATTGCATGCTTATGGAAGAGGATTGCAGGTAGTCCGTTTCAGTTCTATTTTGAAGGTGGTGATGCGACCTCTGATAAGTATGCCAGTGCCGACATGGGCTTTTCCGTCCGGATGGTTTGTGGCGTAGAATAGGTATCCTGGAACATGGAAGTTGTGCTTGTCTGTTAGATGTGTCTCGGAGAGGAGCATGACGTCAATATTTTTTTCGGATAGGAACTGGGCAAGTTCGAGTTTATGCCGTGAAACGCCATTCGCGTTCCACATAGATATTTGAAGTGGAGACATTATGTTGATTTTGATGACACGAGAAGCTGTATCAGCATATTTTGGTTTCGCATTAGCTCTTGCATTGTGGTTTGCATGAATGTCATAAATTCTTTTAGGGTTTGCTGGAGTGATATCATCATCGTTTCACCATGATGATATATGCTGCGTTTGATCGTTTGAAGTAGTTATTTCCTGTTCTTCCCGCGTAGTAGTTGACTTTTTTGTTATTGGATTCACGCTTTTAATTCCCGATATTAAGGCAGTAGCGAAGGAAACGCTAGGATTGGTACGATGTGTAGGAAGGGGTGCCGTGTAAGAGGGGCCCGATTGTAGCGGAGTGTGACTGATGTGTGTGGCCTGAGCTCGTGTTGATTCTCCGTGTTTGTTAAGACGGTTCTTTAGTTCCTTATATACTACGCAGCCACGCCAATTTGCTGTGTTCCACCGCAGTTGCTTCACATTTTAACAGAGCTGTCTTCCTTGTTCTTATGACAGATAGAGTTGAGTGTACAGTAAGGCTTAGTGTGGCCATATTCTTGGCAGTTAGTGCACTGCACTGAGCGGTTGCGCTTGTGTGGCTCTTCTACTGTGATACGCCGATGCTATAGGAGCTGTAACTTGTAGATTCGGTGAACTTAATTTTTTTTAGTATCTGGCTCTTTGGCTCCAACTCGATTTTGAACATTGGTTGTGGTTCCTTATTTTTGTTAAGTATGTTCATGACCATTTTTGCATTAAAATTCTTTTCCTTGAGCGCTTCTACGATTTCAGTGGTCGAAACAGTTGCCTCAATCCCTTTGAGAACAACCTGTAGGTCCCTTGCGCTTTTTAGTTGGTATGTATACAAGTTTTTTCCTGCATCGTCCAGGAATTTGGTTAGGAGACGATGGCTAGCCTCGGTTTGAGTTTGAACTTTTGTTTCATTAATGTTCCATTTCTTAGGGGGATTATGTAGAACGAGTTTTCTCCTATTAATGTCGCTATTTTGTTCACTAAGGCAATTGAGCTTTTTTCGCGAATGTATATTGGAGGAGGCTTAACCTTCTTAGGTTCCTCTTTGGATGACTCTGCCGTTTGTACACTTTCATCAGTAGAATTTTCCAGAAGCTCAAATCTGTTGGTGTTTGCTGGCGTTTTATTAGTGACATCGTCTCGTGTAATTTTTGCCTTATTTTCGGATTGTTGATTTTTATTATTTTGAGGGCTGAGTTTTCTTTTAATTGTTATGTAGCGATCCATTCCAGTCTGTATGGTCGACCCGTCGTTCTTGCTTATGTTTTGGTTTTCTGCTAGCACAGCGGAACCGTTAAGTTGAGTTTTTGTTTTGATCGCTGGCTCAGGGCGAGCAAGTACTTGCGTAGACGAAATTGAGCGAGTCGATTATACCGTTCCAGTTGTTGTTGTGATTGCAGTTGCAGTGTTTGTTTTTGCCACAGTAATAGTCACCATAGGCAAGCGTAAAGAAATTTCGTGTTTGGTGCTTGCGGGTTTTGTGACGAAGCTAGTAATGAGGGAGAGCAAGAACGCGCTCTTTCTTGAGTTGTTGGCAAAAGTAAATTCGTCGGGTCAGGGGTGATTGACCGATCGCTTTCTGCAGAAGTCGCGGAGACGTATGAGAAGTACGCGTTGTTTCGTTGCAAAGAGAGGTAGAATATTTATATATTTGAAAGTGTATATTTAATTTATATTTGTTGATTTAAGGATTTTAAATTTTGTAAGAAATTAAACTGTCGCTATAGGCAACTCCAATGCATCCTTTTTTAATTATTTGTCTATTTGTAATTAGAATTACTCTACCCTGGAAATACCCTGGCACGCGTCTGTCATTTTGCATTTGTATTCAATTGTAGAACGTGACAAGTGGAGATTGGAACATTTTCAACGTTAAATATAAAAAACAGGTAATTAGTGTTTCGCATTGGTAAATTAGTATAGCTAATTACATTCCAAACTACATTATATTAATATATATTATTTAAATATTTTTCTTTACAGATAGCATAAGCACATAAGCAGGCCAGCCCACCGGAGAAGGCCTTGCCCCATTGGCGGCACTTGCATGTGTTAAAAAGAACGCAAACAAAAATAGGAAAAAATTAATGGCCTAAAAAATAAAAATAAAAGTTGGATTTACCAATTAAATAAATTTTTTACGTTTTTTGGGAAATTTTTCTGGATTAACAGGTATTTTCCCGAGGAATTCCTCGAGAAAACCAGTGCCTATTTTTCGATATTCCCCAGGAATATTCAAGGAATTCCTCGGGAATTCCTCGGGAAAATCCTCGGGAATTCTTCAGCAATTCCTGGGGAATTGCTCGGGAAAAGACCTTGCTTATTTTTCAATATTCCTCAGGAATTCCTCGCCACCAAAGGCTTTTTCTATGGAAATTCCTCGCCGATTTTTATGAAATTCCACGGGATTCCTCGGGGATTCCTGGGTACTCCCTAGGGATTTCCTAGGGAATCCTTAGGGACTGGTACTGAAGGGTAGCTCTGGCATATTTGGATGTCTTTCGTATTTTTGTTCTTTGCAGGTTTGGCATTCCTTCGTTTTTTGTATGATTTTAACCCTCATTTGCGGAAAATAAGCTGTTGATTTATAAGGCGATTATCAGGCCAATTTGGACATATGGCATCCAACTATGGGGCACCGCATCCAGATAATCCAGGTTTTCGAGAACAAAACTCTCCGAACGGCCACTAACGCTCACCCTCTACACGACAACAAGACAATACACGAGGTTCGCAGCTTCCCCTGGGTGAAAGATGAAATTAAAGGCAGCAGCAGCCGGTACATGCAAAGGCTACAAGACCATCCTAACAACCTGGGCCTCAACCTATTGGGCACCAGTCAACGCACCAGGAGGTTGCTCCGGTCCCACCCTACGGACCTCCCCCGAAACTAGCAGAATACTAAAATCCACGAAATAACAAATCCAAATTGAAACAACAAATGTAAATTGAATGTCCATTAAACAATTAATGTAATCTGAATGCCATAAATGTAATACCCATTGGTAGGTACCGTCAAAAAATGTAATAATTGTCCGCGAAGGACAGTTTTAAATAAACTCACCAAGCTAGGACAAAAAAATGTTGTGGAAAATATCCTTTTTTCAACAGCTGCTGTTTGTTTTCGCTGCTATTGCGGTGTACTCTCCTATGTTCCGATATAATTGCGTTTTCTTGGTCATTTTTAACAATCAGGTCTTTAACTATTTTATTAGAGAATCTGGTTTTTTAATTATTTAAAAAATGATAATTTTCTTTAAGTTTCCCTACGGTTTTCTTGTCGGTATAAATTCCATTTATGACGGACAGATTTAGCCTTTCTTTTAGAATTTTTATCAAATTTTCTGAATTGAATATTGGTTCTGTAATAGTGTCTCTGATATGTTGGAAAAACAATTTCAAATTTCTAGGACTTTCCTCCCAAAAATAGCTGTATTTGATTTTTGAAAACATTTATTGGTTCTTCTGCCAAAGGTATTAGTTTTTTAAGAGAGCTGAAACTACTGTGCACGGTTTCTGTCATTGCATTTAGTTCTCCATGCGTTTAAAAGGAAGGTCTACTCAATGCAACGGCAATCACGTTTGCCTTGCAGGTTTGTGCAAAAGTTCGTTGGTGTATTCTTCTAAAACTGCTTTCCATCTTTTAAATTGATCGTTACGGCTTTTTGGATAAGTTCGGTGTGCCGTGAGAGACTCGTATTCTGTAAATATCTTTGTTTTGGTTGGAACATACAAAAAAATTTCGAATAGTTTGTATTGACCAAATTATTATCCTTCCAGAATATTAAATATTAACTTGATGTCTTTAAGATGGTTTTCAACATTTTTTCTAAAAATGATGATGTCATCGATGTATACAAAACAGCTAATTCCTATATGTTCTCTAAGGATATCGTCCAACGTCCGTTAAACAATTGAAGGCACATTTTTGAGGCCAAACAGTAGTCTGGTAAACTCGTATTTTCCCTGGTTTACTGAGAATGCCGGTTTTTCGATATCGGATTGCCTTAGTTGAGTTTGGTGAAAGCCGCTTTTGAGGTCAATGACGGAGAAAAACTTATTCTGTCCTAGATGTGCAAGTACGTTGTTACTGTAGGTATGGGGTATCTGTCTGTCATATTCAATTTCCTATAATCGATTACCATTCTGTGCTTTCTCTGCCCTGATGCGTCAATCTTTTAGGTCGAAAGGATTGGCGATTGTAAGGTACGTTATTAGAAATTGTCCGCCCACAGAGTTAACGAAAAAAGGTTGGTTGTTTTTGAATGGTTTCTTAGCTAATCTTGGTTGGATATAGTTTTTGTTGGATGTCCGGTAAACAGTCCGTTTGGTCCTTGTAGTGGTGGTCTCTTTTCCTGCTGTCCAAATTTGGGTCTGTTCGTGTAGTTTATCTATTTTGTCTGCATACTTTTAAGTCCTAGGCGGACTTTGTTGATATTGCAGAGTTTAATTTTTACATAACGGGCAGCATATGGGGAACACCTACACGTTTTTGTTACAACTAAGGATTTTTCCGAGGCAGGACTCTTTTAACGTTGGGCGACAGTTAAATAAAAGATAGTTTATTTATTTAAAAAGAATGTTATTGCGACCAGAATTCCGGATTTATTTGCACAAAAATTGGAACTAAATCTGAATTACAAGATATGGTAATATTTTTATGTCGTGTTCAGTTAAACACTTATTATTACTCGTAGAGAAAACGGATATACTATATTTTTAAAAAGTATGTAATTAGGCAGAAGAGAATAGGCAGGCAGGTCGGCGTTTCCGACCATATAAAGTATATATATTCTTGATCAGGATCAATAGCCGAGTCCATCTGGCCATGTCCGTCTGTCCGCCCGTATGACCGTCGAGATCTCAGGAACTATAATAGCTAGTAAGTTGATTTTCTAACTACGCCCACTCTAACGCCCACAAACCGCCATGAACGGTCCGTATTGAAGTCCCTCTTTCTCACTTCCACTAGCTGAATAAGGGGTATCAGATAGTCGGGGAACTCGACTATAAAGTTCTCTCTTATTTTTGTATTCGCTATATGAATATAACGCATAAATCCTCTTACATTATTGGTGCTATCCTTTTTTTTATGAGCTGTTTTTTTTTCTACGCGTCAAATTCGTTTGGAATGTTGTGAGGAGTTGAAACTCCGCACGAATGCGGATGGTGATCGCATGAGGAGAGCCTGCCGTTGCCAGTTACGCAACAAGGCAAAGCGTAGTAACGGCAGTGCGAAGCCCGGAGAAAGAGATTTTGGAGACTCTGGGATGGAGGAAGAGAGTTTGGAGACTCTGGAAGAAGAGAATTTGGAGACTCGGGAAATGGGGAGAGAGAGGGTGAAGACTCCGGACTTTTTGAAAAGAGAGTTTGGAGAGTCTGAAGGTTCAAAGGTAAACAACGGGACAAGTCGAACTTTGGCCCGGGCCAAAGGGATGAACCGTTAGAGAAGGCCTATATAAGCAGGCCGAACGCTAGAAGCGGGACAGTCGAGGAGAACAAGTGTACAAGTCAACAACTTTAGAACGAAGTCAGCAGAGGATCTACAGCCGTGGTAGTCAGCAACGAGCAAAATCAATACGTCCAGTCGTTAGGGATGAGACAAGTCTCCGAATTGAGACGCAGGTATCTGAGGTCCAGTACGACGAAGCACGAGTAGCCCAGAGGCATCCCACTGGCGAAGCCAAGCCAAGGAGGGCACATAATAAGCGGCAGGGGTTGTGGTGTAGACCCGGTGATCTCTGTAGAAGACCGCGAACTTGAACCAGGCGATCACCGGCGCCACCAGTCCGAACCAGACGTGGGCTTGACGTGTTGCTGTTTCACAGGCGTTTGCCTTGGGGATCGCAGCCGTTAGATGCCGTGAGTCTGCGTAAGACAAGAACTCTCAGCCCAAGTGACGAGCGCCCAGCAACGAAGGTCCGCGCCACTCATGACGACAGGAGCGGCGAGACAGCGGAACGAGGCCGGTGGACGCTAACGCAGAGAATGACAATCTTCTAGATCCCCAACTGCAAAACAAAAGCAGCGTCGATACATAGAGCAACTCACACCAACAGGCACGAATCATAAGTCACTGTGGAGAGCTCACTAAACTCTTCGCCCACCGACTGAAACCGTTTTGCCGATAAGGAATTCCTCAGGCAGATGGGCCCGTACTGATGCAGACAGAGCCACCACATTTGACGCTCACCTACAAAATGTGTTCACGCCAAACCAGGCTACTAGCACGTTACCGTCCTAACCCGTAAACTGCCACCAGCAACACACCCCAATTGTGTTTCGTCCTAAAGAAGTAATTAAAATAATCAAAGACAATCTCAGCCCGAAAAAATCCCCGGGCTACGACCTTATAACACCGGAAATGATCATCATGCTGCCTCACTCTGCAGTTCCCTACATAACCCAGCTCTTTAATGCCATTAGCAAACTTGGTTACTTTTCACAACGATGGAAGAGGACCAATAAGTCTACTCTCATGTATTTCGAAACTATTTGAAAAATGCCTGCTGGTCCGACTTAATCTACATCTGAGAACCCACAACATAGTCCCAGCCCATCAATTTGGATTTAGAGAATGCCACGGAACGGAGAAGTGGCTCTCTGACTGGCGAATAAAGGTAAACGAGCAAAAATGCAAGCACGTGACGTTTACTCTAAACAGACAAGACTGCCCTCCGCTTTTATTGAACAACATACCACTCCCGAAAGCAGATGAGGTAGTGTACCTAGGAGTACACCTTGACAGAAGACTCACATGGCGCAGGCACATTGAAGCCAAAAAAACTCAACTGAAACTCGAAGCCAACAACTTAAACCGGCTCATCAACTCTGGTTCTCCGCTCAGCCTAGATCACAAAGTCTTACTCTACAATTCTGTATTGAAACCTATCTGAACCTATGGCTCACAGTTATGGGGCAATGCCAGCAACAGCAATATTGACATCATACAGCGAGCACAATCAAAGATTCTGAGAACCATCACTGGGGCACCGTGGTACGTTCGGAATGAAAACATCGAAACAGACTTAAATATCCCATCAGTTATCAATGCAATTACGGAACTTAAGGAAAAATACCATAGCAAGCTTTACTCGCACCCCAACCACCTAGCGAGAGGTTTAACTTAGCTCAGCAGCCGTTCCCGTCTCCGGCGAAAAGACCTACCAACCCAGCGAAGAATTTTTTAGGGCCGTTTAATCATAGAACAGTTGGAAAAATAATACAACTGTTCAGAAAAAAATACTTGTTATAGTTAAGATTTTTAAGCTTATTGTTAGTTCATAAACAAGAAGATTCAATAAATAAAAGCAAAGTAATAAAAAAAAAATATAGCTGCAAGACTCGCAGTAGTGTGCCGTAGAACAAAAATTCAGTGCACGGTGAGCTCTCCCTTTTGGTCCGATAAGGTCGCTTGGAGTCCCCAAGAAGTTGTAGCTTGGAAACCTTTGCTCTATCATCTCCGCCTCTAGAAAGTATCATTAAAAAAACTGAAAGAAATCGCATCAGTTTTGGGGACTCGACTACTATCGTCGCATTCTGTTAGTGAGGATTCAATTGTGACCATACACAATTTACACACTCACGCCCACTATCCATATCCACGGGCCAGTGGGAAACGGATTTCTATCCATTGAGGCTGGACGGATGTCTTGCGATACCGGGCAGCAATCTCTACAAGCTTTAACGATTTCTCTGCATTTTTGTCTATCTGTGGCCACCATACTTTGGACCTCAGGCGGCGTTTCATTGCTGTCTCACCGGGATGTCCTTCGTGGGCTATCTCTAGTTTTCTAACTCTCAAACATTGTTACGTCAGCGTATTAGTGCCCGTGTTCTGGGTAAGGACTAAGGCTAAGGGAGGGCATCCGATGTTCAGGCACCAGGTTGCAGAGTAAGCCCGTCGATTTTAGGTCGTGGAATCTTGGTAAGCTCCAACCCTCTCCAACACAACGAGAATAAATATTAGAAGTGTCTGTAAAAGTTCGTACCCTTCGTCAGTCAGCAGTCCTCACTGCCCCACAAGCTTAGCTGTAGCTTGATCGTAAAACGATCGGGCATGTTTCGGCCACATTCCCTCCTCTTCTTGCGTCCGCATGCCTGATGGATCGTCGCGGGACGCGCATTACGATCCCTTTTGTCAAGGTTGTCCGTCAAACGTTATGTCATCGTTTCTGACCTACTCCACTTCTCGCGTCAGCACTCCTTTTGGAAATGATTACCTACTCATTTTGTTGTAGTAAAATTAATATAATAACTTTATTGATTAATAAATTGTTGGCTTGTGGCATGTCTAATACAAAAACTATATTTAAGGTTGAAAATGAACAGGCAAAAGATTTTGGCACTGCTAGTTGCAAATTTACGACAAAAATTTCTAGAATTTGGACTAAGCTGAGATGGAAGGAAACATGAATTGGCTTGAGTTCGGATAATGAAGAAATTTAAGTGGATGATTAAGAGGTATATGATTTTTTTGCATCCGTAACATCTAATAATGTGCAGCCAGGTCGAAATGTTAAGCGTAGGCGAAATCCACGCGGAATCGCTAGGTTGAAATTCATTAATGAGCTAGCGCGGCTAGCTCATGACAACGTTCCCTAGTCAACGTTCCCAGACTAGGGTAAACAAGTGCTTGCCTCTGAGGGCGAACGTCTTTTGCTCTGTCCCGGCCGATCCCGCCAGACGCCTGTTCAGTTCCTACCGATGCTCCGCGCAATCGCCCGGTTTACGACGCAGTCCCTGTAGCAAGACGCACACTTAGGCTAAGGATTGCCGACGTATGCGGACTCACGGTAGCTAACGGCTGTGGTTCCCAAGGCAAACGCCTGGTGAAACAAAAACCATCAATCATACATCTGCTCTGACTGGTGGCACCGATACCACGCCTGCTCGGTTCGCAAGGACACACCAGGCAATCGCCTGGTTCGCGTACGTAGTCTACGACACAGTCGACCGGCTCTTCCCCAAAATTCTCGCAGCCTATTCGGATCCCTGTCATGTTTGGCCCCACCTGTTGATCGCTTTCGGACTCGTCGGGCTAACGCCGCGGTCTGGACCCGTGCTTCGTCGTAATAGACCTCAGCTACCAGTGTCTCAATTTGGAGACTTACCTTGTCCCGAACATCTTGACGTAGCGATCTTGTTCCTTTCTAACTATCACGGCTGTAGCTCCCTTGCTGACTTCGTTGCTTTGCGTTGTTTACTTGTAACCTTGTTTTCTTTGACTGTCCAGGTTCCACCGTTTGTCCTGTTTTTTCTTTTTGTCTCCAGTCTCCGGATCGAAAGTCCACGGTTTTACCGTTGACCCGGTCCAAAGTCCAGTGATTAATTTTCCAGTTAGTTTGGAAAGTCTGCACCTTGTCACCCCAGCTCGACTCACTCCGGCCATTTCCCGTTCACTGGCATCATTCCGTACTTCGGCTTCCTACTCTACCGCACATCCAGCAGAACAGCAGCCTGTGGTTTCGGCAGCCTCTTGCCCGATGCCATGTCCACCGCACCTGCGACATGCTTCTTGCGGATTAACAACATGGGTTTATCCATATGGTTGTGTTTTTTCACCTGGACTTGACCGGGATAGATTGCGCCCACTGCTCCTGGGTCTGTGTGCCTAGATCGTCTACGCCCTCACACCTTCTACACGTTACGCGTGTTGCGGCCGCGGCTTTGTTTTGACTGAATTTATGCCCTTATGCAAGGCTTCACGTTCCTTGTGCAGCTCCTCGTACTCGTGTAGGTCACTCACATGGTAGGATCTCAACGTTTTTCGGAGGACTGTATAGGTCCAAACCAAACGTGTTTGCGGACCACTCCACCTGTTCCACGAACTCAAGGGGGTTTTCTTCTCCGTCAAAGCGAAAAGACCATTCCCTGACTTGTTTTGATATTTTTGCGTAATCCGCCTGGCTGGGCCTGGGTCTTTCTAGACTTGGTATATTGGTAAACAATATCGAGCCCAAAAGCACTAAAGTGTCACCGTTCAAACTATTAACAGGTGTTAACATGCGTGTTGTTGATAGTTCAGAGCTTAAAGAACAGGTTAAGCAGCCTTTAATATAGGAGTGTGACGAAGACCGTGAACAGATGCGTCAAGAGGCTAATTATAATATAGAAGCGTTTTAGGTAGAGAACAAGCGAACTTTCTATCAGAAGGGAAAGGACGAGAAGAAGCAAATAGTCAATGATTTAGTTGCGATCAGGCGTACTCAGTATTAAAAGTTAAAATAAAAATGTATTGGTCCTTACAAGATAGTAAAAGTTTACAAGCGTGGCAGGTTCGAAAATTCGAAACAGAAAAGTCAAAAGAGCAAGTGGGCCGAGAGACGCGGAGTGTTCGTCGCTAAAACGTAACGTAACGTAAAACATAGTGAGAATAGAGCTAAACGTAATGAAAGACCAGTCGGTGCCGAGATGCGGAGCATATTAAACATTTGGTAAACTCATTCTGGGCGCTTGATGGGGGTGGAACAACTACGTGGTTGAGTCAGACTGACTGCAACAACAAAAATGTAGTTTGACGATAAACGAAGATTTACCAATAATTGGGCAAAGTTCATTAGTCAGAAGTTGACTTTCAAAATATTACTTCTAGATAGAAACACTTATCCCATAAAAACGATAACTGGAGTAAACGAGAGAAAGCTCTAATCATCCAGTATAAAAGAAAGACCTCAGTCTACTAAAGAAGACTGACTTAATATTTTCGTACACAAGGGGGACTATAAATTTAGTGTCAGTAAACAGGAAGTTCCAAGATGGGCGGCAAGGAGTTCAAATCATCTGACAATACCGCCAATGTGATCAACCCCGTGGTATAAATAGACCACACGGACGAGGTCCTCGGCGTGCAGAACACCATTCATTTCATTGCTATAGTGTTGGAGTTCCTGTCAAAGACCTACAAGCGATCCGTGTAGCGGCGTAGTGATGGGTATTAAATATATCAGATATCAGACCATAGCGTTTTTTTTTTTTTTCGCGCGAGTCCCACGGCCACACCTCCCGCCCAACCGACCGCTGGGCGCTGCCGTGTATCGTACGGCTCAAATCGCGGGAAGATATACGCGATATAGAAGACAGTAAAGAACGAGGAAATATATGTATATAGTAGTAAGATCTAAGAATTCGTCAAGTATGTTAGTATTGATCGCTTTAAGAACGGCAGAGAGTCAGAATTAGAGATAATAGGATACAATCTATTATAGTCAGAACATAATACCAAAGACATTATAATAACAAGATGCGTAACGGCCATACATTGGTTTTGCACTATGCAGCCACTTTTTTGGTGACGGCCGAAATTTCTCTCTTTTCGCTCGCCAAAAATTGAGAGCGTAAAAATCTAAAAATAGAATTGACTTGCTTGTGTGAGTAAAAACAATAAAGGAGATAGTGTGTATGTGTGCGTGCTTGTGCTAAAAGACGATTTTCGGGCCGAAATCAATTTTGATCTAAGAAACAAATTTGATTAATGTTTTGGTCAATTTCGATTCGTATTTTTTTTTAATATTCGTTTGATAAAATCGCCGCTCGAATTAGCTACCGTTCACATATTTATATTTATATTGTTAATTAATAATATGTAATATATCTTATAATCGGTACCCAGGGAACACCACGGGGAGGCCATTACAATTGTAATGGGGTCTTATATTTATATGACCTTCGAGTCGACTTGAAATGTTTAAATGTTCAACATTAAAACATTTCCATGTTCCCCAACTAAGCTAGTTTTCTAACTATTGCTTTTTATTATATATCGCCTCTTTTTTTAATTATATAATTTAATTTTTAAAGTCGTCAATTATTTGAATGTTTATATTTTTTTCACTTATGAGATAAAATGCTGAGTTTAGCTTGACTTTTTTGTCTATTAGCAATAACAGTCCTCTTGCAATGCTTAAAAAGCAAAACTTTTATAAGTTTTTTTAAAAGATCTATGAGAAATCACTACTCTCATCAGTAATATGACTAAATAACTATAATAAATAATAAAAACATATACAAAGTAAATTTTAAAAACTACTGTATTTAAAACAAAGAATTTTCAAAAAAAAAGAAATTACATTTAAAAAATAAATATTTCATAAAAATAATTCATAAAGTAAAATATTATTTATAAAATAAATAAAAATTTGGAAACTGTTTATTGCAATATTGATTTCTTGATGCACGAAGTGCGCACATAAGCACCGAAGAATCATTGACGTCTTATATTTTTCACACGTCGCACGCTGAATACTCTAATGAAAACTATTCTAATATAAAATCATATTTGAAAATTATTATGCATTATTATGTACATAGATTCTGCTATTATTATTTCTATGTTGAATTTAAATAATTTTTATGTTAAGGCAATGCAAAACTAGAGTTTTTAAGTGGTGGCAATTTATAAAAATAATAAATATAATAATTTATAATAATAATAGATATAAAGTCTAAGAACTTCTAAAATGAAGGGCATATTTTGTCATTTTTACAATGCATGCGCATACGTGTGCACCAATACAGTGGTCAGCTGTCGCTGTATGCGTACAAGAGAGCTGCTGGCTCTAGAGCTCTCCGCTCTCTGGCTTTTGAACAAAATTTCGAGAGAGCCTGGAGCCACTTGAAAAGCCACCACGAAAAAATCGTGTGCAAAAAAATCGTATGGCGTTACGCATCTTGTTATTCTAATGTCTTTGATAATACTCTGTAGGGATCATGCATCTCATAATTAGATCTACAATGATTTAAAATTAGAGGTACGTAATTTCTAGTAAATCTGCCCGGAACAGTTTAGCCGACTATCCAAGTCGGGACTATCCACTTCACCACGAATAAGGTTAAAAATAAAGACTGTTCCAAGCATCGTTCTACGGTTAGCTAAGGAGGGTAAGTTAATTAACATTAATCTACTTGAATAAGGAGGTAATCTAAGGTTTGCATCCCAATTAAGGCACCGTAAGGCAAAAAGTAAGAAGTTCTTTTGAACCGAGTAAACTTCATATTGTGGACTCCAAACAGGTGATCCATACTCGAGGATCGGACGGACTAGAGAAATAAATAAGGTTTTGGTCATGTAAGGATCATCAAATTCCTTTGACCACCGTTTTATAAAACCAAGCACACCCCTGGCCTTATTGACAATAGACGAAATATGGTCTGAAAATTTAAGTTTAGGGTCCAGAAGAACACCAAGATCATCAACATGTGTTATTCTGTCCAAAGAGCACCCACTTAAAGTGTAAGTTGCGTGCATTGAGTTGGCACGATAAAAGGTCATAACTTTACACTTAGAGCCATTTAAGTTTAATACGTTATCACGGCACCAGGTTTGAAAGCAATCTAGATCGGATTGTAAGTCCAAATGGCGAGAAATGTCCTTATATTGCAAGCATAATTTTACATCATCAGCGTACATTAGTACACGCGAATGATTTATTATTAAGGGAAGGTCGTTAATAAATAAGGTAAAAAGGAGCGGACCTAGGTGGCTCCCTTGTGGGACGCCGGATGTGACTCGGAGAATACAAGAAAGATAATTTTTAAAAAGGACCCGTTGCGTCCTGCCATTCAGATAACTTAGAATCCAATTTAGGAGATCAACAAGGAAACCTAATAAATCAAGTTTTTTTTATTAGAAATGAATGATTAACAGAGTCGAATGCTTTACTAAAATCCGTATAAATGACATCTGTTTGAAGATTATTTTTGAAGCCCTGTACTACGAAGGAGGTTAGCTCCAGAAGGTTAGTAGTTGTTGATCTGCGTTTCATGAACCCATGCTGGCATGGTGATATAATTGACCTACAAAGGTGCTGCAAATGAGGAGTGATAACGTTTTCAAAAAGCTTAAGGATAGCAGACAATTTGGAGATTCCTCTGTAATTGGTTGCATCCGATTTGCTACCTTTTTTATGGAGAGGGTTCACAAAGGACTCCTTCCATATTTGGGGAAGATTCCAGAGATAAGTTAAACAGTTTTAGTAGAGGCTTGCACAAGGCTTCCGCACAGAATCTAAGCACACAACCAGGAATTCCGTCGGGACCTGGCGAATAGACAGGCTTAACTCGCTGAAGATCATAAAGCAGTGAGCTTTCGTTTAAAGTGGGACAGAATATTAAATTTGACTTTGATACCACGTAAGAGTAAGGCCGTTCAGAGTAAGGCCGTAGAATCAGATAGCGCTTGGAGAGTGCAGCAGTGAAGAAAATATTCTACCATACACATACGATTGCTTAACGTTTTTGTGTATAATCTGTTGAATTACGTTTTAAACTCAACTTAACTTTCTCCATACATATATTTTCGTAATTACTTTATAACCCTTTACGCACAATATATCTTTGTAAGAGCATTCGCCAAAGTTTATTAGGCATTAAGAAGATATTATTTTAGCCTTTTCTAGGCCGTACAATGGTACTGATAAAATTGAAATTTTGGATTATGAATATTTTTAATAAATAAAGTTATTTTTCAGCGGCGAGTAACAGCCTTGTTTTTGTATATACAAAGACCAGAGCCCTCAGAGCCCTCAATAATTGTAAATGGTTAGCAGTTTTAGCCAAAAAAATTAAGACAGACAACCTTGGCAAAGGGGATAGTATTGTGCGGTCCACTTGGCACATGGACGTGTGAAGGAAAGGGAATGTGGTAGTTATTTTACAGGCAAATTTAATATTTTTTCTCCTTATGTTGGAGAGGTGAGAGGCTTACCAAGCTCCCACGACCCAAATACAACGAGCTTACGCTGGCAACCTGATGCCTGAACTTCTAATGGCTCTCCCTCAGTCCAAGTTCTTTCCAGGACGAGTGCACTAATATGCCGACGTAATACCATCGCATTTTTAAATATCCGCGCATTGGTCTGCATGTGTTTTATAGTGAAGTCGAACGCCTGCAATTTGAGAATCGACCGTGCTAATTTTTCGAACAGATCCTTTTGGCCCCTAAGCCATTTTAGATTAGCGTGGTCAGTTATTTATTTAGAGGGCATTTGCTTCCAAATAATGATGGAATTTAGTGACGCTGAAAATAGACGAATAGCATTTCAAATCAGTTATGATGTAATTCCTCTGTGCGTTGTTTAGTTTCGCGGTCACGTATGCGATTGGATGTTACCAGCCTGACCCAGTGTTCTGAAACAAGACTCCTCCCACTCCAGTGGTTAATGCATCGCATTGAATAGTAAAAAGCCTTTAAAAGTCAGCCTTTAAAAGTCAGCCTTTAAAAGTCGTAAGCCCTGCTGCCATATTGTCTTTTAAGGTCTCAAACGCCTGAACTGCCTTTTCAGATAATTTGAATATTATTATCATTAAAAGAGGCTGCAGTCTGGGCGTAGTTCTGAACGAATCTTCGGTACCACCTCGTCATGCCTGCAAGTCTTCGTATTTGTTCCCTTTGCAATTTTCTTATCGCCTGTATTCTCTCGTCGTCCGTGTGGATGTATGTTCCTCCTGCAACAAATTCCAGGTATATGTCCTGACTATAGCAAAACTACTCTTATCTAAATTTATTGTAGATAGCGTGCGGGCGTTGAGACAAAGGCGATTTTAAGTGCTCTTCTGCACTAGGGTTACTGAAGAACTCGAGCTGCTCTTGTTTTTTTCGATCACGCTCCTAATTTTAACTTGTTGTAAGCTGATGTGGGTGTAGACGGTAGTGTGTGTAAAAGTGTCAACCATGTCATTGTCCATGTCTCTTTTGGCTCCCCTCCCAAGGTTTGTTAAACCAATCTTATCCCAAAAATCGATTCCAAATCGACACATATTTTTTGCTTAGTTTTTTTATGGACTGCGTTTTGGTTTTTTAAGAAATTGTCTGCTCCTTTCCCAATATTTCCCAATTATTTCTGTTGTCAATCCACTCCGTAGCCTGGTCCGGTTCGGTTAAACATACGGTTATCTCTTGATTTACGTTGCAATTTTTCCTTCAGGACACAATCGGGAATATCTTATTGTACGTCTGAGTTTTAAACATCATTGCTTATTCTTCACGGCTTTGCCCCGTGTCCCCCAGTGGTTGTTTGGAATTATAGTTTCTTTGTAGGTAATGTGGTTTTCCTTCTTCAGAAATTTTTCAAACGATTTGCAATTAATATAGATATAAGAGACACGGTCAACAACCAATTAATTACTACTCGTAATATGTGAAAAAAGGATCAGGGTGTAATGCGAGAAATAAGGTGGCTACTTAACAAGCAAATCTCACAATTCTCACCCACAAACCGCCCAAAACTGCCACGCCCACACTTTTGAAAAATGTTTAGATATTTTTTCATTTTTGTATTAGTCTTGTAAATTTCTATCGATTTGCCAAAAAACTTTTTGCCACGCCCACTCTAACGCCCACAACCCGCCCAAAGCTGCCACGCCCACACTTTTGAAAAATGTTTTGATATTTTTTCATTTTTGTATTAGTCTTGTAAATTTCTATCAATTTGCCGAAAAACTTTTTGCCATGCCCACTCTAACGCCCACAAACCGCCAAAAACTGTCAGTGTTGAAATTTCTTCTTAGCACATCCACTAGCTGAGTAACGGGTATCAGATAGCCGGGGAACTCGACTATAGCGTTCTCTCTTGTTTGTTAAAGAACCTGTATATTTTAATACACTGGGAATTTTTCAGCATGATACCACGTTAAATTCTCATATTTTCACCGTGCTTTTGCTTTAGAAAGTTTATTAAATGCAAAAATCAGCTGCTCCAAAAAATTCTCTGCCGGCTCCATTCATTTACATTCATACATTTGCAAGCAACCAGCGCTAGGCAATGCCCTTCAGCTAGGACACAATCACTTATTTTACGCACACTGCATCCAGGTTGTACATTTCTGCAACGTTTCGTACTTGCTGGGTCTGAACATTAGCACATGAAAATCAGAATCCATAATGATTTCTTTGGCCAACGATAGTGAAATATTTGATTCTAATCCTTTGTTTACAAATGCAACCCGTCGTTGCACAACAATGTAGTTAAAATCGATATCCCCAATATTAGCAATACCGATTTGGTATCCTTTCACCAACTGATGTTTTACCATCATTTTCATTGACCACTGCATGTTTAGCTCTTTCGCAGAATACTGCTTGACTTCGGTTTTGGCCATGTTGATGACGCCAGTGGTCACTCTTTGTGAAGAGTTCTTACATAAGTAAGTATTTTCTGAAGCTCCTCCTTACCAGCCCCGATATCAATGCTTTAGATACAGCAAATATTCAGCCATAGCAAGCCACTCTTCTCCCTTGGACTACAAAGATGCTGCAGGAATCAGCTTTACTGCACAACCAGTTAAAGATGCACCACCAGTTCATGTCGTTATCCAAGAGCAACTCTTGGTATGAGTCAGGACCACTTCTGAAGTTTATAGTTGCATAATTTTGTCGTTACTATTTTTCTTGATATATTTCTTTTGGCATTCAACGTCCGTTTCACTTCCGTTTCACTTCCGTTTCACTTCCGTTTCACAATTTCAAGTTTTTTGCCCGACTTCATATGCGAAGTAAAATAACGTGCACACTCACAACAGCTTTAATAACTGACATCTTCAGCGCAGTTTTAAATACACATCTTACCTTGTCTGTCAAAGTGCGCACCATCAAGACTCTCAGTGCAAAAAGGTCCGATATTTTAACTAGAAAGAAAAGCAACTTATTGTTCACGATAATCGCTTAAGCTTTAATAGCCTTAAAACACATGGAAGAAGATGTCTTTCAACTAAGGTGTGGAGTTGGAGAATGTGATTCGAGACATTATCCTTTACTTCATAAAAGTAGACAAGCTAACGGTGAACAATATTTTCGAATCGTGCCTATTATATAATTATTATATATATATATATTATTATATATATATTATAGTTCGAAACGGCCACATAGAAAGATCTTCGGATTCACTCATGAGTGACGGGTGCTTTAAGCGTTTAAGCATACAAGGCACTATCCATTACAAACCCACATTTTCTATACTCCACTGTCAATGCAACTGGAAGGAAAAAACGTTTCGCTCCATAGATTATGGAAAACCTCCTAGCATGTCACCTGCAAAAAGGTCGGGGTAACTACGAAGTTGGGCTACTTTGGCGCCATATCTTCCGGAAAGCTATAATAACGAGTTACCGCCTCAGCATACGCCCTCGGCGGTTCCCCGCCGAAACCCCCTCGTCAATCAGAGACTTAAGTCTCGCCTCAGTGCCGCCGAGACCCCTCTTGACATCTGAGACTTAGACGACACTTATAAAGTATTGGTATCGAACGGCACTTGGAATGCTGAGTCGCTACAACATCGGTGTTCACCCGATACCCCTCGAACCACAGAACTGCATCCGCTCCAATTCCACCCTTTCGATCAGACTCTAGCACTTTAAGTAACAAAATGTAAACCCAGAGTTGTGAAGAACAAAAGAATAGGAATAAAGATTCAGTCGGAAAATAGAAAGCAAAAAGATCAGACGTTCAATTCTTTAACAAATTCAATTCAACTACCAAAATCGAAATCACTCACCAACTCCCCCATAACCTCCATCAAATCCACAAGGACCTACTAATCATAACTGGCGCAGTCGGTAGTCCTTTGGCCTTAGGACGGATTCAACAGGAAGGAAGGATTCGTGACGACCAAGGATGTGGAAAATTATTTTAACAATAGCATTGTAAGGAAAGACAGAAAAACAGTGAGTAGAGTGTTGTGGGTGAAATGGAGGCTTAAAGTAATAGTAAATCGCAATCTAAAGAAAATAATGACAAAAAAAAAAAAAAAAAACAGATGTAAGGAAGGCTTGCTATAAAAAGAATAAAAATTAATAATAAATAATAAGTTAAAATGACAAGGTGAAGTAGGATAGAAGGGAAGTAATCTAGAAATTTAAATATGACGAAGAAATTAGAAAAAGCAGAGTTCATTATGAAAAAAAAAAAACACGAATAAAATTTGTTTAAAAAATGAATCAATTTAAAGTTCGATCAACAATAAAATGCACGAAGAAGAAGTTCGGTTCGATCGGACGAACGATCGGTGGCGGACGTTGGCTGGCGGTTCGCGTCGAACGGCTCAGGCGGACGAACGACCGTCGGCGAGCGATATTGGTTGTCGGCGGTTCGACGCAACGGGAAGTTCGCCGAGCGGACGGTCGTCGGTCGACGTCAGGCCGGACGGCTAGGGCGGTCGGAGTTCGAGGTTCAGTGCAACAGAAAGTTCGATGGTATGAGACGGTAGGAGAACGATCGTATGCAACGGTTCGATGGAAGCGAACGTTGCATACAAGTACAGGGGCGGATCGGAAACAGAGCGGGGCCTGAAGTAGAGAAATTTTATAAATTTGGGGCTCGTTCGCATGTATTGGGGAGGACGCTGTGCAAACAGGGTGGCTGCTTAGCGTGAGGACGAGACCAAAGGTAGACAATTAGGAATAGGATAGACATGTATTAGGCGGTGCACTGTAAAGCACAGGGCTGCCGCTTAGCATAGGAATGGATATTCGTATATTGAGGAAAGGTAAAAGATTTTAAAGAGAGGAAAATACAACCGAAGAAATAATTTGGAATAAATATCGAAATGGAAAAATTATAAAAATAAAAATTACTGCATACAAAATTAATAAAAGAAGAATACAGAAAAAATTATGCAACCAAGCCATGCACATGTATTGGGCACACTGTAACGGGGGGTAAAGAAAATACGCAGTATGTGAGAGAAAATGGAAACACCGAGATGCAATGACTGCCCGCATTTGGCTCCGAGGCTATATCGCACAGCCGACGAGCTAGCTTCAGCATGCAAGGTGGAATAGACAAACGGGATGCCTTAGAAATGACTATCCGCAATTCGTTGTGAAGCTGTATGGCACAGCTGAACAGCTAGCTTCAGCATACAGGGTATTTTAAGGAATAAGGTATTAGAAGGGAAATAATAACAAAAGTGAAATAACACCCAGGAATAAAACAATAGAACAAGCGACATTTGAAACCCCATTTTGTTAAAATAATGTGAATATTGAAGAGTTATTCATGATAATTAATTACAGAAACTCCATTTCACACACGGACACTTGAGGATTCACAATATAAACTAATCATATCTGGCATACATACATATATATACACGGAGATCCGGTTTTGGCAAATACATATTTTTAGTTACTATTACCATTACTAATTATTAATAAGCCACAATATTAGATTAAGTAACACACACACAAACAAACACACTCGAAGAAACATATAGGCAAGCAGAAAGGTAGCTGAGTTAGCAGAAAATGGCAACTACACGTGTACTATAAGCAATCAAGGCGATCGATTTGGTAGAGATTATTCCCAAGTATGATGGCGAAGGAGGTAAGCTAGACGGATTTATAGCTGCGGTGGAACAGGTGTTAGGTTTGATCAAAGGAGAAGAAAGGTCGAATGTGGGACTTATAGCGCTCAGAGCAGTTAGGAGCAAGATAATAGGAGCAGCTGATAGGGTCTTAGATCTAGATGAAACGGAATTAAATTGGGACCAGATTAAGAAGACATTAGTTTCCCATTTTAAAGACAAGAGGTCGGAACAAGACCTGATAATGGAGTTGAAAAAGGCGCTGGTGAGCCTTGTTAGTCTAGTCAGCATAATATACTGTTGAAAGGGGAGAAGATTAAATGGTATGAGGAAATGGCGGTAAATGCCTTTGTGTCAGCATTAAAAGGTCCGATAGGGGTGACCATTACGAATATGGAGAGGCTGAACATAGCAAGAGCTTATGAGATAGCTTGCAGGGAAAAGAACTTGGTAGCTTTGGCAGAAACCAACTCAGATCAGAAGGCACAGGAGTCAACGGAGTTAAAAGATAAGGCTACTGAGGAAGTTCAGAAACAAGTGCAGAAAGAAGAACCCCAGACAGTTGAAACCCATAGAGAAACAGGCGTCTGGTCGCAGTACCAGTGGGGAGGAAACAACCAACCTCCGTTTCCGATGCCAAATATGAACGGGTGGCCTGGATTTGGATTCTCATACCCGATGATGGGAAATCCATTTAGGGCAGGCAACTTTAATCAAGGAGAGACCTCAAATTATCAAAGACCATATCGTAGCTATCAGAATAGGAATCCGAGATGGAATCAGGGACAGGCAAACAGTGACCGACCACGGAACAACTATGGCTATTATAACAACAATGACAGAGAGAGAGGTCAGTTAGCAATCGAAGCACCAAGAAACACAGAGGGCAGCGGACAGTCAAGAATGTCCAAGAACTTTAACAACTCGAATAATTCAGGGCAATCCAGACAGTCGTACAACTCGTACAACACGAATAACTCGAACAACTCGAACAATTCGAACAACTCAGGGCGATCTTTTATTTCAAATAACACCTCCTATAGGATAGGTAATCAATCATCGATTAGGGGTCACATACATAATATCCAAGACGCTGCCTTATTTATTGATAAAAGTTGAACCAGGAAAATCAATAAAATTGTTAAAAGATACAGGATCCACCTTTTCATTTATTCGACCCGAGTTAGCACGACCTCAGTATATAAGGAAATTAAAAGACCCAATAGCTATTAAAACCATTACACAGTCCCACGAACTTGAGAGAGAGGCATTTTTACCAATGTTCCCGGAACTGGGAGGAGTCGGTAAAATAAGAAAGTTTCTCTTTAAGTTTCATCAATTCTTCGACGGTTTGATCGGAATTGATGTACTCCAGCAATTGAAATCGTTGATTGATATACAGAACGGAGCGTTCATCGTGGCGAATATGAAACAAAAAATTCATTTTGTCGCGTATAGGCCATCGAAACTGTATACAATAGAGGCCGAATCAAAAAAAGTTATATCTGTTCCGGTACAATTGCAAGACGGAGATTTTTTTCTAAACAATACTATAATATAAGAGGATGTTGAGATTTCTGAAGGTATGTACAGGGCAGTGTCAGAACAGAGCTTGGTAGAGGTAGTAGAAGAAGAGCGTAGATCGAAGAGCCGTTGAATATTGTAGAATTTAAGACCACGCAACATTTCGAGTTGAATAACATAGAGGAAAAGAAAAACGACGGTGGGAGCATTCCGTTGCACAAGATTAGGACAGAGCATTTGAATGAAACGAAGATAAAAGAGTTACTCAGAATTTGTAGAAAGTATCCAGGAGTATTTCATAAGAAAGGGGATAACTTGTCCTTTACAAATGCTGTCAAACACCAGATAAGAACCAAAGATGATATTCCTATTTATGCCAGACCATATAGATATGCGTTTAAAGAAAGACAGGAAGTGAAAAAACAATTAGAGAAGTTATTGGAGCAGAAAATAATCAGACATAGCCATTCGCCTTGGAGCGCGCCGGTATGGTTGGTGCCGAAGAAAAAGGATGCTTCTGAGGAAAGGAAATGGCGGATGGTAGTGGACTATAGGAAGTTGAATGAGAAGGTGATAAAAGATAGATACCCGTTACCAATAATAAGTGACGTATTGGATAACTTAGGAAGGGCTAAGAACTTTTCGACGCTACATTAAGCAAGTGGGTATCATCAGATTGAGGTTCAAGAAGAAGACATTCCGAAGACGGCTTTCTCTGCAGAGGGAGGACATTTTGAATATGTACGTATGCCGTTTGGGTTAAATAATGCTCCCGCGACATTCCAGAGGTTGATGAATAACATTTTTGGGGAATATTTGGGCCTCATTTATATGGACGATATCATGGTCTTTTCAGCGTCCCTACAAGACAGGCATGTTACAGGCTTGGAAAAGGTTTTCAAAAAACTCACGGAAACCGAAACCAGAGACCTAGTTAAATCACTGCAGAACAAACTGCAGATGATAAAAACAAGATTAGAAAGCAAATGTCCTAAACGTAGGAAAGCAAGGGGATTAATCAATGGATTAGGATCAGTTATTAAATCGGTAACAGGAAATTTGGATGCGGAAGACGCAATAAGATTAGAGGAGGAATCCTTAATGAAAGAATGAAAGAAGAGGAAGGAAGACTAAAGGAAAGCATGAGTTTGCAGGAAAGGACATAAACTTAATGATGTTGCCGAGAGCTTATTATTAGCTAAGATAGGCGTAATTTCAAAATTCATATTCGACAGGCAAGAAGCAAAGAAATGTATGCAAGAGCTAGAAAATCAGGGTGTACATTTAATTTCAGAAGAACACATGTATGAATTCTTAGACCTAAGAGCCATAATAAACAGAACGGATGTCATATTTTCAATTAGAGTACCTATTTTAAGAAAGAAATGTTTTTGTTGCAAAGAATAATCGCACTTCCAATGAATAACACAGAATTTGTAATAGCACCAAATTATTTGGCGATTAAAGAACACGAAATGTATTATTATAAGAAAAAATGTCAGTTTATACGGAATATATATATATGTGTTCACGCCAGAAGGGCGCAAACAGTTGAGCGGCAGTGTAAGCTGCCAATGCTTGTACTCAAAGCTCCTCCACGGCTCGCAAGCACCGCTGCTCGCGCTCTCCTTCTCTCCTCTCGCTCTACCTCCTTCCCGCAAGGTATTCACCACTCCGCGGTCCCGCGGTGTTTCCTATGTTAGTTTTAAGTTAGTCTTAATTTACAAGTGTTCGAATAAAGTGCAGCAGTGAAGTCGATCCCGCGCGTTTAATTTCTGGAGGAATTAGCAGCAGCAGCCGCAACAACAACAAATTCCGCCCACTCCATTTCATGGTCCTTCGAGTCCGCGACATCCTGATCCTACCAGCGCTCCTTGCGGAAAAATCAAGATAAGTACGGCTTTAAATCCTATTTCGTCTGTGGTCGCCATTTTCGTTTTTCCAACGGCGTTTATTCTTTGCGTCCATCCGTATCAAATGAAAAGTGAAAATTAAGTGAAAATATATAAGTACATGCGCCCAGCCACCGTGATTACTTCTTTTTTTTTAAGTGCATAAAAAAGCACTTTGCCAATACCGGCCCCCTAATTCGTCTCACGGTGATCCGCTGGTATCCAAGCGCATATACATATACATACATATATACATTTTTTAAAACACTGTCCAAAATTCACTATTATCGTCCGCTGCTAAACTGCTGTTTTTTGCCTCAATAAAAAATACAAACCACAAATTCAACTAAATTAAATCAAATATACATATACATATATTCAGCAAAATTTTACCTACACATAAAATTATACATACCCATAAATATACATATCCATACATTAAGTAAAATTTGACATACATATATTCCAATAAAATTTACATCTACATACATATACAAGAATCACTTCATAGATTTAACCATTTAATACACAAATAAAATATATTACCAAAAATAAAAAATAATATCGAACCCGAACTGAGAACAAATTTTATCTCTTGGCTCAAAATAAAACACAAGTCTCGACATACAGAATAAAATAAAACCTGACTTTTTTCTTCCGATATTACATCACATATATATGTTTCTCCATACATAAATACATATTGCAAGTCCCCTATTAAACTCCAAATAATACATACATACATACACACAGTCGCGAATTACATAGGCTTGCCAAGTGCAAGTTCTTTCGTCTCCTCTTTGTTCTTTATTGCCCTGAAAAAAAAACCGGCGCATAGCGACGAGAGAATACCCTAGAATCGAAACATAAAGTAAAATAAATAAGTCCGACGACAAAATTTAAGAAAAAACTGACCCGATTTGTTAATAATTATTTAAGCCAAATAATAATTTTTTACAAGCTATTTCTGGCTCCTATTTCTGGTTCCTAAATTAAAATAATTATTTATCAGTTCCACCCAAATTTATCAGCCTCCCAACTTGGCTTTTTGGCGTGTTTGTTGGTTTTTTTTTTTTTGGTGTTTATGTTTCGCATCCGTTTGTCGCGATTTTTCGTTGTGGTCCTAAATCCGGTAGGTTTTTTTTTATAAATTATTAGCTATCATCCGAACTCCATCTGGTAGCTATTTTTGTTAAGCTATTTTTCCATAAATTCAAATTTATAGCTATTTTCTATATATTAGCTATTTTTTTCGGGATTTCCAGTCGGTAGCGATTTTTTATAAATCATTGGCTATTATCCAGACTCCAGCTGGTAGCTATTTTTTAGCTATTTTTCTAGAAATTGCAATTCATACCTTTTTTTTATAAATTTGAGCTATGGTTTTTCTAGACTCCAATATAGCTATATCTTCTTGTGGACTTCACTCTAGCTGTTTTTTTGTGAATCCTGCTAGCTATTTTTCACACTGAATTTTAGCTATATTGTGCTTCATTTAAGCTTTTTCCAGTTGATTGAAGATCTATTGGGGCCTTATTTCACAAAAATTGGGATTTTTTTTTTTCCCTTTCGTGCTCCAATCTCCAGATCCCAATAGCAACTTTCTCCCGAACTCCGACGGGATTCTTTGTCCATCCAGATTTGGGTGCCCTCTGTGTCTGCGGCGTGCAGGCCTTCTTGACTTCCTTCTCCTAGGGCATAGCTGAGCATGCCCCTAGAGGGAGACAAGAAAGACACCCGCACCTGGAAAAGAACAAAAGTTCAACCCGCAATGGGGTGTTTAACAGCACTAGCGCATTCCCAGGTATCCACAGAAAACTGGGATTGTCTCTTGGTTTTCCTTTGCGCGAGCAAACTGCCCAAGCAGACCCTGTCCTTATGGGAACAGTCGCTAACTGCCAAATCCGAGATCCCAGCTTGGGAAGAAATGAATGCCTTCCTGAGCGAAAGGTATCGGACATTGGAAGCCATCGAAGATATGAAACCGACTCAGGCAGTTCCAAAAAGGCTTCAATCCTTCGAGACAAAGGTCAGCACCAAACAGAAAGGGTGTGACTTATGTTCTAAGGAGAACCATCCGGTAAGATTGTGCCCGCGTTTTCTTCAAATGTCTGTTGACTCGCGCTCCGGCTATATAAAAAAGAAGCAGCTATGTCTGAATTGTTTTGCCAGAGGTCACCAGCTACGTGACTGCACAAGCACACACAGCTGCTTTACATGTAAGGGCAGGCACCATACGCTGCTGCATCGCAGCCCCCAAATTCCGAAAATGCGAGTTCCTCAACCTCGCCCCCTACACAGCAACCTCCGAGACCCTCCAGCAGAAATGCATCGGCAAGCACCTCAGCGGTGCAAACTTTTTTCGCGTCCGGCACTTCAGCCGTCCTACTGAGCACAGCGATCATTGACGTGTGCCATTTGGGGACGAACTACCGAGCCCGAGCCTTAATCGACTCGGGATCCGAGGCGACGTTCATTTCAGAGCGCCTGTTCAACCTCATCAAGTAGCCATTCCGCAACACCCAGACCCAAGTCTCCGGGTTAAATCATTCGGTCTCCGCGAAATCCTCGAAGCTGTGTCACTTCGGGATTCGCTCTCCTACCAAGCCAGGTCTACAGTTAGACACTGAAGCATACGTCCTTCCGGAGCTCTCAGGCAAACTGCCCTCCTATACGATCCCTCGGAATTCTTTGAAGGACCTGCCCGCACTCCGCTGGGCAGATCCTACCTTTTTTGAGAGCTCTCAAATTGATGTACTGATCGGGGCTGACATTCTACCATCCATAATGATGGATGGCACCCGACAAAATATTTGCGGCTCGCTCCTGGGCCAAGAAACTATTTTCGGGTGGGTGCTAACGGGGCCGATTTCCAAGGGTAAGCCGAAACGGGTCGCATCCTTCACGACCCAGGTGCACCAAATAGGCGACCCTGATTCGCTCGACACGCTTCTCAGCAAGTTCTGGGAGGTGGAGGATCTACCAGTAAAGATGGTAAAAGAGTCCTCCTCCTATTGTGAAAGGAACTTCCTCCAAACAACAACAAAAGTTTCAAGCGGGAGGTACGTGGTGACGCTCCCGTTCCGGGACCCCGAGAATACCGGATCCGATTTAGGATATTCAAGGTCCATTGCGTTGGCTCAGTTTCTTAGAAACGAAAATCGTTTAAAAAGAGACTTTCCCTTAAAAGAGCAAAATGACAGCGTGATCCAGAAGTACCTGGATCTGGGTCATATGAAAGAAGTTCCGCCGACTCACAATTCTCCCTCGTATCATCTTCCTCATCACGCGATAGTTAAGCCCGAAAGCACCACTACAAAGCTTCGCGTTGTATTCAACGCTTCAAGTCCGTCGGCAAATGGGACCAGCTTAAATGATATCCTTACGAAAATGTATCGTCAGATCTGGGTCGATCCAAAACATATCCCGTTTCAAAGAATTCTGTTCCGAAACAAGGAAGGAGATATCCGAGACTTTGAACTAAAAATAGTTACCTTCACGGTCAACTGCGCCCCCTTCCTCGCCATTCGAGTCTTGCAACAGCTGGCAGAGGATATCCAAGTGCCATTTCCAAATGCCAGCCGCATCATCCAGCAGCACATGTACGTCGACGACGTTCTGGCAGGGGCGAATTCCGTAAACGAAGCCCAAAGTTCGATTCGAGAGTTGCCAGCAGCCCTAAGTGCCTCCGGGTTTCCGCTAAGAAAGTGGACCTCGAACAACAAAAGCGTCCTTAAAGACGTCCCGGCCGAACACCTCCTTCATAGCGAGTTCCTCGACATCGATGCCGAAAGCACGGCCAAGACGCTCGGTATTCGGTGGAGGGCAAAGTCCGACGAATTCTATTTCGTTCCCCCCGAAATAGTTGTGGAACACTCCTATACAAAGCGAGAAGTTTTGTCCCAAATCGCTAGGTTGTTCGATCCTGCCGGGTGGTTCGCGCCGTTCATAATCCGTTCAAAAATGTTCATGCAGGAGATTTGGTTGCAGAACTTAAGCTGGGACGATAAGCTTCCCACTGAAATGAGTCAGCGGTGGCAATCGTTTTTAGACGAGTATTCCGACCTCAACCAGATCCGCGTTCCGAGATGGATCTGGTACCAGCCTGAGGTAATCATAGAGCACCACGGTTTCTGTGACGCGTCTCAGAGAGCCTATGGAGCGGCTATATACATCCGCGTCGAGATGGGGCAAAAGATCCTGACTCGCCTGCTTACAGCCAAAACACGGGTGGCCCCGGTAAAAACCGTCTCCCTTCCTCGGCTAGAGCTCTGTGGTGCCGTGCTGTTAACCGAAATGGTGACAGCAATCCTTCCGCACATGCCCTCCGCCAGTTCAGATATCCGCTGCTGGACAGATTCCACAATCGTCTTAGCCTGGCTACGAAAGCCTGCGTGCAACTGGACCACATTTGTGGCCAACGGAGTTGCCAAGATCACGCAGGCGACGCCAGTCGACTGTTGGGCACACGTTCGCTCAGAACAAAACTCCGCCGATCTAGCCAGTCGAGGCGTATCCCTACATGAATTGGCAGAAAACCATCTCTGGTGGCACGGACCATAGTGGCTGCAAGGGCCACGAGAGCTATGGCCAGCACAAAGCGACACTCTTCCAGTGACAGAGCTAGAGCAGCGCGCGGTCAAAGTGCATTTTGTCAAGGCCCCGTCCATCGACTTTCTCGAACGTTTCTCCAAATTGGACAAGGCCAATGTATGTTCAACGCTTCCTTAAACGCTGCCGCAAAGGTTCGTTTTTGCCCAATTCACGCCCTACAAGGGAAGAGATCCGAGAGGCAGAACGAACTCTGACCTCCATTGCGCAGCGCAGAGCATATGGCCAAGAGCTTCAGCATCTGACCGAGAAAAGGCCTCTTCCAGTGTCAAGTCCTTTGGTGAATTAGTTCCCGTTCATTGACCAACACGGCCTTTTAAGGGCGTGCGGCCGTCTCACTGCCTCCAAAGCCCTGCAATATGATGAACGTCATCCGATTATTCTCCCCTATGACTGTAGACTGTCGCGCCTCATCGTCCAATTTACTCACCAGATTACTCTTCATGGCGGTAGTCAATTGATCGTACGCCTGATCCGATCGAAGTATTGGATTCCTAAAATCAAGAATCTGGTGATGGCTGTGGTCGATCCGTGTAAGATTTGCACGATTTACAAGAAGAGACTCCAAACACAGCTGATGGGCGATTTCCCGACAGATAGATACACGATACACGGGTATCGACTATGCCGGCCCTTTCGAAATAAAAAATTATACAGGGAGAGCGTGTCTCATAACGAATGGATATGTTTGTGTGTTTGTGTGCTTTTCCACGAAGGCTATCCATTTGGAACCCACTTCCGATCTAACAACCGAGAAATTTCTAGCGGCCTTTGCTCGTTTCGTAGCGAGGCGCGGTTGTCCTCAGCGGGTCCATTCGGATAATGGTAAGACCTTTGTGGGGGCGGCAACTTTGATTTCCAGTGACTTTCTCCAAGCTATCAAAGAGTCCGTGACTGATGCATATAGCCATCATCGTATGGCGGTTCATCCCACCAGAGGCTCCACATATGGGGGGTTTGTGGGAAGCAGGGGTGAAAAGCTTCAAAACCCTGTTCCTTAAATCGACGTCAGCCCGCAAATATACATTTGAGGAGCTGGCGACGCTTCTCGCTAAGATTGAGGCTTGCCTCAACTCTAGACCCCTCTCCCCTATGTCCGAAGATCCCTCAGATTTGCTGGCCCTCACACCAGGCCAAGTTTGGTGGTGTTCGTCTCGCGGACGAGCGCTTCCACCGGCCGGCCTCCATCTCCCTCGTGTTGGGATCAGATGGGGTTCCTAAAAATTGAGGATGGGTTGCCCGTCGCGCAGAACACGGTGTTCGGATGGACCGTTTCTGGAGCGTGCACGGAATGAAGAGGACGATCCTGCTGTCTAGCCGGCCAGGGATACCTTTGCCTACGCAAGGGGGGGGGGGGTGAATGTTCACGCCAGAAGGGCGCAAACAGTTGAGCGGCAGTGTAAGCTGCCAATGCTTGTACTCAAAGCTCCTCCACGGCTCGCAAGCACCGCTGCTCGCGCTCTCCTTCTCTCCTCTCGCTCTACCTCCTTCCCGCAAGGTATTCACCACTCCGCGGTCCCGCGGTGTTTCCTATGTTAGTTTTAAGTTAGTCTTAATTTACAAGTGTTCGAATAAAGTGCAGCAGTGAAGTCGATCCCGCGCGTTTAATTTCTGGAGGTATTAGCAGCAGCAGCCGCAACAACAACAAATTCCGCCCACTCCAGTTCATATATATATGTAAAAACGATAAGATTCTAAACCAAGCTAATAAAAAATGTATAAGAAGGCTGATAGGTGGAAGGGAGGCAGAATGCGAGACGATGCAGGATTCATCACCGCGATATTCGATACCGCGATATTTAATGGAGAAAACGTGAAACTACATACAAATTGCGGACCGGAGAAGACGTTGAATGGATCGTCGTTAATAAAATTTAGCCATTTCAAGGCAATGGTGAACAACGTCCAATAGGAAACAGTAGAGAAGCTTGGCGCAGCTGGATTGAAGGTGGATATACCGCAGATAGAGACGATCAAGAAGAACAGGACAGTCCAAGAGTTGGGGATACATGAGTTAAGGATGGAGGATCTTGTAACCAAAAAACAGATCAGCAAAATACGATGGGGAACCACGGTCCACGCGACAACTACATACACGATGATTGGCGTCTTATTGATAATGGTATATGGTGTGGCATGTTTCTTCAGGAGGACAACTATCTTCTCACCAGCGGACGCACCACTTACCACCTTCACACCAACCACCGCTACGTTTGCAGCAACCATGTCCCCGCTATGGTCAGTAGTTCAGTCTGAGAAGGGAGGAGTTACCGCCTCAGCATACGCCCTCGGCGGTTCCCCGCCGAAACCCCCTTGTCAATCAGAGACTTAAGTCTCGCCTTAGTGCCGCCGAGACCCCTCTTGACATCTGAGACTTAGACGACACTTATAAAGTATTGGTATCGAACGGCACTTGGAATGCTGAGTCGCTACAACATCGGTGCTCACCCGATACCCCTCGAACCACAGAACTGCATCCGCTCCAATTCCACCTTTTCGACTAGATCAGCACTTTAAGTAACAAAATGTAATCCCAGGGTTGTGAAGAACAAAAGAATAGAAATAAAGATTCAGTCGGAAAATAGTAAACAAAAAGATCAGACGTTAAATTTTTTAACAAATTCAAATTCAGTCACCAAATTCCCCATAACCTCCATCAAATCCACAAGGACCTACTAATCATAACTAACGCTTTAAACTGACTAAAGTGTCCAAAATCAACAAGAGAGAACGATATAGTCGAGTTCCCCGACTATCTGATACCCGTTACTCAGCTAGTGGAAAGGAGAAGGAGAGTCTTAAGCACTGACAGTTTTTGGCAGTTTGTAGCCGTTAGAGTGGGCGTGGCAGAAAGTTTTTTGGCAAATCGATAGAAATTTACAAGACTAATGCAAAAATGAAAAAATATTAAAACACTTTTCAAAAGTGTGGGCGTAGCAGCTTTGGGCGGTTTGTGGGCGTTAGAGTGGGCGTGGCAAAAAGTTTTTTTCCAAATCAATAGAAATTTCAAAGACTAATACAAAAATGAAAAAATATCAAAACATTTTTTAAAAGTGTGGGCGTGGCAGTTTTGGGCGGTTTGTGGGCGTTAGAGTGGGCGTGGCAACATGAATCGACAAACTTGCGCTGCGTCTATGTCTCTGGAGTCTGCATGCTTAATCTCAACGTTCTAGCTAGTAGTTCCTGAGATCTCTGCGTTCATACGGACGGACAGACAGACGGACAGACGGACGGACGGACAGACGGACAGACGGACATGGTCATATCGACTCGGCTATTGATCCTGATCAAGAATATATATACTTTATATGGTCGGAAACGCTTCCTTCTGCCTGTTACATACTTTTCAACGAATCTAGTATACCCTTTTACTCTACGAGTAACGGGAATAAAAAAGAAAAGCTGTTTAAATCGTTTACATCACTCATCTTATAGTAAAGGACTTTCACGAAAGAAGCCATCACATACTTAACGAAGGAACTATTAACTTAATACGAAGCCAGTATAGACCAAATTAAATGGCGCTTTAGTGCACCTACAGCGCCGCATATGGGCGGAGCGCGAGAGCTCTTGATCCATTAAAGTGGTAAACACTGAGAAATGGGCGATGACGGACTGACGCCCAATAACCTACCTTGCATCTGGATGGGAGTCAAACTCAAGAAACGCCAACTATCACCAGACGGTCCAAATGGAAAGAAGCATCGAAATCAGCAAGGGCATACAGCCGTGAATGTCAGCAAGAAACACGATCTATTCGTCTAGACGTTTGGGTCGAGACAAGTAACCGGATTGAGACACAGGTAGCAGAGGTCCATTAAGTCAAAGAAGGGCTAGGTTGGGTAGCCCTTGGGTTGCTTTCGCGAGTACGAAAGCGTTTAAACAGGCGGGTCCAATCCTAGCAAGGACACGTGTTGTTGGCGGAATTGTGGGAAAAACTAGGTCGACTGCGAAACGTCTACCGAGCAGTGGCCCGGAACGTCCGTAAGAGCCGAGAAGGGGTGGTCCCGGCGCGACCAGCCAGAGAAGGGCGCAGTTGTTAGCTACCGTAAGTCCGCATACGACAACAATTCAAGTGTCTAGCACCCAGCAGCGCAGTCCGCACCATCTACGACGATAGAAGCCAGGCCGTCGAGCAAACCCATCCAGGTCCGTCCGTACCAGTTTAAGGAAAGGTTAGGGTGAAGCCTAACCGGGCCAATAACCGGGCCAATAACCGGGCCAAAGTGAGCAGGCATCTAGCGGGACAGAGCAAGGTAGAGGAAGTTGTGGCTAGCACGGTGTTCGTCTTGAGAGCCCAGCACCTGTTCACCCTAGTCTGGGAACGGTAACGCTTCCCTAAGCACGCAGCTCGCCCATCACGCGTGCCGAGGCAGTACCTGTGTAAACAAGCACTTTTCCATCGGACCATCAAATCGAAGGGTAAATCTAGACAAATAAAGATCAAGGAAACAAGAACTGGTACGTGTTGTTACTCGTAACCGGGTGATGACGTTGAGTATAAATTTGGTGGGACAAACACACAAAATCTCCTAAGCTAGCCGCACGTACCTCATAGCGAGCTGACCAAAAAAAGCAGTTCGTTACAAACTGTCCAAATCGGAAGCAGTAATTGCATCTGATTGACAAGGGAATATCGCGAACTGAGGTTGCTTTGTAGCTAATCATTACATATTCAGGAATAGTGTGGGTATTAAATGTCAATTTCACAATGCATTATATTATTTTTATCAATTTCTCGCTTATCGTTTAAATAAATAACCCCTTTTGTACGTTTAAAGAGTTGTGAAGACTAACAATAACGTTGATGCTGGAAGCAAAATCTTTAAACTGCGTACGTTTTTGTTTTCTTGCAAGTTGTTCTTTGTTTCGATTAGGAGTGTACCGTTCTTGAGCTTCTTGAATTCCTTGACTTCCTTCCGCAGACAAAATAAATTTTTTTTTTTTGTAAGGTATAGACGTTTAAGAGACTGTGCTAATTCTTAAGCGCATAGGTTGTGTTCTAAATATTACTTTTTTTGTTGAATTGGGTAACTTTCATATTGAGCTTTTGGTTTTTTTGGCGAAACGAAAACACGTCTAGTCCCGAGAATAGAACGATTGTTACTGACATTTAATATAACTTAAATTCATTTGTATATAGGTAATCGAAACCATTCAATTAATTTTACGCAATTTAGTTTACAAATTATATACAAAACTATACATATCTTGCGCGCGATCTAGCCCTAAAAATTTATGTTCATGAAAAAACTTATCATTATGGTAAAAGGGATGGGACGAGCAAAAGGACGAACAAAAATAAAAATAAGACAACGAAATGGATTAACAGATTCCTTTGCTAAAAGGCACGCGCCTTTTTTTTTTAAGTTTAAGGTTAATGCTATCACAGGACACTAACCAAAGACTCCACAATAGCATTCTGACCACGCCAGGTCCTTGACGTCTGCTTCTACAGAGTCCTCGCGGATGCACGATGCAGCCTCAGCCTTTTTTTTTTTTTTACGCGCGAGTCCCACGGCCACACCTCCCGCCCAACCGACCGAGGGGCGCTGCCGTGTATCGTACGGCTCGAATCGCGGGAAGATAGACGCGATATAGAAGACAGTAAAGGACGAGGAAATATATGTATGTATATAGTAGTAAGATCTAAGAATTCGTTAAGTACGTTAGTACTGATCGCTTTAAAAACGGCAGAGAGTTAGAATTAGAGACAATAGGATAGAATCTATTATAGTCAGAACATAATACTCTGTAGGGATCATGCAACTCATAGATAGATCTACAATGATTTAAAAATAGAGGTACGAAATTTCTAGTAAATCTGCTTGGAACAGTGAAGTTTAGCCGACTAACCAAGTCGGGACTATCCACTTCACCACGAATAAGGTTAAAAATAAAGACTGTTCCAAGCATCGTTCTACTGTTAGCTAAGGAGGGTAAGTTAATTAACATTAATCTACTTGAATAAGGAGGTAATCTAAGGTTTGCATCCCAATTATGACGCCGTAAGGCAAAAAGTAAGAAGTTCTTTTGAACCGAGTAAACTTCATATTGTGGACTCCAAACAGGTGATCCATACTCGAAGATCGGACGGACTAGAGAAATAAATAAGGTTTTGCTCATGTAAGGATCATCAAATTCCTTTGACCACCGTTTTATAAAACCAAGCACACCCCTGGCCTTATTGACAATAGACGAAATATGGTCTGAAAATTTAAGTTTAGGGTCCAGAAGAACACCAAGATCATCAACATGTGTTATTCTGTCCAAAGAGCACCCACTTAAAGTGTAAGTTGCGTGCATTGGGACGATAAAAGGTCATAACTTTACACTTAGAGCCATTTAAGTTTAATACGTTATCACGGCACCAGGTTTGAAAGCAGTCTAGATCGGATTGTAAGTCCAAATGGCGAGAAATGTCCCTATATTGCAAGCATAATTTTACATCATCACCGTACATTAGTACACGCGAATGATTTATTATTAAGGGAAGGTCCGTAATAAATAAGGTAAAAAGGAGAGGACCTAGGTGGCTCCCTTGTGGGACGCCGGATGTGACTCGGAGAATACAAGAAAGAGAATTTTTAAAGAGGACCCGTTGCGTGCTGCCATCCAGATAACTTAGAGTCCAATTTAGGAGATCAACAGGGAGACCTAATAAATCAAGTTTTTTTATTAAAAATGAATGATTAACAGAGTCGAATGCTTTACTAAAATCCGTATAAATGACATCTGTTTGAAGATTATTTTTGAAGCCCTGTACTACGAAGGAGTTTAGCTCCAGAAGGTTAGTAGTTGTTGATCTGCGTTTTATGAACCCATGCTGACATGGTGATATAATTGACCTACAAAGGTGCAAATGAGGAGTGATAACGTTTTCAAAAAGCTTAGGGATAGCAGACAATTTGGAGATTCCTCTGTAATTGCTTGCATCCGATTTGCTTTTTATGGAGAGGGATCACAAAGGACTCCTTCCATATTTGGGGGAACTTTGTAGATTCCAGAGATAAGTTAAACAGTTTTAGTAGAGGTTTGCACAAGGCTTCCGCACAGAATCTAAGCACACAGCCAGGAATTCCGTCGGGACCTGGCGAATAGACAGGCTTAACTCGCTGAAGATCATAAAGCAGTGAGCTTTTGTTTAAAGTGGAACAGAATATTAAATTTGACTTTGATACCGCGTAAGAGTAAGGCCGTTCGGAATGAGCTAACGTAGAATATGTGGCTTGAAAAAAGAATATTTCCTGATCCAATGTTACCGAAGTATTTTCAAAAAATAGCGAGGAAGGGTAACTGGTTGTTTTGCGCTTAGTGTTAACGAAATTATAAAACTGTTTGGGATCCTGTGCGAACTGGAACTTACAACGGTTTAAATAATTTTTTTAACACTGAGCGTCAAGCACGGTAAAATTTAAACGAGCACTTAAATATTTAGAAAATTTAGATTGAGAACCGGAATTTTTAAATTTTATATCAAGTCTGGATTTAACATTTCTTTGATGTGTCAGCTCTTAATTAAACCAAGGAGGTTTGTTAGATGTAGACGGATAGTACATCGGAACACAAGAGTTGAAAAATGATTTAATTGCAGTATAAAAAATATCTATGGCATCGGCCATTATGCTGCAAGAATATAGATCGGACCAATTAAAGCCAGATATAAAAAGATTTAGCCTCCAAAAGTTTGCCTTACGAAAACAATGAATTCGTTTGGTTGACTTATCTGGCCCCTCTTTTATTACGGTACCTGTGTCGATTGTCACCTCGAAAGTTGGATAGTATGGATCTTCTGATTGACTAAGAGGTGCTACTCTAGTCAGAAACACACATTCAGGACTTGTAACAAAACATAGACGGGTGGGACGGGACGGGTGGAATCACCGGTTGAGAAACCAGTGCGGACAAAACGGAATCCGTAGCAATCCCAGGCTGGACTCCCTCCACAACCGATTGATCGGATTGCACCGAATCGTTTTTAGCTGCCGATCTAAGCAACATTTGAGGGTTTGCTGCGATCGTCAACTGATCAGCTGTGGAGTCCTGTTGATCACTTGCCGAAGGTTGCGGGGCATTCCCCTTAGGCAGCCTACCACCAGCGGCTTTCTTGCGCTTTGAAGATTCTTCTAATAGTTTGAGGCTATTAAATTGTGAATCAAGCGCAGAAAGAAGATCATCAGCTCGACGAAAACTATCTCTAGCCACGCCAAACCTGCTGATCAGTCCTTTCAAGCCACCTTTAGTTTGGCGCATAAAGAGTTGCATTTCATTCGCAACTCCTAGGCAAGTATCACAACAGTATTTTATATTAGGGCCTTTAGCTAGGTCATCACTTGTTCGGCCGTTAAAACCAGCGCACTTAGTGTGCACCATTCTATCACATAGCCAACAGGTCATTTTTGACTGCTCAGGCTTTATTACCTGACGGCATTTGTTATGGAAGCAGACAACATTGGTTTCCATGTTTAATTGGGTTTTGACCACTGTACCAAAAGACAAAATCAGAAAATGTACCGCAAGAGCGCAGTCTGCACTTTAGGATTTTGTGTGGGAGAGCGAGAGAGCGGGTGCACCGTGCAGTTAAGTACAAAAACAACACCAAACAGCACTACGGACAACGCACGAAAGAGAGAGTAAACAAAACGCAGAGTATCACAAAAGATTCACTCGCGAAGCGAACGGAACTTTAACTTGTACGGATTACGAAATTGAATTATTAAAGAATTTGTTAAATTCCACCGCTGGATTTAGCAAAACAAAAATAAATTCGGAGCGCAGAAAAAAACACGACAGTTCGCTTTGAAGCTAGAAGCACTCTCTTTTCATTTTTCTTCTCTTTGCCCTTATTACTTAGTTGGCATTCGCGTTCTCACTGAGTAATTTCTTTTGACTGCTACTCTCACTGTTTTGACTGTCTGTCCGCACGCCTGCGTCCTGATTGCGCAGGTTCTATGCACGTATAAGTCCTCGCGTGTTTAGCTGCGCTTGCGCGGTCCCTTTATAGGACCTACCCGCAACGTTACCGTTCGACCGATTCTGTGATGCCTTGTTAATCATCGTTACTCGTGTTAAAATCATCGCTAGTTATACCCGTTACTCGTAGAGTAAGTATGTAACAGGCAGAAGGAAGCGTTTCCGACCATATAAAGTATATATATTCTTGATCAGGATCAATAGCCGAGTCGATCTGGCCATGTCCGTCTGTCCGTCCGACTGTCCGTCCGACTGTCCGTATGTCCGTTCGTATGAACGTCGAGATCTCAGGAACTACAAAAGCTAGAAAGTTGAGATTAAGCATACAGACTTCAGAGACGTAAAAGCATCACAAGTTTGTCGATTTATGTTGCCACGCCCACTCTAACGCCCACAAACCGCCCAAAACTGCCACGCCCACACTTTTAAAAAATGTTTTGAAATTTTTTCAGTTTTGTATTTGTCTTGTAATTTTCTATCGATTTACCAAAAAACTTTTTGCCACGCCTACTCTAACGCCCACAAACCGCCCAAAACTGCCACGCCCACACTTTTGAAAAATGTTTTGAAATTTTTTAATTTTTGTATTAGTCTTGTAAATTTCTATCGATTTACAAAAAAACTTTTTGCCACGCCCACTCTAACGCCCTCAAACCGCCCAAAGCTGCTACGCCCACACTTTTGAAAAATGTTTTGATATTTTTTCATTTTTATATTGGTCTTGTAAATTTCTATCGATTTGCCAAAAAAAAGTTTCTGCCACGCCCACTATAACGCCCACAAACCGCCAAAAACTGTGTTTAAGACTCTCCTTCTCCCTTCCACTAGCTGAGTAACGGGTATCAGATAGTCGGGGAACTCGACTATAGCGTATTCTCTTGTTTTCATATAAATTGCGCGATGATTAAACGCTTGAAATGCTTGTATTCATCTAGTGTTCCACTGATGAAAAAGACGGTGGTGAATGGGACTGCAGGGCTTGTATATTTCTACGCATACATGTGTGCTTTGTAAATTTGACAAAATATGCACTTCGAATTACAAAATCTTTAGAATTTAAATCTATAATAAGGATCGATGGGCCGTTCATAATAAAGAAATTCGCGTCACCCGTAATTTGTATATTGGACAACTAAAAAAACGAAAAACGGCTCATATTAGCGACTTAAAGCCTGGAAGCGCGGGGGACGGCGGGCCGGAAGACACCGAGTGCGAAGTACAATAATAAAACCCTATGGTGAAAAAGGGGGGAAGACGATACATGGTATCGAAAAGTCGGAAGTCACTCGAAAACAAACACACACACTCACAGAAACGGGCCAGTTGGAGCGCGAGAGCGGGACAGGGAGGGTATACAGCCGGAAAACCGTTAACGGCTAACGCACACAGTTGCGAATTCCGTGGGAGGCAGGTACACGGAGGAGAATCCCATTACCGGTACAGTCCCCACGTAATAACGGCAGAAAGGAGCAGACGGTAAACCGAGGTTTCGTCGCGGCGAGAAAAGTGAGAGTCCTTCTTTTAAATCGAATGGTCGGCAGAATGGCAGCACGCGCAGCAAATAACAACCGGGAAGTGCGGGAGACGGACACTGGGGAACAGCCCGAAGCGATATGAAGTAGGGATTCCGATTCCTATCTCCAGCTTCTGGCGTCACCCCTGGTGTCGCGATCCCCATCCCCGGTGCAGGAGGATCCGGAGGAGTGCCCGACATGGATCTGTCGGGGGAGGAGACGGTGGCCGAGGGGCCAATGTGTCCCTCTCTTCGGAGAATGAGCAGGACGACGGGGGTGAGACGGTCACCCCGGAGGTGTCCTTGGACGAGGACGAAGAAGTCCGGATGGCGAAGGCCAGGATGGCTTATCGCAGCGTGCGCCGAGCGGCTCAGGGGTACGGCCGAATCCGCCTCGGGGACGCGAAGCCGACGTGGGACCCGGAGGAACTGCGGGAGTTCGCGGACGTGCGGAATGCCATTCTGCGACGTTTTGAGCGAATGATGGAGAAACGGAAGGCAGTCGCCGCCCAGGCCGCGTGGCAGGAGCGCCTAACACAGTGTCAGGAGGAGGAGGAGGCGCTGTTTGCTCCACACCCACCGCCAGCGTTGCCGCAGCCGCCAATGCCGACAGCCACCGACACCACCGCCGCCGTCGAGTATGAAGGGGCATACATCATGGGAGAACTTGCCGCCGCAAGCGGGCCAACAGGACGCTCGGGTACAGGGTCAGCCACCCCGGAGCATGAAGGGGCATGCTTGTTGGTGGAGCTGAAAACCAGAAGAGAGGATAAATAAATATGGCGGATTTTCGCAAAAAGCCGCAAACTTACCTCCATTGAGGCTGGCAAAAATACTCCATCGGAACCCTCCACGAGGGCGCCGGCTGGGCAATGGGCACTGCATTATCCCGGATAACGGGTAATGCATTGCTGCTTGCCCCGTCCGCGGTAATGCAGTGTCTAGCTAAGGAAACGGTTCAATTCCTTCCGCTCAAAAAGCAGGAGGAAATGTACCATTTGCCATGGTGGGAGGTGGCTGGCGGTTAGGCATAAAACGCAAGTTGGGTGTTCCCCGGAAACTAACCAGTGTAGAATGTACACCGGGCTGGGATGTCTGCCGAAACGTCGGTTGAAGGCGTGAATGCTACCACCGGCGGGCACGGAGGGGAGCAATCCCCTCTGCGTGTCGCCAGCGGTCACACCTCTGATTTGACGGGAGTAGGTCATGTCAGTTGCAGTGCTATTGCCACAACAACGACGCAGGGGAAGCTAAGCCGTTCAGGTGTCATAGTCAATACAGACTCGGACCTGGAGAGCGTGCAGCTCTCTATAGAAGAGGAGGAAAGCCTTCTCCGCTCGCGGAAACCAGGCATCAGCTCCCCGCGCAGGGACGGGCCGAAGCGTTCAAGCGAGGAGATGAAGGCTAAGGCGCAGTACAAAGCCGCCCTTCGCATCCTGAGCCGGTTCAAGGGAAAAGCGCCCTATCCCCACAGGAAAAGGCAAAGCTTACCTGGGCCGAGCAAAGGCTCGCAGAGGGCAGGCTGCACTTCGCCAACCTCCCGAACAGGGCATCCACGGACGGATTCGCCAACAAGGTGGAGGAGTCGCTTGCCAACAAGAGGCAACGCTCAACCGAGAGCGCCAATAAGGACGCACCGGGGAGCAAGCGGCGACGCGGGCTGAAGGAGACAGGCCCTCCCCTCCAGAAAGCGAAGAAGCCCGAGAAGAGGCTAAAAGTCAGTGAGGCGACCAAACGACACTTGATCGTGGCACTCATTGACAAAAGCGATGAAGCCGGCCAGATGACCGAGCCGCGGTGGTAGTTGGTCATGCGAGACTCGTTGAGTCATTGCTTGCACGGATGGAGGAAGATCCTGAGGCCCCCATGCCCACATTTGAAGGTGCCGGGTGGCTGAACGGGGTCAAAATCCTGAAGTGCATGGATGACGCGACGAGAAAGTGGCTGACGCAAACGGTCTGCCAATTGGAGGCGTTGTGGGAGGGGGCCCAGCTGACGGTGGTGGACAGGGAGCTAATCCAATCCATTCCTAAGGCGAAGGTTTTCTTTTCCATCGCAATCCAAGGGGACCCGGCGCTGAAGCTACTGCAGCGACAGAATCCAGACATACCAACCGCTAACTGGAAGGTTCTGCACCTTGCGACCACATCACCCAAGGAGGGGGCCAAAGTGCAGATAAATAAAGAGGCGGAGGATATGCTCTATCCGAGGTACGGGAAGATGGCGTGGGGCATGGGGAGCGTGTACCTGGGCCTGAAAAAACGCCATCCCGGGGATAAGGATGCTCACACCCTGAAGGCAGGCGAGGTGGAGAAGGACCTAGGTCTGGAAACCATCGCGGAAGCCGCCCAGGGACTTTCGCAAGACGAGAAGGAGGGTGACCTGACGTTGACAGTCAACCCGTCGAATGGAGATGAGCCCAGTACCCATGCCACTGAGGGTGCTGCAGCTCAATCTTGGCACATGGCACATGATAGGACGGCCAGCCCGAACGACCAGCAACTGATCGTGGGTGCAGACGCCAACGCGCATTACTGTGTGTCGTGGAGCCCCGACATCAACGACAGAGGTGAGTCATAGCTAACGTGGGGGAAGAGCACACCTTTGTAGGTCCCACCTCCTCGAACGTACAAGACCTAACACTCGTAAGGGGACAAAGTACTATGGTTTCAGAATGGAGAGTCCTTGAGAGACCATCTTTCTCAGATCATAAGTACATACAATTCCTATATGAATTCGACCACTCTCCCACACCAACCTCTTTCAGAAACCCCCGGAACACTGGGGAAAGTTAAAGAAGACAATCTCGACACTACTCGCGATTGGCCCGGGCCTAGTAAAATCCGCTGAAGACATAGAAAAGTCCCTAGAGACCCTCTCCAGGAAATTATTAGATGCGCAACGCGCAGCATGACAGACATCTAGAGCCAGGAAGAGGACCAGGCCACCCTGGTGGAACGGTAATCTTTCGCTTCTACGCAATAACCTTCGAGAATTTTTCAAAATCGCCAAAGACGCGAATAATGATATAATACAAGATATAATACAATAATGATGGGGAATACAAGATCCTACTCAGGGATTACAAGAAGAAAATACGCAGGGCACAAAGAAGCTCGTGGAGAAACTTCTGCTCCAAAATCGAGACGGCCCCAGAAACGGCTAGACTCCGGAGGTTGCTATCGAAGCAGCCAACCATACAGAGTCAGCTCAAACGCGATGACGGACAGTGGACTGAGGGCAGCGAAGAGGCCCTAACAGCACTAATGCATGCTCACTTCCCAGGATGCACCGAGATATCCGATGCCAACAAGCACCAGGACCTCGTAACTGGAGAAGAGCATCTCCCAACAGATCGAATATCCTCTAGAAGAATCCAATGGGCTATAGATTCCTTTGCGAGAATAAAAGCACCGGGACTAGATGGAATATTTCCAGCTATGCTACTGGTGACCAAAAAAGTGATCACCCCACTACACGCTATATTCACAGCTTGCTTAAGCACGGGCTATATCCCTATCCAATGGAGGACCTCTAAGATGGTCTTCCTGCCAAAAGCAGGGAAGTGCAGCCATATGAGCCCCAGGGATTACAGGCCGATTAGTCTCACCCCTTTCATACTCAAGACGCTAGAAAAGCTGCTGGACATATACATCAGAAACGATGATGGACGACTACTGTCATCCAACCAGCACGCTTACACGAAAGGTAAATCAGTAGAGACGGCACTACACTCATTTGTAACCACCATTGATAAAGCCCTGCATAACCAAGAATATGCTCTCGGAGTGTTTGTGGATATATCCGGAGCATTCAACTACGTGACCACAGACGCTATAATGGATCGCCTAGAAGCGGCCAACACGCCCCCCGCTATTAGTTTGTGGATAAGAAATCTTCTAAGCTGTAGACGGGTACAATCTGTTTGGGGCACCACCTCCATGGTGAAAGGAGCACACAAGAGCACGCCGCACGGCGGGGTCCTGTCGCCTCTCCTGTGGAATCTGGTGGTAGATGACCTGATCAAGAGATTCTAGAGGAAGGCCCCAAAGATAACCGTCTATGCTGACGACATAAGCATAATTATCACGGGAGTCCAGCGACATGGGGCCTCTCACTCGCTCTAATGCACTGTGTTTACATCTCGGTGGTACGTCCAACTCTAATGTATGGAGTCTTAGTGTGGTGGCAGGCCATGGAAAAGACGACTTACAACAAGCTCATGGAGAGAACTCATCGGCAATCAGTGCTCTGCATAACAGGGGCGCTGAGGTCAACCCCCACAAAAGCACTCGAAACTATAATTGGAGTTGATCCCCTAGACATCCACGCGCAAATGATTGCAGGAAAGGTTGCACAACGCCTAGTTGCATCAGGTCTTGTCACTACAAGGATTCGGGCATAGTTAAATTGGTCGAGACATGAGCAGTATATCTGACTACATGGTCACCAAAACGTGGCCGGATGTAAGAACAACAACATTCATGGGACCAGACGACTGGAAAACAGGTCAGGACCATGCTCAACACCTCAATATATACATCGACGGCTCCAAGATGGAAGGAGGAGTTGGAGCGGGCATGTACTGTACAGACCCTGAAATGAGGCTGTCGTATAAGCTACCAAGGCAATGCAGCATATTCCAGGCGGAAGTATTTTGCATAGGGAAAGCGGCAGAGCTTGCGCAGAGCATTGACCGCCCACATAAAGCGGTCAACTTGCTCGTAGGCAGTAAAGCGGCAATAAGATCTGTTGGAATAAATGTGTATGCCTTGATATGAAATGTTAATTAGCATAAGAATGAATCAGCTGATCGCGGATAATGTAATGAAATGTAATGTAATGTTAAATAACATAATTATGTCACTTGCTCAAAGAATGTAAAACTGAATGGAAGTGCACGAAGCACAAAACAAAAGTATTAATAAATATATTCTAACTAAAATAAAGCAATCCACTTTATTATCAACATGGTAGCAGAGCAAGGTTAGGAAAAAAAAAAAAAATTAATCCAAGGTTAGAAAAAAAAATTAATCCAAGGTTAGAAAAAATTAATCCAAGGTTAGAAAAAATTAATCCAAGGTTCGAGAAAAGAAAATAATCCAAAGTGTATAACTAAATCCAAGTTATAAAAATAAATGCTGTTCGAGTGAAGCGACAAAAAAAAAAAAAAAAAGAAAAACGTGTATAAGAAATAAAAAGAGAAAAACAATATTAAAAGTGCGAAATATTAAAAAATACGAATACGTAAACAAGACTATTGACTAATGCTGAACAATTAAACGGAAAAAGATTGAAAACATAAACTAAAAGGATTGATGGAAGCAGATTAAAAATTTAAAAGTTCACGTGCAAGCCTTTTTATTACATGGAAGTAGAAAAGTGTGACCCTATATGAAAATGTGCATGAAATGAATGACATAGAAAGAGACATAAAAGAAGTGTGCGAACAGATTAAAAGTGAAACGGAAAAAATGAGTGCTAACGCAAAAATCGAAGACATTGTTATGCCCATATTCGATGGAGCTAATTTTGGAAGCTGGAAATTCAGATTAATGACAATATTGGAATACAAAGAGTGCAAAGAACCAGCAGTGCGAACAAGAACAACGAAAGATAATGAAACAACATGGATGAAAACAGAATTAAAAGCGAAAACAATTTTAATCAGTACAATATCAGACAAACAGTTAGAATATATTAGTGAGTGCCAAACGACATTAGAAATTATGAACAAGTTAAATGAAATGTATTCGACAAATCAACAGCCCTGCAAATACTGTGCAGAGGAAAAATCGACGAAATTAAACTAAAAGACTATGAAACAGTGGAAGAATTTTTTATAGAATTCGAGAAAGCAGTAAATAAATTAAAAAACGCTGGAGGCACCATAGACGAAACGAAAAAATGAGGTATCTTTTAAAAGCACTACCAACAAGCTACAGTTATATTGGAGACTTCTTAGATGTAATTCCGGAAGCACAACGAACGGTAGAGTACGTAAAATCAAAAATAAAAGAAAAAAGTTTAAACAGAGGTCCAGTGGACAAACAAAATAACGTAAGCACATTTAACACCAAAACTAAAAAAGAATGCTATGTGTGTGGCAAAACAGGTCATATTCAGAGGGACTGCTGGCATGCTGAGCAAAATGCGAGAGGCGAAAATAAACAACAACAACAATTCAACAGGCGATATCAGAATACGAATCAAAGAGGCGGCCGAGGCAGAGGTCAACATCATGGAAATGGTCGAGGACGTGGAAATTACTCAGGAGACAGGAATCAAGGAAGACAACAAGAAAACAGCGACAGCGTACAGTCATGGACAACAAGAATGATAAGAAACGAAAAATTAATAAATTGTAATAACAGCGAAAGTAACAACGAAACTACAGTAAATTGGTTATTAGATAGTGGATGCACTGATCACATTATAAACGATTGTAAACTTTTTAAGAACTGTATTAATTTGAAAAATCCTATTAATGTTAAAGTAGCCGATGGCAAACAATTGCAAGCGACCAAGATTGGAAATGTAGAAACATATTTTAGAACATACAACAATGAAAATTTGATCGATATTAAAAATGTATACTTTGTAAAAGGCATAAAACAAAATTTGCTAAGCATATCAAAGATAACTGAAAATAAATGTACAGTCGTAGCCAGAAATAATGATACAAAAATCTATAACGAAAAGAGAGAATTGCTGACAGTTGCGAGTAAAATTGATAGTTTATATAATGTAAAAAGCTTCATGCCAAAAAATAAAAGAAATGAAATATATACAAATGTAACTAAATTAACTGAAAAAGAAAAATGGCACAGGGCATTAGGCCACGTAAATTTTCAATATTTGAATAGAATTATTAAGAATAAAATGTTAGATGGTCTGCCAGATAAAATCGAGAATACCGAAATGAAATGTGCGAATTGTATACAAAGTAAAATGTCAAACGAACCATTCGAGAACAATAGAAAGAAAACTAAAGAGACATTAGAGTTAATACATACAGACTTAAACGGACCACACAGCACAACAGGTTATTGTGGGGAAAAATATTTTTTGACATTCGTTGACGATTTTAGTAAATGCGCGAGAATATATTGTATTAAAAATAAATCCGAAACTGCGAGCTGCTTAAAAGAATATGTTAATTATGTTGAAAATCAGTTCAGTAAAAAAGTAAAACAAATCCAATGCGATAACGGTAAAGAATATTTGAATAGAGAAATATTAAACTTTGTAAAGTATAAGGGAATTCAGTTAACTACATGTCCACCGTATGTACACGAATTAAACGGCGTAGCAGAAAGATATAACAGATCGGCAATGGATATTGGAAGGTGCTTAATGAGAGAAGCAAACATACATAGGCGATATTGGCCAGAAGTGATGAACACAGTAGCTTATTTAAAAAATCGAACAATCGCAAATACAGCAGTAAATAAAAGCCCATATGAAATATTTTTTGGTATAAAACCAAATGTAGAAAATTTAAAAATATACGGAAGTAGAGTTTTTGTTAGAGTTCCAGAAGTACGCAGAAAGAGTAAATGGGATAACAAATCAGAATTAGGAGTATTAGTTGGTTATAATACAAACGGATATAGAGTTTTACTAAACAATAGAGTAATAAACGCAAGACATGTTCAAGTTGTGGAAGAGAAAACAAAATTAATTTGCCTAGAGAAAAACAAGCAGAATGATAATGAAAGTGAAATAGATGAAAATGAAGAAGATGATGAAGATAACGCTAAGACAGACGAACTAAATGACACGGAAGAAGTTAATTCAAAAACTAGCGATGAAAGCGAGGGTGAGGAAAACAAAGAACATTTAACAGTGCAGAGAACATCAAATAGAAATAAAAGACCAGTAAATCTATACGGTAACCCAGTAACACATTTTATTTATATCAATTATGTAAATGCCATTGTACCAAACACGTACGAAGAGGCGATGAATAGTAATGAAAAGAAAGAATGGCTCAAAGCAATGAATACAGAAATGCAATGCTTAAATAAAAATAATACATGGCAAATTGTAGAAAAACCGATAAACAAAAGATTATAGATGTAAAATGGGTGTACAAAAAGAAAAGTGATGGGACATACAAAGCTAGACTAGTAGTAAGAGGTTTCCAACAAAGAGAACGACTAGAAAATGTATATTCACCAGTAGGAAAAATGCAAACATTAAAAATATTACTATCATATTGTTGTAAAAATGGTCTGTTTGTAAATCAGATGGATGTCGAAACAGCCTTTTTGAATGGCTATGTAAAATCAGAAGTTTATGTAAATGAACCAAAAGGTTACGAAACAGGAGAAAACAAAGTTTATAAATTAATAAAGGCATTATATGGATTAAGAGAAAGCCCAAGAGCATGGTACGAATGTTTGCATAAATATCTCGACAAATTAAATTTTATAAGAAGCAATTACGATTATTGTTTATATGTAAAAAGAAAGGATAAAGATGAAATATATATTTTAGTATTTGTAGACGACATATTGATATGCAGTAAGAACAAAACGAAAATAACTGAAATTAAAGACTGTTTAATGAACAAATTTACAATGAAAGATTTAGGAAAAATCGGAAGTTATATTGGAATAGAAATTAATTATAGTACTGAAAGTAAGAAAATGACGTTAAATCAAAAACGATATATTGAATCACTGGCAATTAAGTATAATCTGGAAAATGCTAAGCTATACGAAACTCCAATGGAAACAAACTTAAAATTAGATCAAGCAACTGAATGTGATGAGAAAATTAAATACAGAAATTTGATAGGTGAATTATTATATATAAGCGCAGGTACAAGACCAGATATATCATATTCCGTAAATTACTTAAGCAGATATCAAAGTTGTTACAATTCAACACACTATAAATACGCGCTAAGAGTATTAAAATATTTATATAAGACAAGAGATCTGAATTTAACTTTTGAAGAGAATAAGAATAATGAATTATTAGATTGTATGGTAGACTCCGATTATGCAGGAGATAATGTTGATAGAAAATCCACGACGGGATTTATAATTAGAATGTATGGAAATATAGTATATTGGAAAACACACAAACAACACGCAGTAACAAAATGTTCAACGTTTGCAGAGTACATTGCCATGTCAGAAGCAGTCACAGAAATATTATTTGTCAAAAACATGTTATGTGAAATATTTAATATTGATAACGAAAAAGCGATAAAGATTTACGAAGATAATTCAGGCGCAGTAGCCATTGCTAAATTTGGTAACTTTACAAAAAATTCGAAGCACATTGAAGTGCAGTATCATTATGTTAACGAAAATTATGAAAAAGGTATTATAGACATTGTGAAGATAGAATCAAGACTTAATATAGCAGACATGTTAACCAAAGCGTTAGACAAACAGAAATTTATACGAAATAGAGATGCTGTAAAGTTAAAGTAATGAAAGAAAATCAAGACAACAAATTTAAGAGGCGTGTTGGAATAAATGTGTATGCCTTGATATGAAATGTTAATTAGCATAAGAATGAATCAGCTGATCGCGGATAATGTAATGAAATGTAATGTAATGTTAAATAACATAATTATGTCACTTGCTCAAAGAATGTAAAACTGAATGGAAGTGCACGAAGCACAAAACAAAAGTATTAATAAATATATTCTAACTAAAATAAAGCAATCCACTTTATTATCAACAAGATCCATGCAATCGTCAGCGGTCAGTTCCAAAAGTGTACTGGCAAGCAGGGAGGCACTAGATATCCTTAGCACGACAACGTCAGTGAGGATCTACTGGGTTCCCAGCCACCAGGGCATCAATGGTAATGAGACGGCAGACGAACTTGCATAGGAAGGCGTCGGACTGGCGAATGAATGATCAGAAAAGTTTCCTGGTTCCTTTAGAACGCTCCAAAGCTTAGTTAGTGGGAATTCTTACAGGCCACTGCCTAGATGCGGCACACGCAGTCAAACTGGGCATTACCCACAACGCCAAATGCCGGAAATGTGATGAATCCGAGGCAATCGAAACCTTGGAGCATCTCATTTGCAAATGTCCGGCCCTAACAAGGGCAAGAATAAACTACCTTGGCGATCCGGTTCTGGCATCGCTAGAAGATGCCTCCAGAAAGAAGCCAGGCGAACTACTTGCCCTCGCGAAAAATACCTCGATCCTAAAAGATTTCGAAAATCGCGTAAACATTCTCTAGGTCCATAAAGAAACATTCGGAGAGCTACGGGCCATATGGGCCAATGCGCAGCTCCATGAGGGCCTTCCGACCTAACCTAACCTAACCTCCATTGAGCTGCAACACCAGAACCACGTGTGGAGAAAATCGCTACGATAATAGCGGTCGATCGATAGTGAGATCGATAGGGAACAAAAAAATACTGGATATGGATTGATTTTCGACACGCAGTCACACTATTGGCATCAATCGGCACGGCATGGCAATATCGATAGGAACTGGAAGTGGCAACGCCGGTCGCCAATATCGATAACTCGATCGTGCAATCGGTAGGGAAAGGAAATGGCAACGTTTAAAATATTCCGAAGGAAGGGGGAGATGTGAGGACACAAATCCGGGTGCAGGAGATCGGCCTAGCATCAGAGAAGTTGGCTGGATTGCGAGAGGAGTCAAGGGCGGTCAGGTCAAACTGTAGATAATGGACCTTGTACTCCAGGCAAAGCGGAGAGACCGTGAACTAACGGTAGCGCGCTGGACCTTGAACTTGAACCGGCCAAGTGCACAGAGGTCAAACGGAAACGGTGTGGACTTTTGACAAGCACAAAGAGGACGCACCGTGAACTAACGGGACATGAGTTGGACCTTGCACCCAAGCGAGCCGTGCTAGCTTATCTCACGGACGATACACCCTGTCCCTATAACATCCTACGTACGCCGTCGAGAGCGACACGGGACCAGCGAAGAAGGACGACGAAGGAGCGACGAGGTACTAAATAAAGGCTATTCTAATCAGAAACTCTATTTTGGTCGGGCAATCAAACAAATCATAAATTTGGTGGGACGAACAAACAAACTCTCTGAACTAGCCCTTGCAATCGGTAGCGAGCAGGAACTAAGAAATCAGTTCGTTACATCTGGCGCCCCACCGTGGACTTACAATAGCTAAAGGCTGCGCACCAGGCAATCGCCAGGTTGTACAGGGCTCTTCCGGAATTCGCGTCAACGATTTTCCCGCTGCTTGCCGCTGATTTGGTTTAATCCATGCACAGTCCTCGCGGTTTCGAACGTACGCCCATGTGTCCTTTTCAGTGGCCCACATGGGCGGCTGCTGGGGAGTCGTGGTTTTATCGCAGAACGGTTCCCTTAGTTGCCGCGAAACGCACAGCTTCCAGGTCACCACATCTTCGTTTACTGCTCTATGCGGAATCTGCCTGTGTAGAGATCGCTGCCTTCCCATTCATATTTTGGGAACTTCTAAGGATGTGCCTTTATTTTCTCTCGCATTTCCGTGATCCAGTTGTAGTCTGCTTCGACCTCTGTCTGCTGCGTTTTTAGCAGTGTGTCTGTTACTGTGGCCACCGACTCTGGTAGTGGCTGCCTTGAGAGCGCAATTGCGTTCTGTACGCAATCTCAAAGTCATATTGCTGTAGCTATACGGCTTATCTGGCAATTTTCCCCGAAGGGCTTTGTATGTTGTTAAGCCTTGAAGTAGTAGCCCTCCAAGTAGGGCTTTCATTTTCGAATTGACCACACAATTACCAAGTACTCCTTCTTTGTTGTTTAGTAGTTTTTATCGGCAGCTTAGGGTCCGGCTAGAGTACGAAAAAACTTTGTTATCATCATTTTCTTTTGTGTTCGTTAGGGTGCGTCCAATTACAATGATGTCATCTTACCTGGTCCAGTGGCCGTTGAAATGTGGCCGATGCGGAGTGTAGTCCAAACGACATTACTCTCCAATGGAACAGTCCTTTACCTGAAACTGTGGATGCTGTAAATCCTCGAATTGCTCCTTCCAAAGGTATTTGCCATACCCATCCTTAAGGTCCAGACTGCTTATGAAGCGCGCCTTCCGAAGGTGGTCATGGATGTAATTTATTCATGGCATTGGGTAGGCGTCCTCTATGGATTTCGCTTTTTTCTGCCTGAAGTCCACGCACAGTCTCCATTTATTCCGTTTTCTTCATCACCATGACTATGGGCGAGCTCAAGCTCTATAAGTTCCATTTCCAGAAGTTCGTCTACCCTTGCATTAATCTCCCCTTAAATTTTTAGATTCTTGGGATAGTATCTCTGCTTAATCGGTTTATCGCCTTTCATGGTTATCGTGTGCTCGGCTATACTTGATGTTCTGGCCATTTCGTCGTCTTCGCTGCCCTTTTGGGACTACTGTGACTGAAAGCTTCTCCTCGAGCTACGCGTTATGTCAGCTTCTAACCGCTATCCGGATTTCATGACCGGAGCACCTGATTTCGGCGCTCCAGGAGGCTCATGTAGAGTCGTCTGTTGCCGAATTCGACTCGTACTTCGAGCTGTGCATTGATTTCGTTGCACCTTCCATCTGCAAACCTAACCTGCCGTTGCATCCTTGTAATCGTTCCACGGACAGCCACATTGTCCGCCAGTTCGCTTTCGATGCTGGCTGTTGCCCCGGTCGTCACCACTGTGGACAACTGCGCCTCCTTTTCGATAAACTTTCCAGTAAGTTTGGAGAGGCGGCACCTTGCGATCCCACTCTGGCGCATTCCGTACTTCTGATTCCTACTCTTTTGGCAGCGTCTTGCCCAATGATCATGTCCACCTGCGACCGGACTCGCATTATGGGTTTGGTTTTAATCCGAGTTGCCCCCGGGTGTCGTTTCATTATGTCTCTGGGCAGTGAATGGCGGCCTCCATAGGAGTGTGTTCTGTTGCCTGAACTGGACCGGGATAGATTGCGCCCACTGTTCCTCACACCGTCTACACGTGACCTGTGTTGCGGCCGGGGCTTTGTTTCGGCTAAATCTATGCTCTTTCGAAAAAGCGTCCCGTTCTTGTGCAGCTCCTCGCCAGGATCAGAAGTGCCGATAGGTCGTCCACTTGGTTGGATCTCAATGCTATTCATTTCGATTCATTTTTCCAGTATCCCAGAGGTCTTATTAGGGTCTGCATCTCGACCAAGTACTCCTTGAATGTTTCCCTAAACCCTTGCTTCCTTCGCCTCACCTTGTCTGCAAGTTTCGCAAAGCATTCCTTGGGCAGAAAGTATGTTTGAAAACACCCTATGAACTCAGCCCAAGTCCTCCAGTGTCTGTTATTGGTGATGAACCATTGTGAGGACTCTTAAAACTCCCCAAAAATCCGGGTGCAGAAGATCGGCCTGGCAACAAAGAAGTCGGCTGGAATGCGAGAGGAGTCAAGGGCGGTCAGGTCAAACTGTAAATAATGGACCTTGGACTCCCGGCAAAGCGGACAGACCGTGAACTAACGGTACCGCGCTGGACCTTGGACTCGAACTGGCCAAGGGCACAGAGGTCGAACAGTAACGGTGTGGACTTTGGACAAGCACAAAGAGGACGCACAGTGAACTAACGGGACATGAGTTGCACCTTACACCAGAGCGAGCCGTGCGCAAAAAAGGAAATAGCGGGATCCCCGCGGCCTATCAAAGAGACGGGGAGTCAAGCAGGAAAAGCGCGCGAGTAACCATACAGTCTATCAGACAGCGAAATAGTGAAGCAGTCAAAGTACGCGGAACGGTACCCGGAACGAGTGAACGACAAGTGAGGGTCAAAGCGGGCATCCAAGGAGGACCCCTACAAGCAAAGGACAAGCCATCACAAGGACCTAGAGTGGTCAGCAAGGGACGGTGGAGTCTTTTGTCGGCAAAGGCGGTTTGGGAAGGAGCGCTAGCTTATCTCATGGTCAATTAATCCTGCCCCATAACATCCTAAGCCCCAGTCGAGCCAGCAGGTGGTCTAATGGCAGAGGCGACGAGTGCCCGGCATATACAGGAAGGGACGGTTGAGTCTTTGGTCGGCAAATGTGGTTTAGGAAGGAGCGCTGGCTTACTCACGGTCCCCAAAACATCCTAAGTCCAGTCGAGCCGGCACGGGTACGCCGTCGAGAGCGAGACAGGACCAGCGAAGAAAGACGACGAAGGAGCGACGACGTGCATCTGAAGGCGAGGATCGCAAAAATCCCTATTATAAAAGTGGTACTAAATAACGGCTATTCTAATCAGAAACTCTGATTTCTTTTTGGTCAGGCAATCACACAAATCATAAATTTAATGAGACGAACAAACAAACTCTCTGAGCTAGCGGTTGCAATCCGTAGCGAGCAGAAACTAAAAAATCAGTTCGTTACATCTGGCGCCCAAACGTGATTGTCCTGGCATAAAGAACAGTGGAAAAGATAGGTATATCGTGGCTATAAAGCCTTATGAGGAGCCTCGACTTCAACAGTATGATGAAGGCCAGCGGGAGCAGACCCGAAAGGCAGCCGCGAGAGCAGGGAGAGGCGGGAGTCCAGCCGCGATCGTCGGGACCACGCGAGAGTAGCCCCTCAAGATTACGCGATGGTGGCGAAGCAGGTGCGGGAGTGGAGCTTCCTGTACGACGGACACGACAAGCCGTTGCAGTTTCTGGAGCAGGTGGAGTAGTCAGCAATTATATAAACAAATACCACGAGCGATGAGGAAACTGTTGACGGGAAGGGCCCTAAAGTGGTTCATCGCCAACAATAGATTCGGGGGAATATGGGCAGGGGCTTCATAACGAAACTGGCAGACCGGGTCAGGCAAAGGAAGCAGCGGCATGGTGAGTGTTTCAAGGACTACATGGTGGATGTGGGGATGTCCCAGAAAGAGACCCTGGAAAGGATAAAAGGGAGAACAGCACCCCAGCTCTCCGTACGAATGCCGGCACCTGGATGCTCTGATGGCCCAGGCCGATGAGTTCGACGAGCTGGACACCCAAAGGGAACGATTCGAGTCAAAGTGGACCCACAGAGCCCGCCACCAGCGGGATTTCCCAAGAAGGCAACAAAACGCGTCGTGCAGAAGGTGCCAAGAGGACACCAAGGGACCTTCGAGGCACGAAACGAACGGGGGAGGGCCGGACCCGAGGGCACAAGCCTGTTATGGATGCCGGAACCGACCGATCAACTTCTGCTAGACGTGAGGGAGAATCGGCCCGAAGACCGCAGAGTGCTGTCCGAGATCGGGAAACACCGCGTGACCCCAACCTCAGAGGGGCAACCAGGGTTCGCAACGTGGTGCCCCTCAAAATGAATGGGCAAGCTGAAGGTGGAGATCAACGCCAAGGTCGACGAGCTGTTACAGAAAGGATGCATCGACCTGTCTAGGGGCAAAGGAGGCTGTGTGTGGACTTCCGTCATATTAACGCGAAGTCCGTGAAGGACGCGTACCCAATGCCTATGATCATTTACATTCTAGATCAACTAAGGGAGACGAAGTACATAAGCAGCCTAGACTTGAAGGACGGGTACTGGCAGATCCCGCTGAAAGCGACGAGTCGGCAATATACGGCATTCACCGTGCCGGGAAAGGCCCTGTTTCAGTGGAGGCGAAGTACATAAGCAGCCTAGACTTGAATGACGCGTACTGGCAGATCCCGCTGGAAGCGACGAGTCGGCAATATACGGCATTCACGGTGCCGGGAAAGGGCCTGTTTCATTGGAAAGTGATGCCTTTCGGACTCCATTCCGCTTCGGCAACGTTTCAACGCGCGTTGGACCAGGTGATAGGACCCGAGATGATGTCACACGCCTTCGCGTATCAGGATGACATAATTGTAATCGGACGGACACTACAAGAACATATGCGCAACCTGAGAGAGGTTTTCCTGAAAGTAGGCAATCCTGAAAGTAAACGTGAAGGAGCTGCGACAGTACCTGGGAGTGTCGTCGTGGTACAGGCATTTTGTACCTGACTTTGCGACGCTGGTACAACCGCTGAACGCACTCCTCAAAAAACAGGCAAGGTGGGAGTGGACAGACCCCCACAGAAGCATTTGAGGCAGTCAAAACCAGGCTGGTCGCCGACCCGATCCTGGCATGCCCCGATTTCGCAAAGACATTCGTGTTACAGACGGACGCCAGCGACTACGGGCTAGGCGCTATTCTCACACAGCACTCCGAGCAAGGAGAGCGGGTCATATCCTACTCCAGCAGGCGCTGAACGGAGCAGAAAAGTACTACTCTGCAACGGAGAAGGAAGGTTTAGCAATAGTGTGGGATGTCAGGAAATTGAGACATACTGGAAGTACAAAGTGAAACGATCACATGAAAGCAAAACATCGAGAGGAAAGAAGCGAGGCAGGAGTAAAAACGAGAAATCGTAAAACGAGTGAACGTCGGGACGATGCGAGAACAGCGGCAGAAAGAGCGCAGAAAAGCGAAGGAAGAAGGCAAGGAAGCAGGGATGCAGGATAGAAGAGATGCGGAGAAGTGAAGCAGGATCCAAAATTCCAGACTACTAGAGGAGGGCCAGTGTACGGACATTCGGACCAGGCAGGGAATGAGGATGTGGTGTCATGGAAGCTGTGTGTACCGACCAGGGAGAGGCAGCGCGTCATGGCCGAGAACCACGACATGCCGACGGCAGGACACCTGGGAAGTCGGAAAACGATCGCGAGGGTGGCAGCCAGGTACCACTGGCCAGGAATGCACCAGGACGTAAGGAGGTACGTGCGGAATTGCGAGAGCTGTATGAAGTATAAGCCCAACCAGCTGCAGGCTGCCGGAAAAATGCTGACTCAGGTGCCGGAAGAGGCCCCTTGCCGAGGTCGAAACACGGAAATTCGATGATGCTGGTTCTGGTGGGCAGGTTCTCTAAGTGGACCGAGATCGTCCCGATGCGCAGGGCAATCACCGAAACGCTACGTAAAGCTGTGTGAGAGCGACGAAAGCTGGCCAGATACGGGGTGCAAAAAGTCATGATCACGGACAACGGAGTCCAGTTTACGAGCAGGGCATTCAAGAGGTTTTTGGAGGAGCTGGGTGTGCGACACCAGCTTACGACTCCATATACTCCATAAAAAAGCCCGATAGAAAGGGCCAACAGGACCGTGAAAACAATGATCGCGCAGTTCACAGGGACCAATCAGAGGACATGGGACGAGAACTGACCGGAGCTGCAGCTGGCAATAAACACGAATGTGGCGGAGACCACGCAGGGAAGGGAACCAAGGCTGCCGAGCGCATTGTTCGACGAACAGACGGCCGGAACTGGCAAGTGTACACAGGCGCCGGCAGAAAATGCGGAAAAACTGAAGGAGATCTTTGAATTGACGCGGAGGAATATGGAAACAGCAGCGCAGGATCAGCCACTATAATCTCCGAAGGAGAACGTGGAAACCCAAGTTTGGAGAAACAGTATGGGCCAAAGAGCACCACCTGTGACCGAGGGCTTCGCGGCGAAACTGGCACCAAGGATCGACGGGCCGTTCAGAATAAAGAAATTCACGTCACCCGTAATTTGTGTATTGGAGCACGCGACAACTAAAAAAACGAACGGCTCATTAGCGATTAAGCGGAAGCGCGCGCGGCCAGAGACACGATGCGAAATACAATAATAAAACCCTTTAGTAAAGAAGCGGGGAAGACAATACAGGGTATCGAAAAGTCGGAAGTCACAAAAGTTACTCGAAAACAAACACACACACAAACAGGCCAGTTGGAACGCGAGAGCGGGACAGGGAGGGTATACAGCCGGAAAACCGTTAACGCACACAGTTGCGAATTCCGTGGTGGCAGGTACACCGAGGAGATTCCCGTTACGAAATAACGGCAGAAAGGAGCAGACGGAAAACTGAGGTCTTTCTTTTAAATCGAGTCGGCAGATAACAACCGGGAGGTGCGGGAGACCGGCACCGGGGAACAGCCCGGAGCGATATGGAGTAGGGATTCCGATTCCTATCTCCAGCTTCTGGCGTCAAACCTGGTGTCGCGATCCCCATCACCGGTGCAGGCGGATCCGGAGGAAGTGCCCGACATGGATCTGTCGGAGGAGAAGACGGTGTCCGAGGGGCCAATCACGTATGAGTCCCTCTCCCCGGAGGTGTCCTCGGACGAGTACGAAGAAGCCGGATGGCGAGGGCCAGGATGGCATACCGGAGCGTGCGGCGGGCGACGCAGGGCCACGGACGAATCCGCCTCGGAGAGGCGATGCCATCGCGTGTCCTGAGGAGCTGCGAGAATTCGCGGAGGCACGGAACGCCACACTGTTCGAGCGGATGGTGGCGGAACGGAGGGCAATCGCCGCCAGGGCCGCGTGGCAGAAGCGCCTGACACGTTGGCAGGAGGAGGAGGAGGCGCTGTGAGCACCACACCCACCGCCGTCGTTGCCGCAGCCACCGACGCAGCCAACGTTGCCACCGACACCACCGCCGCCGTCGCAGCCGCAGTCACCACCACCACCGCCGGCGCAGACGCAACCACCACCGCCGGCGCATCCGCAGCCGACACCGCATCCACCACCGCCGCCGACGCAGCTGCATCCACCACCGCCACCGACGCAACCACCGACACCACCGTCAGCACCACCAACGCCGCCGCCACCACGCACGCCGTCACCACCACCCCAGGATAAGGAGGGGCCCCGGTGCGAGCGGCAGCAGGCCTGGGACGTAGACCAGGCACACGTCGCGCAGACCCCCCGCACAATCGGGATGGGCGGCTGCCGGTGGCACCAGCAGACGGTAACGTGGACGTGGCCTGCACCAGCGGAAGCGGAGGACACGCCGGAGGCCCGCGTGTGGGAGGAGGTTGGGTGGAGGCCGGTGTGCGCGAGCCGCGCACGTGGAGGACAGAGCCGGACGACGAAAGCCCGACGGAGAACCCGGAGAAGGGTCCGTGGGTCCACCACCGAAGATCGCGCAGCAGGAATCTTGCCCAGAAGCTCGCCAGCCGCCACAGCGACCCTGCCTCCGCAGGCAGGAGTCGGCGATCGAGATGCCGTGGAGGGAGCTGGAGCGAAAGGAGTGGCCAACCCGGGTGGTCGAAGAGGCCGAGCTGCAGGCGGGCAGACGGCACAAGGACCGCTGGGCGAAGTGGATCGAGCTGGGCGGCCAGCGGTTCCGCCAAAGGTTCGGCGCTGATGAGACATACGGGTGTACACACCCCAATATACGCATAAAAAGGGAGAATCAACATGTTGATTGGGACAGGGGAGGGTAATGGGCATAATACAGCTCTTATCAAAAAAAGGTGCGAAATCATCCGCACCAGCCAAATTCGCAAACTTACTTCCATTGAGCTGCAACACCAGAAACCACGTGCGAAGAAAATCGGGATGGGGGCGCTATGAAAATAGCGGTCGATCGATAGTGAGATCGAAAGGAAACGATAAAAAAACAAGAGAGAACGCTATAGTCGAGTTCCCCGACTATCTGATACCCGTTACTCAGCTAGTGGAAGTGCGAAGAAGATAGCAAATTGATAGAAATTTTTAAATTTCAAATACAAAAATAAAACAAGAGAGAACGCTATAGTCGAGTTCCTCGACTATCTGATACCCCTTACTCAGCTATTGAAAGTGCGAAGGGGAGTCTTCGACACTCACAGCTTTTGGCGGTTTGTGGGCGTTATAGTGGGCGTGGCAACAAGTTTTTTGGCAAATCGATAGAAATTTAGAAGACCAATACAAAAAATAAAAAAATATCAAAACATTTTTTAAAAGTGTGGGCGTGGCAGTTTTGGGCGGTTTGTGGGCGTGGCATCATGAATCGACAAACTTGCGCTGCTTCTATGTCTCTGGAGTCTGTATGTCGAATCTCAACTTTTTAGCTTTTGTAGTTCCTGAGATCTCAGCGTTCATACGGACGGACAGACAGAAGGACAGTCGGACGGACAGACGGACATATCCAGATCGACTAAGTAACGGGTATAAATACTGGATTTACAATGATTTTCAACACGCAGTCACACTATGGGCAGCAATCTTGCAATCCGCACGACGTGGCATTATTGGTAGGAACAGGAAGTGTCAACGCCGGTCGCCAATATCAATAACTCGATCGTGAACCAACGGGACATGAGTTGGACCTTGTATCCGAGTAAGCCGTGCGCAAAAAGGGAAATAACGGGCTATAAAAGAGGCGCAGCTTGGGACAGTCAGTAAAGAAAGTGCCATACAGACGGACAGTCAGTGAAGAAAGTACCCGAAGAGTATTATAGTCGATCAGTGAAGGAACAGCGGAATAGTGAACAAGTGAAGTACGCGGAACAAGACCCGGAACAAGTTAAAGTACAAGCGAGCGTCGAAGCGGCATCCAGAGAGAGGATCTCCGCAAGCAAGAACAAGCGAAGGACAAGCAAACACCAGGACCTAGCGTGGTCAGTAAAGGGACGGTGGAGTCTTTTGTCGACAAAGGTGGTTCGGGGAGAAGCTCTAGCTGATCTCACGGACGATACACTCTGTCCCCATAACATCCTAAGCCCCAGTCGAGCCGGCCCGGATACGCCGTCGATTTTCTGGCTCACGCAAGAAGAGACGGTAGAGTCTTTGGTCGACAAAGGTGGTTCGGGGAGAAGCTCTAGCCGATCTCACGGACGATACACCACCCTGACGCCATAACATCCTAAGCTCCAGTCGAGCCGGCACGGATACGCCGAACAAACAAACTCTCTGAGCTAGCCGTTGCAATTCGTAGCGAGCAGAAACTAAGAAATCAGGATCAATAGCCGAGTCGATCTGGCAATGTCCGTTCGTATGAACGCTGAGATCTCAGGAACTACAAAAGCTAGAAAGTCGAGATCAAACATACAGGCTCCAAAAACATAGACGCAGTGCAAGTTCGTCGATTCATGTTGCCACGCCCACTCTAACGCCCACAAACCGCCCAAAACTGCCACATTCACACTTTTGAAAAATATTTTGATATTTTTTTATTTTTGTATAAGTCTTGTAAATTTCTATCGATTTGCAAAACAACTTTTTGCCACGTTCACTCTAAAGCCCACAAATTGCCCAAAGCTGCCACGCTCTCACTTTTAAAAATGTTTTGATATGTTTTCATTTTTTTGTTAGTCTTGTAAATTTCTATCGATCTGCCAAAAAACTTTTTGCCACGCCCACTCTAACGCCCACAAACCGCCAAAACCTGGCAGTGTTTAAGAGCCTCCTTCGCACTTCCACTAGCTGAGTAACGGGTATCAAAAAGACGGGGAACTGGACTATAGCGTTCTCTCTTGTTTTTGTTGGTTTGGTATAGTTTGATGTAGCCGTCCCACGTTTTTTTTTTTAATTTCTTCTTATTTCTCTCGGGAACTTAGGGCTTCTACGAGAGCCTTCCATCTAACTCTGTTTTGTGCTGTCTGTTTAGCAGTTTCCCATGTGATGTTTATTTGGGCGTGTTCTTTTTGAGCGGTTCTTCTCCATGTTGCTCTTGGCCTTCCTACCCTCCTGCTTCCTTGGGGGTTCCAGTCCAGTGCCATCCTTACTATGCTACTAGGGTTTCTCCTGAGGGCGTGCCCTATCCACATCCATTTCTTCTTCCTTATTTGGGTGTGTATCGGGGGCTCGCTCGTAAAGCGCCACAGCTCTGTGTTGGCTATTCTAAGGTCATCACTTTTCCTCTGTATATCGCCGAGTATATGAGAGATAAGACAGATGTCGTCTGCATAGTCCAAGTCCTCAAGATGTCTGGTGAGGCTCAACGTAATTCCGCTCTTGGACAAGCATACTTCGCTCATTAACTCGTCGACCACGATGTTGAAGAGTAGAGGTGATAAAGGGCATCCTTGCCGAATTCCGGTGTTCGTCTGGAAAGGTTCATATGTTTTTCCAGTGTACAGTACCGCCAAGTTGGCATCGTCCTACATCGATTTGATGATAGCGATGAGGTTCGCAGGTACTCTTTTCCTTGCAAGTGATCGCCATATTGCTGCCCTTTCAACTGAGTCGAACGCCTTCTTGAAGTCGATGAACAGGAGATAAAGCGGGGCTCTCCATTCCACAGCTTGATCGGTAATTATGCGTAGTGTGTTTGCCTGATCTACGCAACTCCTGTGTGGTCTGAAGCCTGCCTGTTCGTCTCGGATTGTTGGCTCGATTCTTTCCTGGAGGCGTTCGTTCAGCAGTGTAGCTAGGATTTTATAGCTGGTGTTGAGCAGTGTTATTCCTCTTCAGTTGTTGCAGTCGCTCAGGGCGGCTTTTTTGGGGAGCTTCACGATGATTCCGCTTTTCCAGGAGTCAGGTACGGTCTCGCCCATATGCGTGCGAAATGTGGATGCAGCATATCAGCCATCAGCTGAGTGTCAACTTGAAGTAGTTCGGCTGGTATGTTGTCCTCGCCGGCTGCCCTGTTGCGCTTTAGCTTCTTTATTGCATTCACAATCTCTCTTACATGCGGGGGTGTAGAGGGTATCCTGGTATGTCCACTTGGTGGCGCAATGCTTCTATAGTCCGTAGCCACGTTTGGTGATGTGGTGTGGCTAATTCCCATGAAGTGTTGGCGCCATCTCCGGATTTGTGCATCATCATTGGATAAGAGGTTGCCTTCTAGGTCCCTGACTGGCTGGTTCTGTCTGTGGTGGGCTCCGGCAATCCGTGCAATCTGCTGGTATAACGAGCGCATGTTGTTCTCGCCGGCTGCTCGTTCTGCCTCTGTCGCAAGTCTATCCAGTAGCACACGTTTGTCCTTTCTGGCCGCTCTTTTCACAGCTCTGCACAGTTCGCGATATTCATCACGATTCTGTGTGAGCTGATCCGCCAGAGGCTTTAGATTGTTCCTCCTTCTAATCAGGTCCCAGGTCCCTTCAGATATCCAGTCTGCTCTTCCACGTTGTTGCAGCCCAATTATTTGCTCAGCTGAGGTCCTTAGCTGTCTGCAGGTGCGCTCCCAAGGGTGGTCTTCTAGGGGGATCAGTTGTTCCCGCAATGTGGACGTCATTCTCGTCCTCAGAGTGGAGTCGCTATAGATGCTCCCCTTTTGTTCCGAACGTCCAGTAGTGAGTGTCTCCATTTCCTACTAATGCAAATGTGGTTGATCTGGTTCCGCGTGTTACCACTAGGAGATGTCCAGGAGTATTTGTGGACATCTTTGTGTGGGAATATTGTGCCGCCGATGACCAGTTGGAATAGCTGGCATAGTTCCACTAATCTCTCTCCGTTGTCATTGCGAGTCCCAGTTCCATGTTGGCCCATGACAGATCTTAGTCCGATGTGGTTGGGGCCTACTTTCGCATTAAAGTCACCCATGAGGATGTTAATGTCACCTTGCCGCGTTTTGCTGAGGGCTGCTGTGAGGGCAGTGTAGAAGTCGTCCTTGGTGTCGTCTTTGGCGTCTTCCGTCGGGGCATAGCATTGTATGATGTTTATATGTCTAGCTCTACATCTGAATGTGGCTGTCATGATTCTAACAGAAATGGGTTCCCAGGAGTGCAGTGTCTTTTTTATGCGCTTGGACACATAAATCCCCATCCCGTATCAGCTGCCGTCATTGTTGCCACTGTGAAGGACTAGATTGCTATTTGATGTTGTTGTTTCCCCACTGCCAGACCACCTCATCTCACTGATTCCAGCTATTGCAATATGGAGTCTCTCCATCTCCGCTTCGAGCTGTGCTAATCTAGATGGTTCTCTCAGAGTTCTAACATTCCATTGTCCATCTCGTGTCCGTTTTGATATGCCTATGGTCGATATCTAGTGATAAGCCTAAAACTACTAATTACAGGGAATACGGGCCCGGGGGGAAACACACCGCCCCCTGCCCTCCCTGTCATCGGGCCTGCATATACATACATATATAACCTTGATCAGTATCGTTCTAACTCGGCATTTACCAGTTTTTTAACAATTTATTACTATCTGTGAGTTGCAATATAACTTCACGCTCCACAGATCTTGACAAACTCTTATAGAGAGGGGAACAAACACTACTTTCACAAAATATATTTTCGTACATATATTTTTATCTTGAAAAAGTAATTATACCCGTTACTCGTAGAGTAAAAGGGTATACTAGACGCGTTGAAAAGTATGTAACAGGCAGAAGGCGTTTACGACCATATAAAGTATATATATTTTTGATCAGGATCAATAGCCGAATCGATCTGGCCATGTCCGTCTGTCCGCCTGTCTGTCCGTCCTTATGAACGTCGAGATCTGAGTTAGAAAGTTGAGATTAAGCACGCACACTCCAGAGACGTAGACGCAGTTTGTCGATTCAAGTGGCCACGCCCACAAACCGCCCAAAACTGCCACCCCCACACTTTTGAAACATTTTTAATAATGGCAACGTTTAAAATATTCCGAAGGAAGGGGGAGATGTGAGGACACAAATCCGGGTGCAGGAGATTGGCCTAGCATCAGAGAAGTTGGCTGGATTGCGAGAGGAGTCAAGGGCGGTCAGGTCAAACTGTAGATAATGGACCTTGGACTCCAGGCAAAGCGGAGAGACCGTGAACTAACGGTAGCGCGCTGGACCTTGAACTTGAACCGGCCAAGTGCACAGAGGTCAAACGGAAACGGTGTGGACTTTTGACAAGCACAAAGAGGACGCACCGTGAACTAACGGGACATGAGTTGGAACTTGCACCCAACCGAGCCGTGCTAGCTTATCTCACGGACGATACACCCTGTCCCTATAACATCCTACGTACGCCGTCGAGAGCGACACGGGACCAGCGAAGAAGGACGACGAAATAAAGGCTATTCTAATCAGAAACTCTATTTTGGTCGGGCAATCAAACAAATCATAAATTTGGTGGGACGAACAAACAAACTCTCTGAACTAGCCCTTGCAATCGGTAGCGAGCAGGAACTAAGAAATCAGTTCGTTACATCTGGCGCCCCACCGTGGACTTACAATAGCTAAAGGCTGCGAACCCCAAGGTCTCCAAGGTGAAACAATAATATGCCAACCCCACGTCTGCTCTGACTGGGGGCGCAGGTATCACGCCTGCTCGGTTCTCACGGACGCACCAGGCAATCGCCAGGTTGTCCAGGGCTCTTCCGGAATTCGCGTCAACGATTTTCCCGCTGCTTGCCGCTGATTTGGTTTAATCCATGCACAGTCCTCGCGTTTTCGAACGTACGCCCATGTGTCCTGGTCAGTAGTAACGGGCTACCAGCCGCGCAATTGTCTTTCGACTGCCCACATGGGCGGCTGCTGGGGAGTCGTGGTTTTATCGCAGAACGGTTCCCTTAGTTGCCGCGAAACGCACAGCTTCCAGGTCACCACATCTTCGTTTACTGCTCTATGCGGAATCTGCCTGTGTAGAGATCGCTGCCTTCCCATTCATATTTTGGGAACTTCTAAGGATGTGCCTTTATTTTCTCTCGCATTTCCGTGATCCAGTTGTAGTCTGCTTCGACCTCTGTCTGCTGCGTTTTTAGCAGTGTGTCTGTTACTGTGGCCACCGACTCTGGTAGTTGCTGCCTTGAGAGCGCAATTGCGTTCTGTACGCAATCTCAATGTCATATTGCTGTAGCTATACGGCTTATCTGGCAATTTTCCCCGAAGGGCTTTTATGTTGTTAAGCCTTGAAGTAGTAGCCCTCCAAGTAGGGCTTTCATTTTCGAATTGACCACACAATTACCAAGTACTCCTTCTTTGTTGTTTAGTAGTTTTTATCGGCAGCTTAGGGTCCGGCTAGAGTACGAAAAAACTTTGTTATCATCATTTTCTTTTGTGTTCGTTAGGGTGCGACCAATTACAATGATGTCATCTTACCTGGTCCAGTGGCCGTTGAAATGTGGCCGATGCGGAGTGTAGTCCAAACGACATTACTCTCCAATGGAACAGTCCTTTACCTGAAACTGTGGATGCTGTAAATCCTCGAATTGCTCCTTCCAAAGGTATTTGCCATACCCATCCTTAAGGTCCAGACTGCTTATGAAGCGCGCCTTCCGAAGGTGGTCATGGATGTAATTTATTCATGGCATTGGGTAGGCGTCCTCTATGGATTTCGCTTTTTTCTGCCTGAAGTCCACGCACAGTCTCCATTTATTCCGTTTTCTTCATCACCATGACTATGGGCGAGCTCAAGCTCTATAAGTTCCATTTCCAGAAGTTCGTCTACCCTTGCATTAATCTCCCCTTAAATTTTTAGATTCTTGGGATAGTATCTCTGCTTAATCGGTTTATCGCCTTTCATGGTTATCGTGTGCTCGGCTATACTTGATGTTCTGGCCATTTCGTCGTCTTCGCTGCCCTTTTGGGACTACTGTGACTGAAAGCTTCTCCTCGAGCTACGCGTTATGTCAGCTTCTAACCGCTATCTGGATTTCATGACCGGAGCACCTGATTTCGGCGCTCCAGGAGGCTCATGTAGAGTCGTCTGTTGCCGAATTCGACTCGTACTTCGAGCTGTGCATTGATTTCGTTGCACCTTCCATCTGCAAACCTAACCTGCCGTTGCATCCTTGTAATCGTTCCACGGACAGCCACATTGTCCGCCAGTTCGCTTTCGATGCTTGCTGTTGCCCCGGTCGTCACCACTGTGGACAACTGCGCCTCCTTTTCGATAAACTTTCCAGTAAGTTTGGAGAGGCGGCACCTTGCGATCCCACTCTGGCGCATTCCGTACTTCTGATTCCTACTCTTTTGGCAGCGTCTTGCCCAATGATCATGTCCACCTGCGACCGGACTCGCATTATGGGTTTGGTTTTAATCCGAGTTGCCCCCGGGTGTCGTTTCATTATGTCTCTGGGCAGTGAATGGCGGCCTCCATAGGAGTGTGTTCTGTTGCCTGAACTGGACCGGGATAGATTGCGCCCACTGTTCCTCACACCGTCTACACGTGACCTGTGTTGCGGCCGGGGCTTTGTTTCGGCTAAATCTATGCTCTTTCGAAAAAGCGTCCCGTTCCTTGTGCAGCTCCTCGCCAGGATCAGAAGTGCCGATAGGTCGTCCACTTGGTTGGATCTCAATGCTATTCATTTCGATTCATTTTTCCAGTATCCCAGAGGTCTTATTAGGGTCTGCATCTCGACCAAGTACTCCTTGAATGTTTCCCTAAACCCTTGCTTCCTTCGCCTCACCTTGTCTGCAAGTTTCGCAAAGCATTCCTTGGGCAGAAAGTATGTTTGAAAACACCCTATGAACTCAGCCCAAGTCCTCCAGTGTCTGTTATTGGTGATGAACCATTGTGAGGACTCTTAAAACTCCCCAAAAATCCGGGTGCAGAAGATCGGCCTGGCAACAAAGAAGTCGGCTGGAATGCGAGAGGAGTCAAGGGCGGTCAGGTCAAACTGTAAATAATGGACCTTGGACTCCCGGCAAAGCGGACAGACCGTGAACTAACGGTACCGCGCTGGACCTTGGACTCGAACTGGCCAAGGGCACAGAGGTCGAACAGTAACGGTGTGGACTTTGGACAAGCACAAAGAGGACGCACAGTGAACTAACGGGACATGAGTTGCACCTTACACCAGAGCGAGCCGTGCGCAAAAAAGGAAATAGCGGGATCCCCGCGGCCTATCAAAGAGACGGGGAGTCAAGCAGGAAAAGCGCGCGAGTAACCATACAGTCTATCAGACAGCGAAATAGTGAAGCAGTCAAAGTACGCGGAACGGTACCCGGAACGCTAGCTTATCTCATGGTCAATTAATCCTGCCCCATAACATCCTAAGCCCCAGTCGAGCCAGCAGGTGGTCTAATGGCAGAGGCGACGAGTGCCCGGCATATACAGGAAGGGACGGTTGAGTCTTTGGTCGGCAAATGTGGTTTAGGAAGGAGCGCTGGCTTACTCACGGTCCCCAAAACATCCTAAGTCCAGTCGAGCCGGCACGGGTACGCCGTCGAGAGCGAGACAGGACCAGCGAAGAAAGACGACGAAGGAGCGACGACGTGCATCTGAAGGCGAGGATCGCAAAAATCCCTATTATAAAAGTGGTACTAAATAACGGCTATTCTAATCAGAAACTCTGATTTCTTTTTGGTCAGTCAATCACACAAATCATAAATTTAATGAGACGAACAAACAAACTCTCTGAGCTAGCGGTTGCAATCCGTAGCGAGCAGAAACTAAAAAATCAGTTCGTTACATCTGGCGCCCAAACGTGATTGTCCTGGCATAAAGAACAGTGGAAAAGATAGGTATATCGTGGCTATAAAGCCTTATGAGGAGCCTCGACTTCAACAGTATGATGAAGGCCAGCGGGAGCAGACCCGAAAGGCAGCCGCGAGAGCAGGGAGAGGCGGGAGTCCAGCCGCGATCGTCGGGACCACGCGAGAGTAGCCCCTCAAGATTACGCGATGGTGGCGAAGCAGGTGCGGGAGTGGAGCTTCCTGTACGACGGACACGACAAGCCGTTGCAGTTTCTGGAGCAGGTGGAGTAGTCAGCAATTATATAAACAAATACCACGAGCGATGAGGAAACTGTTGACGGGAAGGGCCCTAAAGTGGTTCATCGCCAACAATAGATTCGGGGGAATATGGGCAGAATTTATCAAAAGTTACCAGGAATTCTTCCTGCTCAGGGGCTTCATAACGAAACTGGCAGACCGGGTCAGGCAAAGGAAGCAGCGGCATGGTGAGTGTTTCAAGGACTACATGGTGGATGTGGGGATGTCCCAGAAAGAGACCCTGGAAAGGATAAAAGGGAGAACAGCACCCCAGCTCTCCGTACGAATGCCGGCACCTGGATGCTCTGATGGCCCAGGCCGATGAGTTCGAGGAGCTGGACACCCAAAGGGAACGATTCGAGTCAACGTGGACCCACAGAGCCCGCCACCAGCGGGATTTCCCAAGAAGGCAACAAAACGCGTCGTGCAGAAGGTGCCAAGAGGACACCAAGGGACCTTCGAGGCACGAAACGAACGGGGGAGGGCCGGACCCGGTACGGCGGGGGTTCGTGTTAAGCCCAGCACAAGCCTGCTATGGATGCCGGAACCGACCGATCAGCTTCTGCTAGACGTGAGGGAGACTCGGCCCGAAGACCGCAGAGTGCTGTCCGAGATCGGGAAACACCGCGTGACCCCAACCTCAGAGGGGCAACCAGGGTTCGCAACGTGGTGCCCCTCAAAATGAATGGGCAAGCTGAAGGCAAAAGAAAGACAACTATTCGCCACAGTGCTCATAGACGGAGTGGAAATTAAGGCCACGAAGGACACCGGAGCCACAGCTAGTTTCATTAGCGAAGAGTTAGCGGACAGGTTGCGGGCGGTGGGAAAGGTAGTATCCACGAGCAGAGAAGTGCCCATGGCTGTTGGACGGTATGAGGAGGTCACATCGCTGCTCGAAGTGTACATAGGACTTGGAGAGAGTATCGTAAGAATGCAACTGCTAATCCTCCAGAACATTATCGACGCTCTAGTGCTAGGCTGAGATTTCCTAACGAAAGTTGGAGTCAAGATGGAGTGCGCGGGACTGAGAGCAACGATACCAGTTGGACAGGCGGTTCGAATCAGTCCACGCGAGAAACTGTCAGTGGTCATCGTGGAGAGGGAGATAGACTTCGCGGAGGAGGATATTGACGGCTTCTTGAAGTCAGAGTTAGCTGAGTTGGGAAGAGTACATGGGACATCAACAGTGGCGGTGCACAAAGTCACGGTGAAAGACGATCAACCGGTCAAACACGCTATTACCCGAAGAACCCGAAGATACAGGTGGAGATCAACGCCAAGGTCGACGAGCTGTTACAGAAAGGATGCATCGACCTGTCTAGGGGCAAAGGAGGCTGTGTGTGGACTTCCGTCAAATTAACGCGAAGTCCGTGAAGGACGCGTACCCAATGCCTATGATCATTTACATTCTAGATCAACTAAGGGAGACGAAGTACATAAGCAGCCTAGACTTGAAGGACGGGTAATGGCAGATCCCGCTGGAAGCGACGAGTCGGCAATATACGGCATTCACGGTGCCGGGAAAGGGCCTGTTTCATTGGAAAGTGATGCCTTTCGGACTCCATTCCGCTTCGGCAACGTTTCAACGCGCGTTGGACCAGGTGATAGGACCCGAGATGATGTCACACGCCTTCGCGTATCAGGATGACATAATTGTAATCGGACGGACACTACAAGAACATATGCGCAACCTGAGAGAGGTTTTCCTGAAAGTAGGCAATCCTGAAAGTAAACGTGAAGGAGCTGCGACAGTACCTGGGAGTGTCGTCGTGGTACAGGCATTTTGTACCTGACTTTGCGACGCTGGTACAACCGCTGAACGCACTCCTCAAAAAACAGGCAAGGTGGGAGTGGACAGACCCCCACAGAAGCATTTGAGGCAGTCAAAACCAGGCTGGTCGCCGACCCGATCCTGGCATGCCCCGATTTCGCAAAGACATTCGTGTTACAGACGGACGCCAGCGACTACGGGCTAGGCGCTATTCTCACACAGCACTCCGAGCAAGGAGAGCGGGTCATATCCTACTCCAGCAGAGCGCTGAACGGAGCAGAAAAGTACTACTCTGCAACGGAGAAGGAAGGTTTAGCAATAGTGTGGGATGTCAGGAAATTGAGACCATACCTGGAAGGGTACCATTTCAAAGTGATAACCGATCACATGAAATGGCTAAACAGCATCGAGAGCCCGTCCGAAAGAAGCGCGAGGTGGGCACTGGAGCTCCAACAATACGATTTTGAAATCTCGTATAGGAAGGGCGAGCTGAACGTCGTCGCGGACGATGCTGAGAGACAGCCGCTGCAGGAAACGAGCCGCAGAATAACGGCGAAGGAAGAAGGGCACCCGGACAGCAGGGATGCAGCTGGATAGAAGAGATGCGGAGGAAAGTGAAGCAGGATCCCAAAAATTCCCAGACTACCTAGAGGAGGCCGGCCAGTTGTACCGGCACATTCCGGACCGGGCAGGGAATGAGGATGTGGTGTCATGGAAGCTGTGTGTACCGACCAGGGAGAGGCAGCGCGTCATGGCCGAGAACCACGACATGCCGACGGCAGGACACCTGGGAAGTCGGAAAACGATCGCGAGGGTGGCAGCCAGGTACCACTGGCCAGGAATGCACCAGGACGTAAGGAGGTACGTGCGGACTGCGAGAGCTGTATGAAGTATAAGCCCAACCAGCTGCAGGCTGCCGGAAAAATGCTGACTCAGGTGCCGGAAGAGGCCCCTTGCCGAGGTCGAAACACGGAAATTCGATGATGCTGGTTCTGGTGGGCAGGTTCTCTAAGTGGACCGAGATCGTCCCGATGCGCAGGGCAATCACCGAAACGCTACGTAAAGCTGTGCGAGAGCGACGAAAGCTGGCCAGATACGGGGTGCAAAAAGTCATGATCACGGACAACGGAGTCCAGTTTACGAGCAGGGCATTCAAGAGGTTTTTGGAGGAGCTGGGTGTGCGACACCAGCTTACGACTCCATATACTCCATAAAAAAGCCCGATAGAAAGGGCCAACAGGACCGTGAAAACAATGATCGCGCAGTTCACAGGGACCAATCAGAGGACATGGGACGAGAACTGACCGGAGCTGCAGCTGGCAATAAACACGAATGTGGCGGAGACCACGCAGGGAAGGGAACCAAGGCTGCCGAGCGCATTGTTCGACGAACAGACGGCCGGAACTGGCAAGTGTACACAGGCGCCGGCAGAAAATGCGGAAAAACTGAAGGAGATCTTTGAATTGACGCGGAGGAATATGGAAACAGCAGCGCAGGATCAGCCACTATAATCTCCGAAGGAGAACGTGGAAACCCAAGTTTGGAGAAACAGTATGGGCCAAAGAGCACCACCTGTGACCGAGGGCTTCGCGGCGAAACTGGCACCAAGGATCGACGGGCCGTTCAGAATAAAGAAATTCACGTCACCCGTAATTTGTGTATTGGAGCACGCGACAACTAAAAAAACGAAAACGGCTCATATTAGCGACTTAAAGCCGGGAAGCGCGGGCGCCGGCGGGCCAGAGGACACCGAGTGCGAAATACAATAATAAAACCCTTTAGTAAAGAAGCGGGGAAGACAATACAGGGTATCGAAAAGTCGGAAGTCACAAAAGTCACTCGAAAACAAACACACACACAAACAGGCCAGTTGGAACGCGAGAGCGGGACAGGGAGGGTATACAGCCGGAAAACCGTTAACGCACACAGTTGCGAATTCCGTGGTGGCAGGTACACCGAGGAGATTCCCGTTACGAAATAACGGCAGAAAGGAGCAGACGGAAAACTGAGGTCTTTCTTTTAAATCGAGTCGGCATATAACAACCGGGAGGTGCGGGAGACCGGCACCGGGGAACAGCCCGGAGCGATATGGAGTAGGGATTCCGATTCCTATCTCCAGCTTCTGGCGTCAAACCTGGTGTCGCGATCCCCATCACCGGTGCAGGCGGATCCGGAGGAAGTGCCCGACATGGATCTGTCGGAGGAGAAGACGGTGTCCGAGGGGCCAATCACGTATGAGTCCCTCTCCCCGGAGGTGTCCTCGGACGAGTACGAAGAAGACCGGATGGCGAGGGCCAGGATGGCATACCGGAGCGTGCGGCGGGCGACGCAGGGCCACGGACGAATCCGCCTCGGAGAGGCGATGCCATCGCGTGTCCTGGAGGAGCTGCGAGAATTCGCGGAGGCACGGAACGCCACACTGTTCGAGCGGATGGTGTCGGAACGGAGGGCAATCGCCGCCAGGGCCGCGTGGCAGAAGCGCCTGACACGTTGGCAGGAGGAGGAGGAGGCGCTGTGAGCACCACACCCACCGCCGTCGTTGCCGCAGCCACCGACGCAGCCAACGTTGCCACCGACACCACCGCCGCCGTCGCAGCCGCAGTCACCACCACCACCGCCGGCGCAGACGCAACCACCACCGCCGGCGCATCCGCAGCCGACACCGCATCCACCACCGCCGCCGACGCAGCCGCATCCACCACCGCCACCGACGCAACCACCGACACCACCGTCAGCACCACCAACGCCGCCGCCACCACGCACGCCGTCACCACCACCCCAGGATAAGGAGGGGCCCCGGTGCGAGCGGCAGCAGGCCTGGGACGTAGACCAGGCACACGTCGCGCAGACCCCCCGCACAATCGGGATGGGCGGCTGCCGGTGGCACCAGCAGACGGTAACGTGGACGTGGCCTGCACCAGCGGAAGCGGAGGACACGCCGGAGGCCCGCGTGTGGGAGGAGGTTGGGTGGAGGCCGGTGTGCGCGAGCCGCGCACGTGGAGGACAGAGCCGGACGACGAAAGCCCGACGGAGAACCCGGAGAAGGGTCCGTGGGTCCACCACCGAAGATCGCGCAGCAGGAATCTTGCCCAGAAGCTCGCCAGCCGCCACAGCGACCCTGCCTCCGCAGGCAGGAGTCGGCGATCGAGATGCCGTGGAGGGAGCTGGAGCGAAAGGAGTGGCCAACCCGGGTGGTCGAAGAGGCCGAGCTGCAGGCGGGCAGACGGCACAAGGACCGCTGGGCGAAGTGGATCGAGCTGGGCGGCCAGCGGTTCCGCCAAAGGTTCGGCGCTGATGAGACATACGGGTGTACACACCCCAATATACGCATAAAAAGGGAGAATCAACATGTTGATTGGGACAGGGGAGGGTAATGGGCATAATACAGCTCTTATCAAAAAAAGGTGCGAAATCATCCGCACCAGCCAAATTCGCAAACTTACTTCCATTGAGCTGCAACACCAGAAACCACGTGCGAAGAAAATCGGGATGGGGGCGCTATGAAAATAGCGGTCGATCGATAGTGAGATCGAAAGGAAACGATAAAAAAACAAGAGAGAACGCTATAGTCGAGTTCCCCGACTATCTGATACCCGTTACTCAGCTAGTGGAAGTGCGAAGAAGATAGCAAATTGATAGAAATTTTTAAATTTCAAATACAAAAATAAAACAAGAGAGAACGCTATAGTCGAGTTCCTCGACTATCTGATACCCCTTACTCAGCTATTGAAAGTGCGAAGGGGAGTCTTCGACACTCACAGCTTTTGGCGGTTTGTGGGCGTTATAGTGGGCGTGGCAACAAGTTTTTTGGCAAATCGATAGAAATTTAGAAGACCAATACAAAAATGAAAAAATTTCAGAACAATTTTCAAAAGTGTGGGCGTGGCAGCTTTGGGCGGATTGTGGGCGTGGCAACATGAATCGCAAAACTTGCGCTGCTTCTATGTCTCTGGAGTCTGTATGTCGAATCTCAACTTTCTAGCTTTTGTAGTTCCTGAGATCTCAGCGTTCATACGGACGGACAGACAGAAGGACAGTCGGACGGACAGATCCAGATCGACTCGGCTATTGATCCTGATCAAGAATATATATACTTTATATGGTCGGAAACGCGCTCTCCTGCCTGTTACATACTTTTCAACGAATCTAGTATACCCTTTTACTCTACGAGTAACGGGTATAAAAATATCAAAACATTTTTCAAAAGTGTGCGCGTGGCAGTTTTGGGCAGTTAGTGGGCGTTAGAGTGGGCGTGGCAACATGAATTGACAAACTTGCTCTGCTTCTATGTCTCTGGAGTCTGTATGCTAATTGTTAACCTTCTAGCTTTTGTAGTTCCTGAGATCTCGACGTTCATACGGACGGACAGACGGACGGACAGACGGACGGACAGACGGACAGACGGACGGACAGACGGACAGACGGACGGAGAGACGGACAGACGGACGGACAGACGGACATGGCTAGATCGACTCGGCTATTGATCCTGATTAAGAATATATATACTTTATATGGTCGGAAACGCTTCCTTCTGCCTGTTACATACTTTTCAACGAATCTAGTATACCCTTTTAGTCTACGAGTAACGGGTATAAATACTGGATTTACAATGATTTTCGACACGCAGTCACACTATGGGCAGCAATCTTGCAATCCGCACGACGTGGCACTATTGGTAGGAACAGGAAGTGTCAACGCCGGTCGCCAATATCAATAACTCGATCGTGAACCAACGGGACATGAGTTGGACCTTGTATCCGAGTAAGCCGTGCCCAAAAAGGGAATTAACGGGATTCCCGCGGGCTATAAAAGAGGCGCAGCTTGGGACAGTCAGTAAAGAAAGTGCCATACAGACGGACAGTCAGTGAAGAAAGTACCCGAAGAGTATTATAGTCGATCAGTGAAGGAACAGCGGAATAGTGAACAAGAGAAGTACGCGGAACAAGACCCGGAACAAGTTAAAGTACAAGCGAGCGTCGAAGCGGCATCCAGAGAGAGGATCTCCGCAAGCAAGAACAAGCGAAGGACAAGCAAACACCAGGACCTAGCGTGGTCAGTAAAGGGACGGTGGAGTCTTTTGTCGACAAAGGTGGTTCGGGGAGAAGCTCTAGCTGATCTCACGGACGATACACTCTGTCCCCATAACATCCTAAGCCCCAGTCGAGCCGGCCCGGATACGCCGTCGATTGCCTGGCTCACGCAAGAAGAGACGGTAGAGTCTTTGGTCGACAAAGGTGGTTCGGGGAGAAGCTCTAGCCGATCTCACGGACGATACACCACCCTGACGCCATAACATCCTAAGCTCCAGTCGAGCCGGCACGGATACGCCGAACAAACAAACTCTCTGAGCTAGCCGTTGCAATTCGTAGCGAGCAGAAACTAAGAAATCAGGATCAATAGCCGAGTCGATCTGGCAATGTCCGTTCGTATGAACGCTGAGATCTCAGGAACTACAAAAGCTAGAAAGTCGAGATCAAACATACAGGCTCCAAAAACATAGACGCAGTACAAGTTCGTCGATTCATGTTGCCACGCCCACTCTAACGCCCACAAACCGCCCAAAACTGCCACATTCACACTTTTGAAAAATATTTTGATATTTTTTTATTTTTGTATAAGTCTTGTAAATTTCTATCGATTTGCCAAACAACTTTTTGCCACGTTCACTCAAAAGCCCACAAATTGCCCAAAGCTGCCACGCTCTCACTTTTAAAAATGTTTTGATATGTTTTCATTTTTTTGTTAGTCTTGTAAATTTCTATCGATCTGCCAAAAAACTTTTTGCCACGCCCACTCTAACGCCCACAAACCGTAAAAAACTGGCAGTGCTTAAGAGCCTCCTTCGCACTTCCACTAGCTGAGTAACGGGTATCAAAAAGACGGGGAACTGGACTATAGCGTTCTCTCTTGTTTTTGTTGGTTTGGTATAGTTTGATGTAGCCGTCCCACGTTTTTTTTTTTAATTTCTTCTTATTTCTCTCGGGAACTTAGGGCTTCTACGAGAGCCTTCCATCTAACTCTGTTTTGTGCTGTCTGTTTAGCAGTTTCCCATGTGATGTTTATTTGGGCGTGTTCTTTTTGAGCGGTTCTTCTCCATGTTGCTCTTGGCCTTCATACCCTCCTGCTTCCTTGGGGGTTCCAGTCCAGTGCCATCCTTACTATGCTACTAGGGTTTCTCCTGAGGGCGTGCCCTATCCACATCCATTTCTTCTTCCTTATTTGGGTGTGTATCGGGGGCTCGCTCGTAAAGCGCCACAGCTCTGTGTTGGCTATTCTAAGGTCATTACTTTTCCTCTGTATATCGCCGAGTCTATGAGAGATAAGACAGATGTCGTCTGCATAGTCCAAGTCCTCAAGGTGTCTGGTGAGGCTCAACGTAATTCCGCTCTTGGACAAGCATACTTCGCTCATTAACTCGTCGACCACGATGTTGAAGAGTAGAGGTGATAAAGGGCATCCTTGCCGAATTCCGGTGTTCGTCTGGAAAGGTTCATTTGTTTTTCCAGTGTACAGTACCGCCAAGCTGGCATCGTCCTACATCGATTTGATGATAGCGATGAGGTTCGCAGGTACTCCTTTCCTTGCAAGTGATCGCCATATTGCTGCCCTTTCAACTGAGTAGAACGCCTTCTTGAAGTCGATGAACAGGAGATAAAGCGGGGCTCTCCATTCCACAGCTTGTTCGGTAATTATGCGTAGTGTGTTTGCCTGATCTACGCAACTCCTGTGTGGTCTGAAGCCTGCCTGTTCGTCTCGATTCTTTCCTGCAGGCGTTCGTTCAGCAGTGTAGCTAGGATTTTATAGCTAGTGTTGAGCAGTGTTATTTTTCTCCAGTTGTTGCAGTCGCTAAGGTCGCCTTTTTTGGGGAGCTTCACGATGATTCCGCTTTTCCAGGAGTCAGGTACGGTCTCGCCCATATGCGTGCGAAATGTGGATGCAGCATATCACCCATCAGCTGAGTGTCAACTTGAAGTAGTTCGGCTGGTATGTTGTCCTCGCCGGCTGCCCTGTTGCGCTTTAGCTTCTTTATTGCATTCACAATCTCTCTTACATGCGGGGGTGTAGAGGGTATCCTGGTATGTCCACTTGGTGGCGCAATGCTTCTATAGTCCGTAGCCACGTTTGGTGATGTGGTGTGGGTAATTCCCATGAAGTGTTGGCGCCATCTCCGGATTTGTGCATCATCATTGGATAAGAGGTTGCCTTCTAGGTCCCTGACTGGCTGGTTCCGTCTGTGGTGGGCTCCGGCAATCCGTGCAATCTGCTGGTATAACGAGCGCATGTTGTTCTCGCCGGCTGCTCGTTCTGCCTCTGTCGCAAGTCTATCCAGTAGCACACGTTTGTCCTTTCTGGCCGCTCTTTTCACAGCTCTGCACAGTTCGCGATATTCATCACGATTCTGTGTGAGCTGATCCGCCAGAGGCAATAGATTGTTCCTCCTTCTAATCAGGTCCCAGGTTCCTTCAGATATCCAGTCTGCTCTTCCACGTTGTTGCAGCCCAATTATTTGCTCAGCTGAGGTCCTTAGCTGTCTGCAGGTGCGCTCCCAAGGGTGGTCTTCTAGGGGGATCAGTTGTTCCCGCAATGTGGACGTCATTCTCGTCCTCAGATAGGAGTCGCTATAGATGCTCCCCTTTTGTTCCGAACGTCCAGTAGTGAGTGTCTCCATTTCCTACTAATGCAAATGTGGTCGATCTGGTTCCGCGTGTTACCACTAGGAGATGTCCAGGAGTATTTGTGGACATCTTTGTGTGGGAATATTGTGCCGCCGATGACCAGTTGGAATAGCTGGCAGAGTTCCACTAATCTCTCTCCGTTGTCATTGCGAGTCCCAGTTCCATGTTGGCCCATGACAGATCTTAGTCCGATGTGGTTGGGGCCTACTTTCGCATTAAAGTCACCCATGAGGATGTTAATGTCACCTTGCCGCGTTTTGCTGAGGGCTGCTGTGAGGGCAGTGTAGAAGTCGTCCTTGGTGTCGTCTTTGGCGTCTTCCGTCGGGGCATAGCATTGTATGATGTTTATATGTCTAGCTCTACATCTGAATGTGGCTGTCATGATTCTAACAGAAATGGGTTCCCAGGAGTGCAGTGTCTTTTTTATGCGCTTGGACACATAAATCCCCACCCCGTATCAGCTGCCGTCATTGTTGCCACTGTGAAGGACTAGATTGCTATTTGATGTTGTTGTTTCCCCACTGCCAGACCACCTCATCTCACTGATTCCAGCTATTGCAATATGGAGTCTCTCCATCGCTTCGAGCTGTGCTAATCTAGATGGTTCTCTCAGAGTTCTAACATTCCATTGTCCATCTCGTGTCCGTTTTGATATGCCTATGGTCGATATCTAGTGATAAGCCTAAAACTACTATTTAGGCGCGTCGTGCAGAGCGTCAAATACATATACACAGGCCAGGCGACAGGGAATACGGGCCCGGGGGGAAACACACCGCCCCCGCCCTCCCTGTCATCGGGCCTGCATATACATACATATATAACCTTGATCATTATCGTTCTAACTCGGCATTTACCAGTTTTTTAACAATTTATTACTATCTGTGAGTTGCAATATAACTTCGCGCTCCACAGATCTTGACAAACTCTTATAGAGAGGGGAGCAAACACTACTTTCACAAAATATATTTTCGTACATATATTTTTATCTTGAAAAAGTAATTATACCCGTTACTCGTAGAGTAAAAGGGTATACTAGACGCGTTGAAAAGTATGTAACAGGCAGAAGGCGTTTACGACCATATAAAGTATATATATTTTTGATCAGGATCAATAGCCGAATCGATCTGGCCATGTCCGTCTGTCCGCCTGTCTGTCCGTCCTTATGAACGTCGAGATCTGAGCTAGAAAGTTGAGATTAAGCACGCACACACCAGAGACGTACACGCAGTTTGTCGATTCAAGTGGCCACGCCCACAAACCGCCCAAAACTGCCACCCCCAAACTTTTGAAACATTTTTAATATTTTTCCCATTTTTTATTAGTATTATAAATTTTTATCGTTCTGCAGAAAAACTTTTTTCCATGCCCACCCTAACGCCCACAACCCGCCCAAAGTTGCTACGCCCATACTTTTGAAAAATGTTTTGAAATTTTTAACGTTTTAGTTCGTCTTGTAAATTTAACTCTACTTACCAAAAATTTTTTTGCCACGCCCACTCTAACGCCTACAAACCGTCAAAAACGGTCAGTGTTGAAATTTCCCTTCGCACTTTCACTAGCTTTGTAAGGGGTATCAGATAGTCGGGGAACTCGACTATTGCGTTCTCTCTTGTTGTGGTAATAATATCAAGTTTTCCAAAATATAACATTTCCACATTTCAAATTAAAACCTTAATCTTTGGATGTGCTTAGTGTTATTAATCTTTTAGGAATGCAAGTTTCTTTTTGACCTGTTTCAATTTGTTGGCCAACCCCCAGGTGACACACATGTATCAATCTCGAAATTAATTTAGTCAAACTAAAGTATATTTGTTAATTTTTTTAAGCAAAATGGATATAAGTGTGTTGGAATGGAAAAAAGTGGAACTGTTCAATACTATCGCTTTACCATTTGTTAAAATTCCAAGCACGGCAGACATATCGTGCTACTGCTTTCACGAATCCAAATCATGCACTGAAGAAATAAATATTAAATTAGTAGTTTGCGATAAAAACGGAAATATACTTATTTACCTTTCGAGTTGGGAATGTATCAGCTTTAAACCTTTATCCAAGCGGAATGCTATAGCACTTTGTTCCCTTACCAGCAATAACTGTCTTGCGACTGTCACACCGGATATCAATAATGGTATTCACATTGATATATTTGATCTAAAAAGATTAACAAAAAAGCAAGGAGCTCCAATAATTGCATATGCATATACACAAGCGTCAAGTAAACCCTTATGCATTAACGCAGACGATGCTGACGATAAATTGTTTGCGTTGGCCATAGGATTCGAGAATGGTGACATTCTATTGCATTATGGAAAAATTACAAAACATTTTTCTGCAAATATTCGCCAACATACTGTTTCTGGATACGCAGTCATTGGAATACATTTAGACATTAAAACGCAACCTTTGGATACCACTCAAATAATGTTTGTAACATGTGTTCAAGGAGTTTATTGTTTTATGTTAAAAGAAAAATGCATAATGGATACCAAATTTGTCCTTGATAATGATAAAGGTAATATTAATTACCGCAGTAGAATGCGCCAGACGGGAAGCGGCGATTTAAATGATTCGATGTTGGTAGTGGGACGGGCAGATGCTGTTTATTGCTACACCCCTGAGGGAAGGGGTCCTTGTTTTGCTATCGAAGGAGCAAAGGAATGTCTGGCTTGGGTAGGCCATTATCTCATCATAGGCGCCAAAAATTCAAACTTAAAGCAAAGCAAAACGACACTAATTGTTGTTGACACAGAAAACAAAATAATAGTTTTTCAAAAGCAATTTCAAGAATTTTTGTATGTACTAAGCGAAACCGATTTTTGTTACATTGTTACCCCTTCTCGTGAAGTAAATTCTTGCAACATGTTATTGTTACAACAAAACAGCATAGATAATAATATACACCTCTTAGTTGAAAAAAATATGTACGATATTGCATTGAGATTGTTGCATCGAGAAGGCATTACCTCATCGTCAGAAACTGCTTTAGTACGCTTTCATTATGGAAATCATTTACTACAAAAGGGCGACATCACTAGAGCTACTCAAGAATTTATTAAAACTATTGGTTTCATTAAACCGCATGCTGTCATTTCGAAACTTTTGTATTCTAGATACAATAGTTATTTACTAAATTACTTATCTGAATGGAAAAAAAAAAATACGTCTTCAAGCTGCCATACAAGACTCAGTGAATGCTGTTTTAAACGTGAACAAATTAAGCATGAAATGCATCGAGATGATCCCCAGAACTATAAAAGCCCCCCAGATATAAAATATCTTTCAACCTTATTGAAAATGTATTTCGAATGTACTCTTTCAGATCAGACCCCAGTTGAAGAAGAACATATATTACAACAATTGTTAGAATATGGACCAGCAACTCTAGCAGTTGATCCCACTACCTATTTAAATAATATAACATTAAAAAATGTTGAAGAACCAAAAAATATTCTTTCTTTTTGTTCCATTTTGGCAGATAATAACGATTATTGCGCTAAATTGTTAGCCAAGATAGTAGAAGCCTTTCCTGCCTGTGACGAAAAATTATTGTTTTATTTGCTGGTCTCATATCTCACACTATGGCATGGAGAAAAAGTTAGTGCAAGTTTTGTCTCAGATTTCATAAAGACAAAGTGCTTGCGATTGGACAAAACTTTGATTATATGTAGACTTTATACATTTTTAAATGCTTTTCAAAGAATCCAATGCGATATAAAAAATACAGGCACATTGCATAACGAAACAATAAATAAAAGTATTTATAACTTAATGAAAAGTAATTCAGATTTTGCTTTAAATACAAATCTAAGTAAAAGATCATTTCTTATGATGTTAAAAAGTTCTTGCTCTAATGAAGAAATAAGATCATTACAGATAAAACCAATATTTAGGGACCAATTAATGCGAAGTATAGTTGATTCGGCGAATGAATTACAGTTAGTTGAAAATTACAACGATAAGATTAAGAGATCGAAATCCATGCTGTCTCTCTATACAAACAATCCAATAGAGTTTCGTAATGATAAATGTGACATCTGTCATGAAATCTTAACTTTGCAGTCCATTTATTTTCTTTGTCAACATTCCTTTCATAAAGACTGCCTAAATTACGAATCGACAAAACGTCAAGAAAAAATATTATGTATTATTTGTAAAACCAGAAATTTAATAAGTCCAAAAAATTCGTCCATATTATGCCATGATTCTTCACATATTATTGCAGTAATAGCTAAAATTGTTTCTATAGGAAATAAGCTAGGAACTAAAAGTATGAGAAAACAATTAAAAGACGAAGCGGATTCAATTGACGACAGAGGATGTCATGAAAAAAGCGATTACGTTACATCATCTAACCCTTTTAATTAAAATATGATTTAAAAAAAACCTATATTTGGAATTATTTAGTTTATTTTGTATGTACGTATCATACGTTATAATAAATTAATGTACATAAACCGATAAATTTTATGGCGCTGCCGACTGCACACATTCTATTTTAAATCTCAGGTCTTTTTCAGAAATAAAAAAAACACTTTCGAAAACAACACAACCTGTGCTTATGTAGTATTATTCGAATAGCTTCTCTAGTGGGCTCATGTGGCGATAAATAATTTTATACTGGACTTCATTAATACACTATGTAAATCACTGCTATCCTCAGTGATTGCTAATCAGGATCACTAGCCTAGTCGATCTGGCCATGTGAACGTAGGAGACTCGAGAACTTTAAGATCAAGATAGTTAGGATTGAAGGTTCTTGTAACACCTACGATGCTTAGAACGTTGCTACGACCTCTCAAACTATAACACTTCATAAAATTGTCGTCATTTTTATGATAAGTTTTGTTTTATTTTTTTAATTATCTTGTCAATTTATATCGATCTGGCAGGGCTGTAGCAATAAGTTACAAAGACTCAAATGGCTTTTGCTTTTCGCCGGATAATTAATATGCATTTGAAGAGCAAGCATATGCCAAATTATACCAAGATAAAACGGCGCGGCGGTGTTCGGGAACACCAATGCTTAATGTTAACCCAAACCTCATTTCTATTAGCCTTATTCAGACATGTCCATGTCATTGCTGGAGCTGACCTGCTTCCAATTGGTGGGCTGGTGGGCTTATCGCAGCCAATGAGATCCACCCTCATAGGAGAGGTGCCCAAGAGTACAGGCGAAATAAAACGGAATTCTTTGCAACAGAACCGCCCGAACCAGGTCCCCGCCTGTTCTTTTTCAGATTTTCACTATCCTTGGGACTGCACGTTAATATTGTTGTTTTTTTTAATAAAGGGATGTTTAAAATAAATCCTATTAGGCCAGGAAAATAGTCCCTGAAGCAGTTTCCGAGAAAAAATCAACAGTGTTGGATTTGTACACTTTTGCACCAAGCGTTAGTGCGCTAGTGTACTAGTGTAAAAGCTTTTACCAGCAAAGATTATTTAATGAAGTTTGAAAATCTGATTTTTTATTAAAGTTGAAATTTTATTTACGCTCAAGGTAAAAATATACCGACAAAAAATATCCATTTTGCTGAGAAATAGGCTTACGGAATCAGAAAAAATAATAAGTATAATCATATTTTAAAGTATTATTCCGCGGGAAAATATACGCAGACGGCCAAAAAAAAATAAAGCATACAAAAGTAATCTTTTTTTTCATAAAAGTTCACTAACGAATATTGCTTCCAGGTCGGCTATCATTTCAGCATCATCTAATTTTTTCAAGTTCGAAGGAATTATTTTTACAGTATTTTTAGCACTGAAGCAGGATGAAATTAAATCAGAGTTGAGATTAGTGCCATTCATAATTCCATGAGTTTGTTCTTCTAAATTCTCCAAGCTGTTGCATTTTGATGAGATCAAAGGGTCATCTGATATTTCTTTTATATTTTTTGTTTTTTCCTCAGCAATTAATTCTTTTAAGTAATTTTTAGAAACTACTTCAAAAGGTTTCTCTTTACTCAAAGAACTTTTATCTTTTTGGTTATCTTCATTATTTTCAATTGTTGTAAAGGTCGTCATCAAAGGGTCTTTGGCACTATTGACCGTTTGTAACAAATCGTTTCCATTCTTCGTTTGATTTGTTGAAAAGTTTGTGTGCCTTAAAGGTATACTCCGTAAATTGTCAACACTTTTAAAATGAATATCCGCCTTTTGAGGATGAAGCATCAGTTCCAAGAAGTTTAAACTATGACTTTGCTTAAGTTGAATGCTATCATTGAATAATCGGGATTCGTGTAAAAGAGTCATTATAATTTCAGAAGGCGTAGGACATCTATAGTTTCGCAATTTTAATAAAATTGTGAAAGACATGTAAACTTCCAGGCGCCCGTTTAATTCTTTATTCTTTGGTTCTTTGGTAGGATGAGAATGCATTTGAACAGAAATTCCCAATAAGGTGTTGTGCACCTCCTGTAATACATAAGTTTTAGTTATAACTTGTTAGCACTCGTGAATTATACTTTCCTTTAAAAGTTGTTGCTTTATCAAATGACCAGACGATAACAAGAACTTTTGTAGGCAAGAGTGTGCTTGCTGACGAAGCTCGTCATAGTCTTCATTGCATAATGAAAATTTCAGCATCGAAAATAGAGTTTCAGGTGATTGTTTCAAGTGTGGTCCGCTTTCCTGGATTAAGTTAAAAAAAAATTCATAAAATGTATTGTGATTGCTTAATATGGTTACGACGATACTTTGCTAAGCATATTTATTAGTTTAATTTGGTCATTAATTTAATGACCAATAAAATAGAACAATCTCGAAATATTTGTCCTAATTTTAATTATCCAAATTTAGGCCGTGATGCACGCTAATCCATTTAAACTTATTTTAGTTATAGATAATAAAATAAACTAACTCTAAACTTTAGTAATTAAAAACGCTTCAAAAATACTGTTAATACTTTTTTCGTGGTTTCTTATTATTATTAAAATTTTTTGTTTGTTTCTAAGTTTAATGTTTTTTCTTCGGTACCATTTTTATTATCGATAATGAAGGAATTTTTTTAATTAAATAGGTTTGGAAAATAAATATACAAATAAAAGTAAGGGTATCTAACTCCAGTACTCAGTATAAAAACAATATTTACATTTTTTATTGAAGTTGGGACTCGAGATAACATATCACCCAACAATTCTTTGATAAGAGTATCCTCAATAATTTCGCAATGGCTTCCTTCTTGTAGAGTAGAGCACCATAAGGATATAACTCTATACACAACTACACGCATATTCCTTAAAATGTGAAAGTTAAAAAATTTGTATAAATTGTATAAATTTGTACATTTGAAAATAAAACAAGAAAAAACGCTATAGTCGAGTTACCCGACTATCTGATACCCGTTACTCAGCTAGTGGAAGTGCGAAGAGAAATTTCAACACTGACCGTCTTCGCCGGTTTGTGGGCGTTAGAGTGGGCGTGGCAAAACAGATTTTTGGCAAATCGAGAGAAATTTACATGACTAACAAAAATGTGAAAAAATATCAACAACATTTTCAAAAGTGCGGGCGTGGCAGTTTTTTGCGTTCTGCGGGCGTTATAGTGGGCGTGGCAAACAGTTTTTTGGCAAACCCATAGAAATTTACAAGCTAATACAAAAATTATAAAATATCAGAACCTATTTTTAAAAATGTGGGCATGGCAGCTTTGGGCGGTTTGTGGGCGTTAGAGTGGCCGTAACAAAAACATTTTTGAAAAGTGTGGGCGTGGCGGTTTGTGGACAACATGAATCGACAAACTTGCGCTGCGTCTCTGTATCTGGAGTCTGTAGGCTTAATCTCAATTTTCTAGGTCTAGATCAAGAATATATAAACTTTATATGGTCGGAAATGTACCTTCTGCATGTTACATATTTTGTAACGAATAAATAAATATGTTAACTGTTTATTGCAATATTAATTTCTTGAGGCTCTAATTGTATTTATGTATTCTATTCCGATAATTGTTGTGTTAAGGCAAAACTATAGTTTTTACGTGATGGCAATATATTACAAAAAATATAGATTGCAAATCTAAGAACATGTGAAAAGAAGGGCATATTTTGTCATATTTTGGCTCTAGAGCCTGCACAAAAAAAGTGTGCAAAAAAATCGTAAGGCGTTACGCATCTTGTTATTCTAATGTCTGTGGTAAAACTGTAAAATGAAAAATTTAAAGAAATGGGAAATTGAAAAGAGTAGTGAGGTACTAATACTAAATGAATCTGGGAATACTACCCAGTCTTTTTATGGATGTCCACTCCAAAAACACGAAGAGATAATAAATATTTCACGCTATTGGTGACGGGATGCGTCCCGATAGAAAATTTAAGGAAAAGCGAGTTTATGGATTTGTAAAAAAATACGAAAAATCCGTAGTCGTCAAGGCAGTCGGTCAGTTGTAAAGTTCCAAAACAAAGATTGAGGACTTGGCGTTCATTCGTGAAGTTTTTTTTTGTTTAACAAAACATAACGTAATTGTGATGTGATGATGATTTCATGAGGTAAATTCTTATTGGTTAAATTTGTACGCACAATTATCATTTATTATTAATTAACATATGTATACTTATGCTGTATGTTGGCCGTATATTTTAAAAGCATAATCATATATAAATTTTAGACACTAGATGCTTCTTATTTTTCTTCTTGTCCACGCATTTGATACTTGGCTTGTGCTTTTTATACTTTCCAAGTTTGTTAGTATATATTATATACTTTGCTGCTTGCGCTGGTCCATAGCGATACAATGAAAGGAAATGCAGAAAAAAACAAGAGAGAACGCTATAGTCGAGTTCCCCGACTATCTGATACCCGTTACTCAGCTAGTGGAAGTGCGAAGGAGAGTCTTCAACACCGACAGTTTTTGGCGGTTTGTGGGCGTTAGAGCGGGAGTGGCAACATGAATCGACAAACTTGCGCTGCGTCTATGTCCCTGGAGTCTGTATGCTTAATCACAACTTTCTAGCTTTCGTAGTTCCTGAGATCTCAGCGTTCATACGGACGGACAGACAGACAGACGGACGGACGGACAGACGGGCATGGCCAAATCTACTCGGCTGTTGATCCTGATCAAGAATATATATACTTTAAATGGTCGGAAAAGCTTCGTTCTGCCTGTTACATACTTTTTAACGAATCTAGAATACCTTTTACTCAACGAGTAACGGGTATAAAAAGGAAAATACGAAGAAGGCTACACGAAAAGAAAAAGGGAGTAATTTTGGTAAATATTCGCAAGTGAACTCTTTAAAAATTATTATTACCGACAGTCTAAGATATATCTAGGTTCACCCGATATATTTTTATACTATAAAGCTATATTTAAGTTATGAAAATGAAAAAGAGAAATTAATAGAAAAAGCTGAAAAACAGAGAATATTAATAAGCCCGACCGCTTGTTTACTATACCGGCAGTTTTTTATTCGCAGTCAGCGTGCTGTTCGGCATTGGAGGACTTCAAAAACGCAATGCTCAACAAATTCGGTGTGATATTGTCATAGGCAGAGGTTTAACGAGCGTTTCTATGTTACGCTAATAGGCTCTTTACCTTTACTGTTCTGTATAAGTATGTCTTAACACATAACAACATATCTATATGCCTACTTAACGCACATGGGCAACATAAATACCAGTTTTTGTGAATAATTAATTTTCGAACTCAAGAGACCATCGATAACTAGATGGAGCTAATAATAAATTTCTTACGAAAAGTTTGCCATACCAAATCGAACCTCTAGTTATTTGTTATCTCGCGCACTTCAAGGAAAGTGGTATCCGATAGTCGAGAAATTGGAAGAACGGATTCCCTCTTGTTATACATTCAACAAAATTGGCAATAAGCTTCAAAAAATCTATCCTAAAGACTTTATAGGCAGTGTGCAGGAATTTAAGTAAGTTACTTTATTTATAAAAACTTATTGAAAATGTTGTTGGTAATAATTGTCAAAAAACATGATGTCCGAAATTTTTTACGTTAAAGGTGCTGTTGTCACATTTACTTACCTCGGTAAAGTTACAAAAATTAGCTAGTAGTACTTACAAAACTTCCTTTGAATTTGCTTCTAGAAACATTGATTTCCTTTTTTTTTCTAGGCCATCCAATAAAATATTTAGAACAAGCCGATAGTCCATCCTGAGGTGTGTATAACATCTATAAAATAATAGCTAAATTAATATAAAATACATTTTTCCCTTTTCAATAAAAATCTTAGAACTTTTCAAAATCCGAATAAATTGTTTCATTTTCACGTTCGATTGATTTACACGGAATCGAAGTTCCAAAAATTCTTTCCACCCAGCATTCTGCTGAATTCACAGATGTACCGTGTTTTACCAATTTAGATTTGGTATTTTACGGTATCTACAAATTTCAGTTACTTACGTTTCAATGACAATTTCCAAAAGCTCCAAAAATTTCATATGCATTTGCGGCAAAAATGTCTCGATATATGCATGATCAATTCGTAAATTATGTTGTTTTTTTACATGCGCTTTCAGTCCATTTTGTATTAAAACCAAGATTTGATGTATGCAAATATACTTTTTGAAAAATTGTTTTCTAAAAATATTTTGGTTTATATTATAGAAAGTTAAATTCGTTTTCTTACCTTAATGCAATTTTTAGATATTCAATAAGATTAAAAATCCGTCGAAAAGCTTGTGTAGCCCTTTCAAAAGGATCTTTTACAGCTTCAAAGGTAAAAGCCCAAAAATTATTTGGTTTTGATAGGCTTTCAACACATTCCTGACTATTCATGACTATTGTACTATTAATAATATATTGGATATTACTAAGCAGAGATAATTGAAAATCCTTCCATTCAATTATATTACCAATATGTTCCTTCTCGGAAATACCGTGAAGCTTGTGTAATAAAAGCCAACATTCACCAGATTGATAAACAACATCATCGTTTCGGTTGTCTATTAATAATGCTAATATATTTTTAATTGTTGATGATTTAGCTTTTGTTCCTTTTGGGTAATATTTAAGACATTTTTTTATAGTGTGTAAGGCAGCAAAAGTTTGACGTTCGTTTTTATATATTTCGTTGTGAGATAAGCATTCAATAACTTTATATAAATGAGCAGATGCGAATGCTTTTGACATATTACCGTCGCTCTGCAATCTGTCAATTAGGAGTGCTGAAAGGTGAAAAATATTTAAATTTCATAAAAGTGAATAGGCAAAAACGCTGTTTATTGATATTTCTACTTCATTTATATATAGAGCTTTAAAAAAAAGAAAATAATATGAACACATAAAATAAAATAACACCGGAAAATAATGCAAGCACATAAAAACGTATTACTGTTAACGGTAGTCCACGTTGTGTCGATTAACAATAGTAAAACGAATTTCTACGGTAGTAGCGTAGCTTTTTATTTCCTCCCTTAAGCCGCCGTAGCTTTGTTAGTTTTATTCCGAATATATTGAAAATGTATCACAGCATCATAAAAATTGTAGGGAAAAGAGCGTGACTGTTTGGCGGTTTGCAGGCGTTAAAGTGCCCCTAGCAAAAATATGTTTGGCAAATCGATAGGAATTTACAAGACCAATATAAAATATCAAAATTATTTTCCAAAAGTGTTGGCTTGGTAGTTTTGCGCGGTTTTTTAGATTTCGTTTAAAAAATTTTGCCAGATTTATAAACTTACCCATAGCTGAAAATATTAAATCTCCATATAAACGTAACTCAGGCAATTTGCATGATTGAATCAATAAAGACGTCCACGTATTTACATTTTCTTCTAATTTAACGTTACTTTTCTTAAGGTAACATATTAAAAGACGCAATCCAAGAGAACGTTGTCTACGAGTTTTGAGAGTCGATGTTATTATTTGATCCATATTGATACCTTTCGTATAATAAATTAAATAAAGTTATTAAAAATCTCAAAAATATATATATTGGGATGTTTTGAAAACACTACCAAATCGAATCACACCTTTAATGGTCTAAGTTCTAACAAACTATTTTGATGAAGTCAACATGTGGTTGACGTTGTTATCAGATTAGTGTGACCTCTGCTCAATTATTTAACTTGTTTTTAGTAGAACTAGTTACTTTTTTTAATAATATCTAATTTCCACTAAACCTTACCTTTTCTCTATTTGCGGTTCTGCGGTCAATTAAGTTGTTTCCGTTAACACAAATAACATTTACAAACAAACTTATAATTAACATAATATTTTCATCGGAAAATGTTATACTTTTTTGCATTTATGTGTTGGCGTGGCAGCTTTGAGAGGTTTGTGGGCGTTAGAGTGGGCGTGGCATCATGAATCGAGAAACTTGCGCTGCGTCTATGTCCCTGGAGTCTGTATGCTTAATCACAACTTTCTAGCTTTCGTAGTTCCTGAGATCTCAAAGTTCATACAGACAGACGGACATGGCCAGATCGACTCGGCTATTGATCTTGATCAAGAATATACATACATATATACTTAATATGGTCGGAAACGCTTCCTTCTGCCTTGATCAGTTATAAGTCCACCCTAGAGTGTTATATGCAAATCCATCCCCTTTGGTTGCCAAGTGTGACAGCAAGTTTATATGCTGTTTATGCTAGTGTCAGCACTTTGCTGGACGAGCGGTCAGCTTGCCGGCCGTGGTTATCTCTAGTACAGTTGGATAAGTTTTTAGTTTTCATATACCACTTTTTTAATAAAGAGCACAAGCTTATAAATCGAAACTCCGGCCGAATATTCGCTGTATATCTTTTTATTATCACGCTATCTGTGTCTCTAGGCCATAAGCCTTCGTAATCATGGCAATTCTACATTTGGATATACAACCTGCTACCCCGCGCAAAGACTTTTGCGTGGGAAACCATAACTCCAGTATAATCGCCAGGCCTGCCATTCAGGGACTGCTGCGTGGAACCTCCCAGAAGTCACCCAATTTGGCTAATCAATATATAGAATTGTACTAATAACATAAACAGAATCCACAACCACAAACAGAATCCACAACCCAAAAAACATGTAAGTGGGCTGATCAAGTCTAATTACAAATTACTTCAATTACACAGAGATAAAATAAACAACTTATGTACCCCTAATCTTAACATGAAATTTCCAATAAAGTGCGACTGTCAATGTGACTCATAAATGAAAGCAAATTATTATCAGCCGTCTCCAAATAATAATTTTCAGACGCCAAGTACCCGGTTATTGATATAAACATAACTTTCTGCCGAATTAAAATATTAAATATTCGGCATCTCAATAACTTGAGCTTAGTGTTAATCAATTAATGGCCTTATGAGTTACCCAGGCCCATATGGGTATGAAGAACTCGTCTCAGGGAACCTCAGACATCAACTAGCACAGGCAGAAAAAAACGCATACACAATGAATGTGTCCCCAATTGAAATGTTAGTTCAGGCCGCATTGGCTAATCAAGAACAGAGGCTTAGGGCCGAGTTCGCGGATCAAATTAATGCCGTTAATCAACAATTAAAAAATTTGCGTGTAGAACGCCAGAGGTAGCTACCAAAGGGTAGCTGTAAAGCCGGGAGCAACACCATGCGATACACCTTTACCCATAGTAAAGTCAATTCCAGATTTTACTAGCATTCAGGATGAATATGTCGCATGGAGGATTACGGCCACTGATGCTTTTGAATTATTCGAAAATTATGCGGCCAGTAGCGGTCATTTCCATGCCGTTACAATTATTAGAAACAAAATTAAAGGACCAGCGTGTGCGCTGCTAGTTTTACACAATGCTTACACAGTGCTTAATTTTAAAGCCATTTTGGCTAGATTAGACTGCTCCTATACAGATAAAACATTATTGCGCCTATTACGACAGGGACTTGGGTCCGTCAAGGCGTCCAAACCCTAATGCAGTACTACGATGAGGTCGAACGAAAATTAAAAAACGTTACAAACAAAATTGTCATGTCATATGATGATGATGTTGCCCAACACGTATTTATTTCCGGTCTAAAAAAATCCGTAAGGGCTGTTGTTTTTCCAGCACAACCCAAAGTATGTTCGCGGCCAAATATGCCAGGGCGGTGAAGCAAAGAAATCAGAATATTGATTTCAACGCGGCTGCCGACGCTCTTAATGCGATTAAGAACGACAGTGACTTATTGGTCTCAAACGACTCAAAGATGGAGCGGCGAACAATTATGTAAAGCCCGTAAAGGACTCCCCATTCACTGTGAGATCCATTCACGGCTCCAGTAAAGTAAAAGAAATGTGTGTAATGGTCATATTTGGCCTAACAGCCCCATTCTTTTTACTTGATACCATCAGTAAGTTTGATGCCATTTTTTACTACCCTAGACTTAAAATCGGGGTACCACCAGATTTATCTGGCCGAAAAAGACCGCGAAAAAACTTCCTTCTCCATAAACGGAGGAAAGTATAAATTCATCCGTCTACCCTTTGGTCTAAAAAATGCAGGGAGCATCTTCCAAAGGGCGATTGACGATGTGTTACACGAACAAATCGGGAAGATGTGCTACGTCTATGTTGACGACGTAATAATTTTCTCCGAAAATGCTGCTGACCACGTCATACACATAGACACAGCACTTAAATGTCTGTTCCAAGCCAACATGAGAGTTGCACCTGATAAGACCAAATTCTTCAAAGTGTTGAATTTTTCGGTTTTATTGTTTCATCTCACACATTAAAAGACTGCGAGGTCAATTACGCAACAAACGAAAGGGAGTTATTAGCAATCGTCTCGGCTATTGGGAAATTGCTAAATTACCTATACGGCACCAAAGAGATCCGGATTTTTAATGACCATCAGCCTCTCACCTTCGCTGTGTCCGAGAGGAATACAAATGCTTATAAAACGATGGAAAGCATTCATCGAAGAACACAACTGGCAAGCCAGCCCTCACGGCGACGTTTTATAGTTTTCGGTACGAAAAACCGATACATTATCTATTTGATAATAAAGACTCCCTGTTCGGACTGATTAAAGAAGTTGTAAAAATAGATGTTGTCAACGCTATTTACTGCAACCTCCCCACACTAGCATACATCGAGCATGCCTTAGAGACGGAATTCCCATCAACCCAATTTTGGTATTGCAAAAACTTCGTGAATGACATCACAGATGGTAATGAACAGAGAGAAATTATTACGTGCGGGAACAACCGCGCCCACAGGGCTGCCCAGGAACTGTCACTTCGTGAATGATATCACAGATGCTAATGAACAGAGAGAAATTATTACGTGCGGGCACAACCGCGCCCACAGGGCTGTCCAGGAAAATGTTAAACAAGTCCTCCAGGATTACTATTTTCCAAATATGTATGTACTACCGGCACCCCAAGAAACAGGAATTGGATGTCACACCAATCACCTCATATACGGGCAAAATGCTGCATGTAGACATCTATTTTTAACCTGTGTGCACAAGTTTATAAAGTTCGCCGTGGTGCAGCCATTAACTTCTAGAGCCGTAGTTGACGTACGCAGCCCCATACTACAATTGGTACATCTTTTCCCAAATACCAAACAATATTCTGCGATAATGAGGCATCCTTCAATTCGGAGACCGTAACTTCGTTTGCAGAATTTAATTAGTTTTTTTTTTTTTTTTTTTTTTTTTTTTTTTTTTTTTTTTTTTTTTTTTTTTTTTTTTTTTTTTTTTTTTTTTTTTTTTTTTTTTTTTTTTTTTTTTTTTTTTTTTTTTTTTTTTTTTTTTTTTTTTTTTTTTTTTTTTTTTGAATTTAATTAGTTTATTAAAATATTTATAGAACTTAGTTAGTTTCGGAACGACAACGAAAAATGCGTTTGCTCGTGTTGAATTCAATTTTACGACTTCTTCTCTATTTAACATGTGTGTTCTTAGGCCTAGCTTAACAGAGGTTGGCGAAGACGGGGCGAATTCGCAAAGAGCGAGAGAGAACTTTATTATGCTCCCGCCTTCGCCCTAAACTAACTTACACTAGACTTCAAATTTTTTCTACTTAACAATAAACAACAAACAATAAAAACGACCGATAATATGAGTTCCGCCAACACCGGCCCCGTTGAACGCCTCCACGGCTTCAACAAATCGGCAGCGGCGCCAGCTTGTGGATCGCCCTCCGGAAGATGGCTCCATCACTCCTCCTAAGGTCGACGACCCTGACCTTGCCGTCCTTTCCTGCGTGCGTCGCGCCGATCCTTCCCAGGAGCCACTGTTGAGGCAGCAGGTTGTCCTCTGCCACGACGACGAGTTGGCCCTCCTCTACGTTGGCCTTCTCCTCGTGCCACTTGCCCCGAACCTGAAGGCCCAGGACACATTCCCGGGACCATCGCCGGCAGAACGTTTGCCTGACTGACGAGACAAGCCGCCATCGCCGCAAGCAACTGAGACCCGCCTGGTCCGGGGTCCGGAGTGCTGGTGCTGCGATGAGCGGCCCGCCAAGGTGCTTTGGTGCTTTGCAGTTTTCACACCTGCCTCCCATAGTCCGCCCATGTGCGGAGCCCGAGGGGGTGTGAACGCAAATTCGCATCCGCTTTTTGATGCGAACTCGCGAATTGCGTCCGCCTGCTCCTCGATCCGATCGCGAAGAGCCAGTAAGTGGCGACTCGCTCCGACGAAGTTCGTCGCGTTGTCGCAATGCACCGTCTGCGGACATCCTCGTCGACCAATGAATCTTTGAAAAGCCAATAGAAAAGAATCAGTACTTAGATCTGAGACAATCTCTAAGTGAACCGCCTTGGACGCAAAACAAACAAATAAGGCAATGTAGGACTTATACGGGGGCCTTCCTCGAATTTTTAATGTCGTACAAACAGGGCCACAAAAATCAACGCCACATATCGCAAATGGGCGGAGAGCACGGAGTCTATCTGCGGGTAGATTTCCCATAATTTGTGTCATCAGTCGAGGCTTGCATTTGAAGCAGCGCACACATGATCGAACTGTCTGACTGCAGAGTTCCTGAGCGTTTACGGTCCACATACGCTGTCGTAGGATGCTCACAAGTGCTCGAGGGCCGACATGAAAATTGGAATGGTGCAAATGCCGGACGTTGCTCTGCACAAACTGCTAGCGTTTCGTCAACAGCAAGGGAAACATGGCATCATATGATATAGGAGCGTTAGCTAGTCGCCCCCCAACTCGCAACAACGAAAAGTTGCACCAAGTGCTTGTTTCTTCATTGATGAATGGGTTTAATCGCTGAAGACTTGGGCCGACTTTGGCGCCTTTACGAACCTTTTTAATTTCTACTTGATACTCGTGCTTTTGTACTATTTCGTACTATACAATTCGTTGTACAATCGTTATACAATCTTATGAAACGCTTCATTATATTCAGTCGGCGACAGAGTTTCTTCGAAAACTATACTCTTGTCTTTGCATTTTCTTATAAAGCGGAACATATAAGCGAACACTCTAAGCAGTTTGAGGTGTGACGAAAACCCCTCGATGACATCCAGCAAATCGGAAGTTTGCACAGCAGCGGTCAGCCCGACCACAGTCTTCCTAGCTTCCTGACGCAAGACTTCCTCATCCGGCTCGAAATGCGCATTTTTGGGCCAGTTTTCTTCTTCGTCCTTCAGAAATTGTGGGCCAGTGAACCAGATCGACTGCCCTATCTCGTCGACGTCACAACCTCTTGAAATTATATCTGCTGGGTTCTGCTTTGTGGGAACATGCCGTCCAGTGAAGAGTAACTTCAGAGTCCGACCAGTATACAATTCGTTCGATAGGGACTTTAAATAAGGGTTTGATTCTATGGCAGATATCTGCGAGAAGGTGAGCGGCACATAACTCAAGCCTTGGGAGCGTTTTGTTCTTGAGCGGCGCTACTTTTGACTTTGAAGTCAACAACGATAATTTAAAACCTTCGGCAGTTTTGCTACGAATATAGACGCAAGCTCCATAAGCTCTCATGGAGGCGTCGGCAAAGGCATGTAGCTGTACCGGTGACAATGGGTCGGTATGCACGAACCGAGGAATCGATATCTTATCCAGTTGAGACAGAGTGCTTTTTAGCATATCCCAAGCTGTTTCCAAATGCATCGGAATTGACTCATTGAATAGGATCTTTCCTTTAATCATAATGGGACTTAACAAGCCGAGGGGGTCAAACAGCTTCGATGTCACCGATAGTATGTTCCGTTTTGTCGCTCGGAGACCCATGACAGAAGTGTCAATTTGGAACTTGAAGGCATCTTCGCTAGGCAACCACGATATTCCTAAAGCCTTAGTTGACTCTGAATCCGAGATAGGTATCGACTTAACTGTGCTGTCAGATGCAGTGACCTCAGGTGAGTTTGAAAACCACTGTCAATTCAAAACCTGCTGTTTGAAGAACCTGAGACACTTCAGACTTAATTGTCTTTAGCTCCTCTACGCATGCAGCACCAGTTAACATGTTATCGACGTAAAAATCGGATCCAATCACGTCGGCAGCTCTAGGGAATGAACATTTAACAGATTCACTCAACCTCTTTAAACACCGAATAGCCAGAAATAGGGCTGGTCCAGTACCATATGGTACTAGGTTGAGCTTGTATAATCTCAAGGATTCAGAGGGGTCTCTCCTCCACACTATGAGTTGAAACTTCCTATCCGCTTCATTAACCATTACTCGCCGATACATCTTTTTTACATCGGCAGTCAGGGCATACCTGTGCAGCCGGAAGCGGAGTAGAGTGGAGTACAAATCTTCTTGAATTGTCGGCCCCACCAGCAGGATGTCGTTTAAGGCCACATGAGACGATGTTTTGCAGGACGCATCGAACACGACGCGCAACTTTGTTGACGTACTCTGGGGCCTTATCACGCATTGATGGGGAATGACATAATGTGGAGTGGAAGGGATTTTGTTGTCTGTAGGCGACATATGACCTAGGGCGAAATATTCTTCCATGAATTCTTCAAGTTAGGATCTCGAGACAACCTTCGCTCAAGCGACAAATACCGCCGTTTTGCAACCTCGATTCCATTTGGATCAGATTTAAACGGCAGCCTAACTTCAAACCGACCTGATGGCAATACGTGAGTAGTCTTCCTATAATGGTCTTCACATAACTTGTGCTCAGGGGACAGAATTTTCTTTGGATTTGGCATTTCCTCCAGCGACCAAAATTTCTGTAGTGTGCTGTCAATCGATACTAAAGGTTCTTCACTACAACTGAAACTATTCACAACTTGTTTCGGGACTGCAGACTTGTATCTGCCCGAAACAACCCAACCAAGAAGGGTCTTTTGTAGAGTTGGATAGTCAGGACCTTGTCTAATTTGACCAACAGCTAGCAATTCGAAAAATGATTCTGCTCCTATCATATCAATTTTTTGTGACTTGTAGAAATATGGGTCTGCTAATGGTAGGTTCTTCGGGATCTTCCAATCACTGACGTTCACCGACTGATCAGGATGGTAACCGGAGATCGTCTTTAAGATCCAGAAATCGAACGAGAACTCACTACCATTTATTCGCGACTTCACCACTGTGTGTACCTTTTTTTTGACTTGAGAATTGGACTCGCCAATACCAAGTAAGTTGATACACGACTCCTCTCTACGAATCTGTAAGCGGTTCGCCAGTTCTTCCGTGATAAAATTCGTTTGAGACCCAGAGTCCAGCAGAGCTCGGGCTAACACGTATTCTCCGTTTTTCGTACGGACGCTTACGATTGACGTAGCCAAAATCACCCTGTCCAAGGACGTGGCATGCATAACATGTGACGTGGAAGGCTGATCTTGGTTAAAAGTAGGAGACATAGTCTCTGGCGGGGGTGGCAACGCTAAACTGTTCTCAGGCACTGTATATCTATGAAGCAGAATATGGTGTGAGCGGTCACAAACTCGACACTTTTTGCCTTTGCATTTCGAAACAGTATGGCCTTTTCGCAGACAATTTATACATAAGGAGGCAGACTTAACAAACTAGAACCTTTGCATTACAGAGAGACGCCCAAACGGGCTACAATTCTGTAGCAAATGATCTGCTGCATTGCAATAGCTACAAGTTTGCTGAGGCTTGCTGTTGGAGAAGGAACACGAGAATGAGCTACGATTATGTGGCTTGCTCGACACAATTTTATCTTGCTTCGGCTTTGTCGATTCTTCAGTGGATAAATGCTGATATCGGCGATTTAACATTTTTTCAAAATCGGCCCAAAGCGGCAAAGTCTCATAATCGAGCTGTTCCTCCCATTTTTGTTTGATCCCTGGGTCGACTCTATTCAATATATATATCAACATTGCATTCGAAATTTTTGTATCAAATCCTATCGATAACAGAGAACCATAAATCGAAGAAACAGTATCGATAAGGTTTCTCAAGGAGGAAGCGGACTGATGCGATATTTTGGGCTGACTAAACAATGTTGATATATTATTCATAAAGATGAGGCATTCGTTATCGTAAACCTTTTTTAAACTGGCTAGTGCCTTTTCGTAATTGCTGTCGGTGACTTGGTAAGCTTTAACTGTTCCTAAAGCTTCACCAGAGAGACATGAAATCAAATGGTTAAATTTTTCGATAACTGGAATGCTGGCGTCGTTATGAACCAAAGTTTCGAAAAGGCTGATGAAACTTTTGAACTCCGAATAATCTCCACTGAATTTTGGCAATGCCAAATTCGGAAGTCGCGCACGAGTTGGAGCTACAGCAGCTGATCCCGGAGCTTCGCTGACGCTTGCTACCTTTAAGGCAGACAACAGGGACATTATTTTTGCCTTGGTGACTATACAAAGCTCTTCCAACTCGTCGCCAAATTCATCGCTACAATCTATGTCTTCTATCTGTTCTTGTAATTGATTTGCCTTACTAATTGAAGCATTTAAGTTTTCTAGTCGACATTTCAATTCTTCCTCTAATAGCGGAATCGATCCCGTTTCTAATCGCTCATTTAATCGGTGTATTGTTCTGACCCGACTTTGGAGCTTGCTTTTCAGCTCTTCCAGAACAGATTTATTTTTGGTTTCTAGGCTCATTTTAAATTAATTAAATTAAATTAATAAAATTTTATTTCCGAATTAAATAAATAAATGGCCGAAACAAATTATCTCAAATCAGACCGACAATATAATTTAATAACCTTCGAATCAATAATTAGAAATTTATTAAACCAAAAAAATAGGTTATTTTTAATTTCATAAATTATTAATTTATTGTTCGAAGTGTATATTAAATATTTTTCTGATGAGAACAACGAAAACAAATTATTTAAATTGAAATTCAAGTCACGCAGTATCAATTAATAGTGGGTGCGAAATGACGCCGAAAAGGGTATACCCGCAGAATACAGGGTAGAGCGTAACTTGACGGTCCGCTAATCTAAGCGCGCCAACGAAAAAGGGCCAAGCAACAACAACGCAGGTAGCGGTGCAAAAGCGAAACGAAAACGAAAAGTTCACCGCTGCAGCTGCTTAGTGCGCAAGCTTGGATTAACTTCCCAACTATTAATGCGAGTTTCAACGAACGAGAGGGGGAAGGGGGGGCGACAGTGATTGCAATAATATAAAATAATAAATAAATGTTGCGTCCAGAGCGATTCAATATATGTATGTGTATTTATTTTATAAATTTATTCAATAAATTGAATAATTCGCATGCAATCTAGCTCTACTATATTGATACGTACATATGTGCCAAGAACTGAAAGCGAGGTGCAATATTCCAGCACAAGACAATAAACATTAAATTTGTCTATAACCCTAGCTTTCAATTTTTGCACAAGTACCTGTGATTTCCGAATGCTAATTTTAGCGGCCACTTTCCTTAAAAGTTCCCTCGGTGGTGGCGGCAATTCCGGAAGTAGGTATTTCGCGACCGACGCGGATATGTTTAAGAAATATTTATTGTTAACACAAAAACGCGTCGCGGGCAACAATATTATTTATTTATTTATTGCACTCAAAAAAAAGAAGAACAATTTTTTATTTTTCACTTTTATATATTATATATATCACTGTCACTTTTAATTTGTTTAAACTAATTCTTGTCCACCCGGGGGCGCCATGAAGAATTTAATTAGTTTATTAAAATATTTATAGAACTTGGTGGCAAGAAATTAATTAATTTCGGAACGACAACGAAAAATGCGTTTGCTCGTGTTGAATTCAATTTGACGACTTCTTCTCTATTTAACATGTGTGTTCTTAGGCCTAGCTTAACAGATGCTTACACTAGACTTCAATTTTTTTCTACTTAACAATAAACAACAAACAATAAAAACGACCGACAATATGAGTGCCGCCAACATCGTTATTGAAAAACCATTATGAAATTGACATCGTTAATGCACCCCTTTACACAGCAGCTCAAACGAGCAAGTGGAGCGATTCCACAGAACCCTAACGGAAATAGCTAGGTGCATTAAAAATTACAAAAAGTTTGTCGAGCTCATCATGAGAGCCACGGAAGAGTGTAATAAGACATTACACTCAGTCACAAATATACAACCCAAATAAGCCTTACACTCAGTCAACGACGCTCAGAGACTGGCAATTATAAACAGCATCGAACAGGCTAATCTAGATAGGTGCAACCTACTAAACAAAATCGAATTTTTGAGGTAGGAAAATAGGTATATCTCAAAAACAACAAAAGGTTAGGGAATAAACTAACCGAACTCTATACAGAAGAGCGTGTAGAAGGCTTCCAGTAATCTGACCGAATTCTTAATGCTGGTAGAAGAATCTAGTAGGTTGTCCATATCGACCATATAAAAAGTTTATTGTCCGTATTAAAAGTTCATCATAGGATCGCCAGGAGCCTAAACTTTCTAGGTAACGCACTTAAGGTAATAGCGGGCACATCTGATGACTCCGATTTTAAAATATTAAAAAGGTCGGGTAGTCATTAACACCCAAAATAAAACAAGAGAGAACACTATAGAAATGGCTAAAAATAGAATGTTAATAACCGAAATTCCAAATTTAATGCTTATCGTCACACTGGCTAAAGCCAATATCATAAACCCTGCCATTTTTAACCACGACAATTTGAAGTCTGTAATAATTGATCACCCCACAGGAATCCCCGTTTTAAGCCTAATAGACGCATCTAATATTAGAGTCTTCCAGTCCGATAGTATTATCCATGTTATAATTGCATATCCCAATATTAAAGCTACTTGAAGAAAGGTCACAATTTTCCCTGTATCACAACAACATATAATTCTTTAACTAACGGAGAACATATAAGCGGAATGCAATAACGACGTCCAGGCAGTCCCCGATTGCGTACTAAGAACTTACGCATCGTCCAGTAAGCTGGCAAACCACGATACTTGCGCCCGAGGACATTTTAATGCCATCACATTGGTAGACAACGGTGTAATAATAATCAATGAGTGCCCAGCTAAACTCAGCACTGAAGACAGCCCCGAATAGATACCAACGGCTCACATCTGAATATGTTCGAGCGAATGGCTTTGATTAACGGCACCAAATACTCCAACCAACGTGAAGCCATAAGGAAAACACCGGGCATGGCTGCATCCCCATTACTAAACATCATCACGATCCAAGACTAAGCATGCCACATCTCCAAAGGATTGATAACGAAAACTTGGAGGTCATCCAAGGACTTTAGGAGGAGGTGAAAGCGGCTGGAACTATCGACATCTGGTTCGCGGTCAGCGTGGGATCCAGCGTTCTCATTAGCTGCTCTATCCCAATCGTCTTGGTACTGAGGAGGAGAATAGATGCGCGAGAGATACAACAAATCGTTGAGTTCCAGAAGACCGAGGACGGTCATACTTCTAAGGGGGGAGTAGTTAAGACAATTGATCAGTAATAAGTCCACCCTATAGTTTTATATGCAAATTCAGCACATAATGCCTTTAGGGGTTGTGCCCGAGCAAGTAGGGTGAAATATGCTGTTTTTTCTAGTATCAGCACTTTGCTGGACGAGCGGTCGGCTTGTCGGCCGTGGTTAGCTCTAGTACAGTTGAATAAGTTTTTAGTTTTCATATACAACTGATTCAATAAAGAGCACAAACTCATAAATCGAAACTCAGGTAATTCACCGTATATCGTTTAATTATTACGCTATCAGCGTCTCTAGGCCAGAAGCCTTCGTAATCATCGTAATTCTACATTTGGATCTACAACCTGCTATCCCCCGTATAAGAGCTAGGCTTGCCGTTCACGGACTGCTGCGAGGGACCTCCCAGAAGTCACCCAATTTGGCTAACCAATATTGTACTAATAACATAATTTATACACCCCCCGTAATAAATATCACATAGATCGGTAGAGCATGAGACTAGGTTGGGAAGCAGAGGCATGGCTACAACTATAGTAAATTATTACTCCTAGGTGGGATCACTTAGCCCATTGAAACGAAAACGGGAGTAGATAAGAGAAAGCTCTAGTCCAGTATAAAAGCCCTGTCTACTAAAGAGAAACTAAAGATTTTTGTATCCTAGGTGGACTACAATTTTTGCGTCCGAGACATACAGAGGATTTTGAGTGCAGGGAGAACAAATTAGCTTCGATCCTGAACGAAAATCTAGGATTCAAGAATCTTGGACGGGGATGATACAGTGTATGCAACAGGACACCTCATAAATGAAGACTTGTAGACAGGAAGTTTCAGGATGGGCGGCAAGGAGTCCAAAGACTCTGGCAACACCAACAATGTGATCAACACCGTGGAAGAAATAGAACACACGGACGAGATCCTAGGCGTGAAGCACACCATTAATTTCATCGCTATAGTGTTGGTGTTCCTGGCAAAGACCTACACGCGATCCTAGCAGCGGCGTCGTGACGGGTATCAGATATTCGGGGAACTCAACCAAAGCGTTCTCTCTTGTTTTCTTCTGCTTTCACGATGTGGACTTATTGCGGATGTGGGAAGCTGGATAGGAATATGTTCAAGGCATGGTGAATAACAAACAAAATAAATGGACCTACGCACCTTTTAATGTCAGCAAAAATAATGTAAAAACAATAACATCCAAAATTTGGGCAGTGACTAAGTAATTGGAGAATCTGATAGCGATTGGAACGTGACGCAGTGAAAACTACCATGCACATACATACACATATATGTGGGATTGGTTTTGGTTTTTAATGAAAAGTACCACTGTTTTGTTATTTTATTTAATTTTTAATGGTTTTATTACTGAAAATAGTGCTAAGTATAGCTTGGATAAGATACTTTAGAATATAATGTAAGTTTGTACAGAATTTAACATCGTTTGATATATCTTCGTCGTCGATTTTTCGTCGTAGTTTTTTACGTCTGCTCAGCGTCGTCTACCTTTTTCAACTCCTCGCTTTTCACCTCCTCGTCAATCATCTTTCGTCGTCACAACTCATCTATGGTGTGTTCGGCTGAACAGTGATGCCAGACCCATTCCCACAACTCGGCCATCCTTCTAAACATTCGTCCCGAATGGATCATAGATTTCCCCGGAGGATATCTGAATCCATTGCTTTATGTATTCGGCACCAGAGGTAGTATATCTCGGCCCTTCAGCAGATACTGACTCTTTTGCAACATCGTAGGTATCTCTCGGCTTGACTTTGGTAACTTTATACGGACCCAAATACTCCGGCGTTAGCTTAAGTCTACCTCCTGTGCCTCGATCGAAGATTATTTGAACAGGGTTCCCGAAAATTTTGCTCTGTGCCTCCAGTCTTGCGATAACGTCCTTGAATGATGTAGATTTTGTAGGATACAGCTAACATAATTTCGTGAATCCGTCAATGACAGCTAGAATGTGCTTGTACGCCTTATGTGTCGATTCAAGAGGTCCCAAAAAATCGATGTGAAACGTTTGAAGAGGCTGATCTTCCTTCCGTAACGGGTGCAACTCTCCTTCTTTTTTGCCAAGCTTTCTGTTGGATACAATTTAATATGCAAGCTTTCGTCAGAGATAATCATTACAGGATATCGGCTTAAAGCATCAGCATGACGTATATGTGTGCCCGATCTGTGCTCGACGTCAAAGTCAAACTCTTGAAGTTCGAGAATCCAACGTGCGACCCTGGAGCAGACTTCTCTTTTTCCCATTGTTTTCGCAAAGGCGTTGCAATAGCTTATCAGCTTAAAGTGCATACCCAAAAGACTCTCAAACTCATAGCTAGAAAACTTTCTCTCCGCATCCGTCCTCTTTTTACTCATATAGTAAACAGGGTGAATCTGGTTATCCTCAGGTGACTACTAGAGTAGAACTGCTCCGAAACCATCAATCGATGCATCTGTGTGTAGTTCCGTTTCGTGCTGCGGATGAAAAATCTTTAAGACTGGCTTCTGGGGCTTAAGCATGTTAAAAGCGGCAATCTCTCTATCAGTAAAGCAAAACTTGGCGTCGTATTTCATCAGATTTGTCAACGGCTTGGCGATGATCGAAAAGTTCAATATAAACTTTCGAAAATATCCAACCAGACCCAGGAAGCATAGCAGTTGCTTGTGGCTTGTCGGAGTAGGGAACTTCGTTACAGATTTCGTCTTTTCGTCTGAGATACTGATCTTCTGATTCTCTATTACATGGCCTAGAAACTCGACTTTCTTCTTCAAAAAACAGCATTTTTTGATTGATCACCAAGCCATACTCTTCGTAGCGCTTAATGACTGGGTTAGGTTTGGTTAGGTTTTACCGGCCGTCGGTTATCCGACGCAATTAGACCATTAGAGGTCCATTGTGATACCGTTTATGTTTTCCCCTTTTGCCCGTCGAGGTTCGTGTAAAGTTAGCAGTTTCCCCAGCCAGAGGCGCTGGTGAATTTTTGTATCCGATGTGGATCGGTGTCGGACAGGTCGGACGTGTCTATCAGGAATCTGCTTCCTAATTGAGCAAGTCTTTTCGCTTGCAGTGCTGGACAGTGGCATAGTAGATGCTCTACCGTTTCTTTCATTTCTTCGTCCCCACAGGTACGGCAGAAATAATTATACGGGGCATTTATACGGGGTCTTCTGGAATGGGTACCTATCAACCAATGCCCTGTGATGACTCTCATAGCAGTGCTGAGGTTTGCTCTGGTCAATCTTAAAAGTTTTGACATTCTTTTTGAGCTTATTTTTGGCCATATTTGGCGTGTTAGGCGACAGTGTGTGGTGTTTTCCCATATTGTCTGTTTGTTACGGTTTAGGTTTTCCCTTAGTAGTAGTTTACAAGTGGCTAAATGCAAACTCATGCCATCCATCTCTTGTATGAGTGGCGCGATATTGCCTTCTCGAGATAGTTCATCTGCGATGCAATTGCCTTCTACCCATATAAGGCTGATTACGAATTGTTGTGTCGTCTCGTGTAAAGATGAGCGGCAGTTCGATACTGTTTTCGAGTGACTTGAGATTGAGGCAATCGATTTGATAGCTGCTTGGCTGTCACTGAAAATGTTTACATGTGAGCTTTCCGGATTTAGTGATTTTAAGTGTTTTAGGGCCTCCCTCATTGCTGCTACTTCAGCTTGGAAGGCGCTGCAATAATTGGGGAGTCTGAACGAGATGCGTAGGCCTAGCTGTTCGGAGTAAACTCCTCCTAGTCTGCTCTGTAGTTTTGACCCGTCCGTATAGAAGCATATAGCATTCTGGGGGCCAGGTGTTCGTGAGTTCCAATCGTCCCCCTCTGGGATGATTGTGTTGAAAGGTGTTTGTATGTACTCCGTTGGAGTGCAGTAGTCTATCCTGGAGGGGACTATTTGAATGTTTTCTAGGATACATGAGTGACTCGCTTCTTGTGGGTTCCACTGTTTGGTATCTCTAAGCCTGATTGCCGCTACTGTAGCCTGTTCCATGTCAGCTAGTTCTGGGCTTTCTCTGGTGCGTAAAGCACTGCTGATGCAGAGTGCCGCTGCTCTCTGCATTTTTGATAGCATTTTTATGCTATTATTTTTTTTTTTCAGAGCCGGCCACCATACCACGACCCCGTACAGTAGTATTGGTCTGACGATGGCCGTATATATCCAGTTTACTATATAGGGTTTCGTGCCCCATTTGAGCCCTATTGCTTTCTTGTACGTGAAGAGTGCTATTAATACTTTTTTGTATCTGTCTGTGAGGTCCAGCTGGACAAAACACTGAGTTGTTCGCTCATGAGATCGCATAGCGTTTGGGGGTATTTGCCTGTGAGGATGATAGCAACGTCATCCGCATAGGATATTATCCTTCTATGTCCAGGAAAGCTACCAGTTCATATTCCTTTTGGGACATTGATTTTTCTATCTTGGAGACGAGAGAGTGTAGTGCTGTCTCTGTCGATTTCCCTTTCTTGTAGGCGTGTCTGTGATAAGACTTGGGTTGAGAGTTGATCTCAGATGCAGGCCGATGATTCTTTCAAGGGTCTTTAGTAGGAAGGATGAAAGACTGATTGGTCTGTAATCATTGGGGGTCGTGTGTGATAGTTTCCCTGCTTTGGAGGGTAGGATTGTGGTAGGTGTCCAAGAAGTAGGGACCTTTTAAAAATGTCAAGAAGCCAGTTTATGGCTATATTTCCCGCATGTTGGATCTGGCGGGTATGATTTTGTCTGTACCTGCAGATTTGTATGGTTTAAAGCTGTGTATGGCCCAATGGAGGAACTTTTGGGTCTATGCACAGTTTGATACTTGCCAGTGTGGGGTTAGTTTGTTGGGGGGTGAGAGCGTTTAGGCTGTTTCCTGGGAAGTGAGTGTCTAGAAGTATCTCCAGAGATTCCTGGTCCAGGGCCCACCTGCTCTTTTAAGGTAGCCTAGAGTTTTGGCCGATGTGGAGAGGACTTTTCTAAGTCTGGCTGCATCAGTTGTATTTTAAATTTCTGTGTGAGCAGAAGAATTGCCACGAGGATCGCTTTGCTTTTCTGATGGCTTTTTTGTAGTTTGCAAGGGCTCTCTTGTAGGCGGTCCACAGGGCCTCCTCATTTCCTGCCTTGGCCCTGTTAAAAAGGGTTCTGCAGTCTATTCGGAGGGGGGACAGTTCTGCTGACCACCAGGGAGGTTTTCTTTTTCTTTTGGGCTTGATATTGGGGCAGGCCTTTTTTTAGTGCATAGTTGCAGGTTTTTGTGAAAATTGAAATTGGTTGATGGTATGGAGGGGGATCCATTGGGATTTGTCCCTTAAAATATTTTTGTATTTTTGCCAGTCTGTTTTTCTTGAGTTTGTGAAAACTGCTGATTTTGAGGGGTTGGTTATGAGGGTCGTTTCTATATACCTGTGGTCCGAGAAAGAGTGCTTATCTAGCACCCACCAGTGAGTAACTGTCTTTTATAGTGGTTTTGAGACGAGAGTTAGGTCTATTCCCTCTTTTCGGTTCTTATTGATAAAGGTTTTACCTTTTTTACATATGAAGAGATTTGAACTAAAGATAAAGTTAAAAAGAGACTCACCGCGGTCGTTTATTTCTGTACTTTCCCATTATGTGTGGTGATCGTTAGCATCACAGCCTATTAGTAGGCCTATATTTTGCTTTTCGCTGCCTTCTACCAGTCTCCTTACCAGCTCATTCGGCGGTTCTTGCTTTTCGTAGGCCATGTACGATGACAGTACTCGGAACGGAGATGGCTGACTCTCCACGGTGGCTGCCGCGTTATCTGCATCGCTGCATTAATGGAGCAGAAAAATGCTAAGGTGCTTTTTGGCTAAAATGCAGGCCCTTCACCTTCGCTGGGAGCTGTTAGAAGCTTATATTACTTAGTCCCTAATCGTAAAACCTTTCCTCCCACTATCCAAAGTTCCCGGATCAGGACTATGTCGACTCCATCTTCAGCCAGATGGAGTGGTGGAGGTTTTTTTGCAGAAGCCTCACGGACATCTGCTGTGTTCATCTCCACCACGGTTGTATCGACTCCCTCCTCGTCCGATGTTGGTAGGTCCGTCATTGGACCCATGTTCGCAAGGCTGCGGAGGATTGAGGCATCGGTCGAGTAGCCGTCCTCGGTTTCCGATGCCTCGAACTCGGAGGCAATCTCCTCGATCACTCCTCCACTGCCTTTCTGATCCTCCTTGGCGGAGTCCGATTTATAGACCTTTGTGGTCACTGAGCTAAACCCGAAGTTTAGCTCCCTGTCAGCGGCCTCAATGGGAGCTAGGGGCTCCTTGTTTAGGATGAGGATGGCCTGGTTTGTTGGCCCCTCCATTTCGTCAACCTTCACCACTCGCCAGTCCGAGGTGAGAAGGTGCGGGTTGCATCGCTGCAGTATGGTGAGGATCTGGTTCGGCGCCTTGATGGATGCCGGGATCCAGATCCTTGCACAGGGTCGGCAAGGTACGTCGGACCAGCTCAGCGCAACAAGTCCGTCGCCCTCATACACCTCCCCCAGCTCCTTTACTGCCCCACGTCTTTGCAGACAGCCGATTGGGTCAGGTTCTTTGGCTAAAATTTCAAAGCATTTTGTGGCTAGGGCTGCTTCCACCCACTTCCACGTGTTTCGTGGAATCCTGCCACTCGGGTCGTTTTTATCGACCACGCCCAGGAGAATGCGGTTTTTCGCGATCTTCGCAAAAGATCGCCCTGGCTGTACGCGTTGCCGCTTTGCCGAGGGGTCGGAGGGAACATCCTGGGAGCGCTCCCTCTTAGGTGGAGGTCGCTTTTTGACCTCTGTGGGCTTGGGTGGCTTGGGGCCTTCCTTGCCGAAGTTTGGCAAAACGGAACTTGCCCATTCCACCTTCTACATCCGAAGGAGCCGTTTTCGATCTCTCCTGTCTGCGTAGTATTTGACCTGCAGATCGTTTCTCTGCGTAGGTATGTTTGCCTTTACCGGTTGCCACTGAGTGCTTGCCGTCCTTGGCTACGCCTCAAAGGGGCATCATGGCACTAGGGCCTAGAGATGTTCCCATGGCGACGGCTTTGGGCGGCTTGCACTCAGTCGCCTCAGATTTGAGGCTTGGTTCACCCGAACCCGATCCTGCGGCGGAGGCCAGGCAGGTGGGCTCACTCGCATACTTCACTACTTTGAGGGTTGTTCGGCCAGACACAGTCGTCACTGCCGATTGGGTAGGTTTTTAGGGAGATACTGACTCCTTTTTAATTATGTTTGTAGACTCCATGTGGTTCCCACGAGTTGCGGAGAAAAGGAGGGTCCACCCGGGCGGAGATCCGCGACACCCGGGTAAGTCTTCTTAGAACAGGGGGTCGCCAGGTATCCTAAGCTCTCCGTTTGAGACTGAGCTATTTTGTGACCCGGGCCCTCAGTCAGGCTGACTCTCGGCACAGGTCGAGTGACAGTATCCTCTGGCAGGGACATAACCTTGCCAGGGGACCTGTTTCCAGCCGCCCTCGCCCTGTTTCCCCTTGTCCATCACCCGACTGACGGCCTGCTTAATGACTATCTTAAGATTAAATATTGCTTCACGTTCGTCTTTAGCTGGAACAATGATGTCGTTGACATATGGAATCGCAATACCAGAACGCGTCAAATCACGAAGATTGCGTTAACGTGCCTTTGAAATAAGCCTGGAGAATTTCTGAGACCAAAAGGAACTTTGCGGAACTGGTACTGGCCATTGTGAGTTACAAACGACGTAAACTTCCGGCTTTCTTCATAGACGTTGACGTGAAAGAATCCGTTTTTGAGATCAAGCCTGCTGAATATTTGAGCGTTTTGCAGACGGTCCAGTTGATCTTCAATCACGGGAAAAAGATCTCATACCATTACCTTATTAATCCTTCCATAATCGATGCAAAGTCGTGTTGTATTATCTCGTTTCTTTACTAATACGACCGGACTGCTGTACTCAGACTCGGACTGCTCGATTACTCCGTCTTTCAGCCATTGTTCGATTTGATGATCGATTATGCATTTCTTGGAAAATGCCATTCTACGCCGACTCTAATGCTCTTATAGTTCTTAATCAGGTCGTACACTTTGCGTTTTCCTTGAATGGTTGCATTTTCGTCAATGTTTATATCTTCGGTACTTTCAACGGTTATCTTCAAAAGCGAACTTATTTCGGTTTGAGCATTATGATTTTCAGGATTTATAATTTTTATACCGTAGCGATTAATTTGAACTTCAGCGTTGTTGCAAAATTCTGCGCCCAACACAACGTCTACGTCCAAAAATTCTGATGAAACCACCAAAGGTTTTCTTGAAATTTTTGACTGTCAACCTCGAATTCTTCTTTAAATGAACCGAATGGTTTCACGTTGTTAGTATTTCCGAAACCGACGAGAAATATGTTTGCAGCGCTCAGTTTTGGCTTATTCAATTTGAAGTACGTTGTTTCACTTATAATGTTGTATTGTATAAACATCGACAATTTATTCTCGGAAACTTTAAGCGCATTGCTCGGACTTGCAACCGTTTCTTTCTTGCTTGCAGGACAGTCTTTCGATATATGTCCAAAATTATTACAATTGAAACACCACAAATATAGCAATGTACCTTTTTTTGCATGACTGAGTCTTTCTGAGCAGCAGCGTCTTTAGGGATCGGATGTTTAAACTTCTCATCATAATTTTTAGATTTTCATACGAATTTTCTCGTAACACTTCAATTTTTCCTTGAACTCTTTCATATCCTTAGCATTGTACAAAATAGATTTGTTCACACTCAAATCATTAATTCCATCGATCACGTATTGCATAAGTGCACTGTTGTCTACACTGCCACGAGAAGAAACTTCTGTCATTTTTAGCAGATATTCTTGAACGTTCTCCTTGTTTTTTATTTTTCTTTCAGTCAACAATTTATGTATCTGAGCACCATTCACTTCGGCTTTGAACTCTTAGATTAAGGCTTTCTTCAACATTTGCCAACTCCTAATACCACCTTTGAGAAACCTTTTCGCGAAAATGAATTTTTGCAGGTCATCCCAATACATAATTGAAGCCATTTCTTCAAAATCGTTAACCAAAACCTCAACTGGAAGGTTTTCGTCTCCACTAAATGGTCTGATTGAGTCTTCAATATCTCGAAAGTTGACTGAACATCTTGCCGCACTCATGCCTAAACCTTTGGCATAATCGTAGAACGGACGCCACTGTATTCTCCATGGTGTTGTTTCTCACATTCGGTTGTTTGCGTGTTTTGCTTTGCACTGATCGAAACTCTTCTTCTTCATCGCTGGAACTTTTCGACGGCTCGACATTCTCGTTATTTTCATCTTCGACAATTTCGCCGTCCTCTTTATCAGCGTCCTTAAGCAAATTTCCATTGCGCAAATTTCGGAAAATATGTAGCATCAAATCGTTCTTATCACGTTGCAATCCCAATATGTTGCAAATTACAGCCAAATCGTTATTAGTCAAATTTTCCGCGACATACGAAACTTTCTCATCAAAGGGTCGACTTCTCTCCGAAAATTCAAAACCCTCAAAAGAACTCCATCTCTTTCGGTTATCTCGATCGCCGTCGTATTCGAAAACAAACTTATGTAATAGGCGAACACTTTTCGTTTTTTCCGTTTTCAATGTCTGTAGAAGAAAATCAAAATCAGCTAGACGCGACATGTTTCTTTATAATCTTTCTACCCGTTGTTAGTGTGAATCCCTCTTCTCGTCGTTTACACACACATACTCGTCGTCGTAAATGTATGAATGCAGATCAGCTTGGTATTTGTAGCGTCATTTACACACATGTACGTCTTCTTCAGCTTTTCCCGTTGTTTCTGCTCGTCGTTTACACACACAAAAGCGTCGTCATATATGTATGATTGCATATCAGCTAGGTATTTGTAGCGTCTTTTACACACGTCGTTTTCAACTTTTCCTCGTTCAAGTTCTTAATTTTTACAGCTTTCTTCTTTAAATCTTCTTTCTTTTTAATTCTTCGTCGTTTTTTTTTTGCACTTTTCAGATAGGTTGAGCCCCCATTTTTGTGGGATTGGTTTTGGTTTTTAATGACAAGTCCCACTGTTTTGTTATTTTATTTGATTTTTAATAGTTAATTTACTGAAAATAGTGCTAAGTATAGCTTGCACTAGATACTTTAGAATATAATGTAAGTTTGAGCAGAATTTAACATCGTTTGATATATCTTCGTCGCCGTTTTTTCAGCGTTGTCTCTCGATTTCAACTCCTCGCTTTTCACCTCCTCGTCAATCTCCTTTCGGCGTCACAACTCATTTATGGTGTGTTCGGCTGAACAGTGATGCCAGACCCATTCCCACATATATATATTAATATAGTTATAAATATAAATAATAAATATATATGCTTTACGTTTTTGTGTATAATCTGTAAATAATTTATATGTAAGTTTTAAACTTATTTTTTTTTTTTTTTTTTTTTTTTTTTTTTTTTTTTTTTTTTTTTTTTTTTTTTTTTTTTTTTTTTTTTTTTTTTTTTTTTTTTTTTTTTTTTAAACCAACTTAATATATAGTAATGCATTGGACCCAAAGCGCCGAGATCTCATGGCACAGAATTAATTTGGTGTAAACTTAAGGGTAAACAGTTTTGTAAATTTTTTTTTAACTGTCTCCATACATATATTCTCGTAATAACTTCTTGCCTCTTTACGCACAATATATCTTTGTAAAAGCATTCACGAAAGTTTATTAGTCATTAAAAAGACATATTTTTAACCTCTTCTAGGCCATAAAATTTTACTGATACAAATTAAATTGTTCTATACATATTTCTTGTTCTTGTTTTCAAAACATTGCACAATGAATATCAACTTGGCATGTTTGGTTTCAATCAGCTTTCGAAAAACGAAACCCAATGTTTTCAATTCATAATTTCAGACGATTAATTTTTTAAATTTTTAATTTCTTCCAGATTCTCAATCAAAAATGATTTTTTTTAACTATTGTTACGTAATAACTTAAATCATTGTTCTTAGAAGAAATATAATTCCAAAAAAATTACATGTCCATTCGAACCTCATCCTACCGAAATACAATCAAAAATATTTTATTTATGCATATACAATTTAATTTATAGTATTCTTACTCCTCTGTGTTGTTTTACTGTTTTAAAGAATAGATACGCGAAAAAATCAGTATTTTAATCGATATTCAAGTTCGAGTTGACAAAGCGTGACGTCTGCCCAGTCCTCTTAATGACATTGCGAAGCTAGCTCTGGTCTACAGTGGGTACAATTCCTATCACGTACCAAATTAATCAAAAAAGAATATAAAAAGCAATCGAATCCAATCTCATCTAATATGTTAGTTATTTTGTTTATTTAATCTCATTGCGAAGATGATTTTTTTAAGGTGCACCAATAAACATATCAGCAAAATAAATCTGAACCCATTCCATCTTCTCTCAAGTCCGTTACCTGACAATCTTTTGCGTTAGCCTACTCTTCATGAGCATATAGGGTCACCTGTATTACTGTAGTCCGTGATTGTATGCAAATGTATTTGAATTGCGCAATTAATTCTTGCCCTCATAGTGTGTTGAAATTTTTAGGTTCAGATATCGCGTAATGTTTACATATATCAAACTGACCACTGCCAGGCTATATAGGAAACAGAAGGCATCAATACGCTATCCTACCCCAAGCAAGGGCGAAAATAAGTTAGGAGATGGTATGGTCTTTGTCCAAGTTACGGGGCGAGGACTGTCACCCGCTCTCCGCTCCCTCTCTCTCTCTCTCTCGCTCTTCACCACAGTATTGCTCCCTGGATCTCCAATTCTACTCTTCCCGTGGCAGCGCAAATTGGAGTCTCCGCTGAGCTCGGGAGAGCTTAGTTAAGTAGAATAAGCTTTAGTTTCTAATTGGTATTCGCCGAATAAACTATACGTCCGGTCGCGCCCGCGCAATAATTAAAAGTCAAGTGTTCGCCTGTTCCTCGCTCCTCGAGTGTTTTATATTTCAGCTTACCGGAAAATTCCAGGCCAGCCACACCCAACCCAACATTTGGTCCTTCGAGCCGGTTAACCCGGATTTTCGATTTTTTCCACCAGCGAACAATTCCCGAGATAAGTACGAAATTTTCCTTCCCTTTAATTTCCGCTCTGCAGCAAAAGGTTCGAAAATCCAATGTCGTTCAATTTGCTGTAAGATTTATTGTCAAATCTAATGGATTTCTCCGTCAAAAGGCAATTAAAGAAAAAGTACTTATCCATTCCTACGGGCGCCGCCATATTACTTCACCGTTCCCTTTTACTCTCATTCGTGAAAGTTAAAAGTCCAAATCTAAGAATATATTTAAATATTCATTCCGTCCAAATTGCAAACAAGAATAAAAAGTCCAAAATAGTGCAAAATTTCAAATGTGAAAAAGTGAAAATAATTTTTGCCAAGTTCAGTCAAAATTTTTAAGTCCAAAGCTCTGCCAAAAGTTGCAACCATTCTGTTCTCGTTTCACTGTGTCCAACGGAAGCCAAATTCTTTTTGCAACACATTTATGCTTAATACAATTTGCTATCGAAGAATACAATAACAAAACAAACAACACATACCTTCTGGCCATTCCAAATAAAATATAAATTAAACATTTATACGCCAGCTCTATATATTACATCAACATATATTCCATATTACATCAACATATATTACATATTACATCAACATATATTCCATATTACATCAACCTATATTACATATTACATCAACAATTATTCCAAACTACGGCGTTCCCACTTAGTAAATTTTACACCACTTTCACACTCGGTACAACCTATACGGTCTTTTTCCGCTGCTTCTTAAGCAGCAATCTTAAACTTATTAAGTGCTGTCTAACGATAATCTGCCCACATTTGCAAAAGTGTGACCGTGCTCCAAAACCGCTTTCTTTCCATTTCGCATTTCTTCGATCGGGGACGATAAGAAGAAATTTGTCCGCTAAAAAACCCAGGTCTATTTTTTCACCACAAGGGCCGAAGAGTCCAAGAATTCCAAGCATTTCTGTGAAAACGGCGGCGCAGATTTCCGACGACTGTGCTACTCCATCCAAAGCCACAGTACATCGTACAGCTAAAATTATGGCTGCTTCTAGCGCTAGCCAAATTCATTTCGGTTTCTGACCGCTTAAGCGAATTTTAGGCTCAGATCAACACTCCGGAATCTGCAGTCCCATGGGACAAGGTTGAAACGGAATTCGACACCAGCTCCGAGTGCCTTGTGTCAGCAGGCGAAGCGGCAGCAGGCAACATGCCTATTCTCAGGGCTAAATACAGTTATTTCTATTCTGTCTATGAAAGGTGTGTTGCCCAGCTCGTTGATAAAATCGAACAGGGCACGTTTCAGTCCATACCAGCCGCAAACGCTGCGCCCCAGGCCTATATTTCCTCTGGATGTCGGGTGCCTCCATGCGATAAAGAAGTTTTCGCAGGCGACTATCTTCGCTGGCCGACTTTCTGGGATCTTTTTTACAGCCATTTATATTAATAATCCACGGCTGAATCCGGTTGAAAAGTTATTTCATTTAAATGCCAAAACCATGCCATCGCATGCCATCGTTTCGAATCGCCTCTCACCAACGGGGGTTTCCGCTCTGCGTGGGAGAGCCTAACAGAGCGTTTTGAAAATAAACGATTGTTGGTAACCAGTCAATTGAAAATACTTCTTAATGTGCAGTCGATACCACAGAAATCTGGGGCGGCCTTGAAGATACTGCAAAGTACTGCTCAAGGTTGCTTGACTGCTTTAGAAATGTCAGGCATCAACATTGAGAACTGGGACTGCCTGCTGGTATATCTGTGTTCATCCAAGCTCCCGAAGATAACTCTCTCCTTATGGGACATCCCGACATGGGTATAGCTGAACACCTTCCTCACAGACCGCCATCGAACCCTAGAGGCCATCGATGATGTGAGACCACCCGTACCAAGTCAGTCGCACTCCAAAGCGATGAATTCAAGTGGGTTCCTTAGAAAAATAAGTTCCTACAAGACGAAAGTGGCTCCGAAACCCAAAAGTTGCGACTTGTGCAACAAGGAAATCCATCCATCATGTCGGTTGACGACCGGTCAGCCTACATTAAACGGAAGCTTAAACTGCTTTGCAAAGGGACATCAGCATAGTGAGTGCAAAAGCACGCACAATTGTTTTACTTGCCGTGGCCGGCATCACACGTTGTTGCACCGAAACAACCCTTTTTCCAGCAATTCAAATCCTTCAAATCCTGCAAGGCCAATTTCTGCTAATCAGGCCAATTTCGTTCCAAGTGAACAAGCCGGTGTTCACAATTATTTCGCCACGGGCTCAAGAGCTATCCTTCTTGGCACTGCCGTAATCAATATTTCCCATCTTGGCACTAACTTTAAGGCACGCGCCCTGATCGACTCCGGATCAGAGGCTACATTCATAACCGAGCGACTGTTCAACCTAATTAGATTGCCATTCCAGGTGGTTCAAGCCCAAGTCTCAGGCTTAAACCAAACAGTAGCCGCTCAGTCCAAGAAGCTCTGCAGTTTCACCATCCGATCTACGACTAGGCCCGCGTTGCAGTTCGAGACGACGGCCTATGTCCTCCCCCAACTAGCCGGAAATCTGCCTTCCTACCCAATTCCGCAAAATTTCCTTCGGGATCTTCCCGATTTTCCACTGGAGGATCCAAAATTCGATGAGAGCGCACAAATAGATGTCCTTATCGGAGCCGACATTCTGCCTTCGGTGCTTCTGAGTGGAGCAAAAACCAACATTTTTGGCGCTCTTTTGGGGCAAGAGACCATTTTCGGCTGGGTACTAACTGGAGCTCCCACGGTAGATTCAGGACCTACTCACAAAGGAGGAGAATTACCACATTGTAAAGATCCGACAGGCAGAATCTCACGACCACGGACGATGCGATATGTCTACTATGCCTGGACCAGAACATACGTCCACAAATATTTCGGGGCAGTAGAATGAGCAGCTAAAAGATAAGCCTTATAGCGAGTACGACGTGACAGAATTAGACTTAAGCACATGCGCACTTCCTACCATGATGCAAGCTATATGCACATCAGCTTACGGAGTAACTATCTGGTATTCATGCTAGTATCGATGGTAAGTTAATGATATCCTTCATGGCCCGTACAGTCCGGACATTCAATGCCATGGCAAGAGCTCCGAGACGCTCTGATCCGCGATTCCATTGAGGAAATGGACCTACAACCAAAAGGAAGTTTTAGCGGCCATTTAGAGCAACCATCTTTTAAATACTGATTTTCTCGGTATCGATGCAGAAAGCACTGCCAAAACCCTCGGTATTCGCTGGAAGGCAACTTCCGACGAATTCTTCTTCGTTCCGACAGAGTTGGCTATTCACAAAACGCCAAATCCTGTCCCAAATTGCCAAATTGTTCGACCCTGCAGGCTGGTTAGCGCCGTTTATCGTTCGAGCTAAAATTTTCATGCAGGAGATTTGGCTACAGGAGCTTGGGTGGGACGAAGACATTCCAAATGAGCTTTTTCAGCGATGGCTTATTTTTCTCCAAAGTTATTCGGTTTTAGAGCAGATACGCATTCCACGCTGGCTCTCGTTTCATCCAGAGTTCAAGGTCGAGCAACATGGCTTTTCCAATGCATCGCAAAAGGCTTATGGGGCGGCAATATATGTCAGCGTAGAAGCACCATTATGGTGCAACTCCTAACTGCGAAGACCCGGGTAGCACCAGTCAAAACGGTTTCGCTCCCAGGACTGGAGCTGTGCGGAGCGTTATTGCTTTCCGAAATGGCTGCAGCCATCATTCCACAGATGCCTACGACCAATTCCGAACTTCACTGCTGGACGGACTCCACAATAGTGCTTGCATGGTTAAACAAACCAGCGTGCCAGTGGACCACATTTGTAGCCAATAGGGTGACGAAAATCGCCCAGGCAACAAAAACAGAAAATTGGTCTCATGTTCAATCTGCGCATAATCCAGAAGACCTGGCAAGTAGAGGAGCTTCCCTCCAAGATCTAGCCGATAGCCAGTTATGGTGGCACGGACCGACTTGGTTGCAAAATCCACGCAACAAATGGCCAACTCAGGTCGACAACGATCCGGTGACCGATCTGGAGAAGCGTGCTCTGAAAGTCCATCTCGCAATATCTCCTTCTGAAGAGTTGTTGGAACGTTTTTCCAAGCTTGAGAAAGCACTACGGGTCCTCGCTTATGTTCATCGCTTCATACAGCGGTGCAGGAAGCAGACATCTCCATCTGATGTGCATTTGCCGAGCGGTCCCTAATTTCGAACACTAAGCGCAGAGAACTCCCTGTGGAATATCACTGCCTAAGTTAAAAGCGTCCAGTGCCAAGTTCCAGTTCCATCGACAGCATAAACCCTTTCCTAGATCCGCAAGGACTGATCAGGGCGTGCGGCCGTGTGGCGGCTTCCGAAAGCCTTCAATACAATGAACGGCATCCAGTGATTCTTCCGTATAAGTGCCTGCTTTCTCGCCTCCTTCCGAATTTCACTCATCGAATAACTCTCCATGGTGGTAACCAGTTAATGGTGCGCCTCATCTGGTCGAAATACTGGATTCCGAGAATTAAGAACCTGATGAAAGCAGTAGTAAATTCGTGCAAGGTTGGTGTGATCCACAAAAAGCGGCAAAAAGGAAAGAGCATCGTTCTCCCGACCATTCACGTATACTGGCATGGATTACGCCGGTCCGTTCGATATAAAGAACTATACGGCTAGAGCATGTCATATCACAAGGGGGTATGTGTAAGTTTGTGTTTGTTTCTCCACCAAGGCCATCCATTTAGAGCCTACATCTGACTTAACGACCGAAAAGTTTATTGCCGCTTTCGCTCGTTTTGTGTCCACTTCTAGTCCAGTCAGACAATGGCAAAACCTTTGTTGGCGCTGCCACCCTGATTTCCCACGATTTCCTTAAGGCCGTAAAAGAGTCAGTGACGGATGCCTATAGTCATCAAGAGATGGAATGGCAATTTATTCCTCCGGGGGCACCCCATATGGGACGCCTTTGGGAAGCAGGCGTAAAAAGTTTTAAGGCACTATTTTACAAATGCACTGTCACACGAAAATACACGTTCCACGGTGGAACCCGAAGTAAAGGGAGAAACGAAATCCATTCTAAATCGGTGGCAGCATTTGAAGGCTCCCCAGCAGTTCCGTGTGCGATGGAAAGAAGAGTACCTCAAAGAACTCCATAAGCGCACTAAATGCTCTCGTGCTTTGGAGAGCAGACGTACCCGAGGTATTCAATCCTACCGTTGCCGAGTCTGCCACGGTATCCATCCTCTTCGGAAGTGCGCGAGGTTCCTAAAGCTCAGCGCTGAACAGCGTCTGCGCGCAGTCCTCATCAACAAATACTGCGCCAATTGCCTCGCTTAGCAGCATTCCAAAGGAGACTGCTGAAGCGGTGATCGTTGCAGGAAGTGCACTTATCAGCACTCATCGATCCGTGCACCCCATGAGCTGCATCGACGCTTCGTTGGCGTCAGCCTTTACGTTACCGATGACCAGTGTTGGCGACGAGAAGGTCTGTACGACGACGATTCGCTCCAGGGTCTAAGCGGGAACGAAGCTGGAGGTCGTGCTCAAAATCGAGCCCAGTGTGCGGATCCGCACACCTGTCCGGGCATTAAGCGACACAGTGGTGTTCAAGTTCCAGGACATCATGCTGGCTGATGACCAGTTCCATCGGCCTGCTACCGTCTCCATGGTCCTGGGAGCAGACATTAATCCAAAGGTCATCCAATCCGGATTCCTGCCCTTCGACGAGGGACTGCCGGTCGCCCAGAAAATAATTTTTGGGTGGATCGTGACATGTGCTTGCAGCATGCCTTACTATGGGTATATTTGCAAGCCCAGTAATTGCAATGGGGGTGGAATGTCCAAGTTACGGGGCGAGGACTGTCACCCGCTCTCCGCTCTCTCTCTCTCTCTCGCTCTTCACCACAGTATTGCTCCCTGGATCTCCAATTCTACTCTTCCCGTTGCAGCGCAAATTGGAGTCTCCGCTGCGCTCGGGAGAGCTTAGTTAAGTGGTCGCGCCCGCGCAATAATTAAAAGTCAAGTGTCCGCCTGTTCCTCGCTCCTCGAGTATTTTACATTTCAGTTTATCGGAAAATTCCAGGCCAGCCACCCCCAACCCAAAAGTCTTGTACAGCCCAAGACCTTTAAGGACTAAGAGATTTTTAATCTTCGGGTCCGGGACCTGACGAGAAAGCGTTGAAAGCTGCATGCTAGGGCCGTCCAGGCATTTTGAAAATATAGAAAAAATATAGAAAAAGACGGAAGAGAAATGTCTTGCTATTAATATGGGTCAACCGGGAAAGCAGTAATACAAAGCGTAACGAACTGATTTCTTAGTTTCTGCTCGCTACGGATTCCAACGGCTAGCCCAGAGAATTTATTTGTTCGTCCCACCAAATTTATGACTTTTGTGATTGCCCGACCAAAGAGAAGAATGAGTCTCCGATTAGAATAGCTTTTATTCAGTAACGCTTGACAAGGGGACTCCTAAGGTTCTCGCCTTGGGCTGTGCGTGGTCGCTACTTCGTCGTCCTTCTTCCGCTGGTCCCGCGTCGCTCTCGACGGCAGGCACGGTGAATCGTCCGCGAGTCAAGGTAGCGCTCTTCCCCGAACCATCTGTGCCGACCAATAACTTCACCGTCTCTTCTGTGTATGTCAGGCACTCGTCGCATCTGCACTACGGACAACGCACGAAAGAGAAAGTAAAGAAAACACAAAGACAGAAAGAGAAAAGATAGAATTAATTTATTTAAATAATGCACAAATCACAAGAGTTTCACTCGCGAAGGGAAGGGAACTTTAACTAGTAAAGTGTACCTTTCGTTTAGAATCCAGCGCCCGATGAAACATAACATTTTTCGTCTTCACGCTGTCCAAAAATCTTTCTCATGAGGCTGCCACACCGCTTCGCCGGACCGCCAGAAATGGAAAAGAACCATCTGGGCACTCGAGCCTATCTAACTCTCTCTGTTGCCTCTTTTAGTCCGAAATCCCTGACCCGAAGAATTAACCTTCTGCCCCAATTCTAGTTCTGGAAACCAGCCATAGATGGCGGCCCTTCTTGCCCCGTAAATGTCGCTGCCGTCACTAGCTGCCGCAAGCGCTACAAACTGTCCCCTCCACATGATCAGATTTGGGAGCAAAAATTACGTAAGTCATCACATTCTGGCCAGCATTATAAGATTTTCCTCTAGATCGGAGTTTGTAAAGTCGCTCGTTTTTTATAATATTACTTTTTTATTAGTTCCATGGTGTTATTCCGCACTAACTTCAAGGAATCAACCATAAAGGTCAACAACTTATATGTGGATCCTAAGCCCACAAAGTGATGTCCAAACACCATATAATACGGAGTAGTTCCCAAACTGGAATACACCCTGCGAATCTCAATGCACAGTAAATACTACTCAGCTCGTCGTCCCAATTTTTTTTATCTGACCTGACATACGTCCGGATAGCCGCTAATACCGACCTATTTACCCCTTCAAAAGTATTTGACGGCGGTGCATATACCGCCGTGAGGTTGTGATGCACTTTGTAATGGAATTTCTGGAACGCGTCGGACTTGAATTGAGAACCGTTATCCGACACAACCGTTCGAACGTATGGAACAAATCCTGTTGCTGATACATTGAGAAAAACGATCTTCATATAATGGTCCAATACAATAAATATACCAATGTTTCCGCTTTTCGATTGCGGATAAGCACCCAAAAAGTCTATTTATACTATAAATATCTCACCGTGCCATTGGGGGATCATGGGAATTTTTTAAAACATACTGAAATAAACACTCGGAAATCCACAATTTCCAGAAAAACTGATCATGCAAAGAATCACCGGTGACATGATCCATTCTCCTATATACTAAGCCATCAACTAATTTTTATCTGGCAACAAGTTGTGGTTCGCCTTCAGCAACGTCGACTATTAACCTCTAACTCTCCTTATTTACTCGAGATTAAGCGTTTGGCACAACGTTTAGCTTGCCGCTGCGGTGCTTAAAGTTCAATCCTTGTAGCTTGGGACAAACAAGAGTGTAAGTCCGTCTGCGTTATTAACCTTTTAAAGGAAGCGTGATCCGTAATAACCGTGAATGAGTGGCCTTTCACATAAGCCCTAGACCGATTTATAAAGATGAAGATCCAGGCGAGAAGCTGATGTTTTTCACTTTAGCTTTAATGGGTCTTCATACGAGTCGGGAGAAATTCCTTCAAGTAAAGAAGGTCGATCTGCAGGGAAGAAACCAGTTTGTAATAATATTTTACCAGAAATTGCCTTGGTCCGGTCCCAAAACTCTCCAGAACAGAGCTCAAAACGCTGCATTATCAACGCTTTTCTCGAACGACGGTTCTCCTCGGAGAATAGGATAAATCGAAGAAGCACCCGCAGCACATCCAATGAAAAGAGTGCCTCACAAAGCAAATCGGTTAGTAGCAGCCGCACCCCAGGACACAAAAAAAGAAGGAACTCTAGGAGCCCCAAAGTACACAATCAAATCTTAAGTCCGCCCATCCACAGAAGACAAACCAGTCAATCTAGAGACCACAATAGGTCCCGAAGGCGGAGCTACTCTAGGGACCGACTCGAGCGGTGCCGCAGACTTCCATTTAGCGCAACTTAGCTCAAGGTCCCTGAGCCCAGATCGTAGAAGTCGTTCCCGTTATGTGCGAAGTAGTCCTTTAGGTAGAGAGTCAAGGGATGCGTCTCCCTGTCTTGGGAGCCGTCACAGATCACGAATATCCCCAAACGTTGGATGGAGGCGTGCCTCGAGGAATTCGCCAGTACACCACTCTCGATATCGGTCAAGAAGTAACTCTAGGCCGACCAATACTGCGGTACAACATCAAATAGAAACCAGGTCTTACCTGTGCGATCGATCGAGGAGCAGGTCCCGGTCAGCAAGGAAAAACCCTCCCACCCCAAGTGTTCCACAAATTGTCTTCACGCAGACGCACTACACCCAAACTGAGTACAGTTCGCTTGCAGGCAACTTTCCCAGTTCCTGCGGACAGCCTTTTCCGGAGCTGGGGTCGTACGATCTGCGTCACCGCTTGTCCACGACGCGTTCACTTTATTACGTGGGGCCCAACGATCTGCAGCACAGTATCGGAGAAATCTTGATTCGGCACGCAAGAATGCTAGACGGTCGCTGCTCATACTGAAGTCTCTGTCCAACGGTTCCTTCTTGTTCTCGTTTCTACCGAGATCTAAGATGCACCGGTCGAATAGTAAAGAGTAATGTGAATAATCCTGCCGCTGGTCTTGCTGATTTGTGGCCATGCTTTGTACAATGTTTTTATAAGACGTTTACGTCCGATTTTAGTGAGTACTGAGCAAGGAACAAAAGCTACTAATAAGCAGAAGATTTCAGGTTCCGATAAACAAAAAACATGTATTCGGTAAACCTAGCGGAGTTGCATTAGAAGATCGGTGCTTGTACCTTCTAATGGAATATAATAAGTATTGGAAAAGACACACTACACTACTTCTACCACGGTATTAACGCTTAAAACATTCAATTATATTATTCAATTGCTGCATTTCAAATTATATGTACGCCCTATGTATGTATTTACCAAGCTGAGAGTGGTGTCAATATTCAAAGTTAAGGTAAAAACATTCCCAATTTCGTATCTAAGTACGTATTAAAATAAGTAAAGTAAGTCAAACACAATTGATTGTTAGGCAACACTCAGCTCTGAAGCAACTGTGCGTAAGTGTTGAGCTGCGAAAAAGCTAGTTGTTACAACAAATATTGGTTTATTTGGTCGTTTAAAAAAATTTACTTAATTTCCAAATCAGAATCCTGGATCTGCCGAAGCACCGGAAGCAGGGAAGAGAGTTCCATGAGCAACAAAGGGTCCTGTACAGTCCCATCGTCAATGCCGCGAACAAGCTGCTCCATTTCGACCAGAAAGCGAAAGTCTTTTGCCTGCAGATGGCAACTGGACATACTGTGGCTCTCCAGACTCTGTTTACTGAAAGAGACCCGATCGCACTGAAGGTTTCGGTTTGCTCCGGACAGCGATGGGTGGCAAAAAATTCCTTATTGGATAGCAGACCTTGTTCCTTGTTCCTATTATCCATGTCGAAAACTTCTTAAGCTTTGTGCCTTTTATCAGCATGTTAAGTTATTATATACAATAAAAGAATGTTATTGAACCCTTTTAATAAATACCACTCATATATAGTGAATACCGATTCACAAATTTGTATTCCATTTTAAAGAATCGATAGTTTTGGAGTAATACTAGTGTTGCGAAACTCCGAATCAGCAATTAATTGATATTTGAAGTGTCAGCGGAATTAAAGTCTGACAAAAGTCTTAAAGTGTGCTAGACATTCCTGCTACGTAACTGAGTAATTCTTTTGACCTGTGTTGAGCTTCTTAGATACGAATGCTATTGGGTATTACTCTCCTTCAGTTGTTTTTTTTTAACAAACACTCGACTTACTCCAGTTTTGCTATCGTGACAGTGCACAAAAAATGGCTTTTTAAAGTCCGGGCTACGAAGAACAGGCGCTGAACATAACATCTCTTTCAGCTTCTCAAATGCTAACTTTACTTCAGAAGACATATTAAACTTTTGTCTTAAAGGTAATATGTCAGTCAAAGGCGCTGCTAATGATTTGAAAAAATTTGCGTTATTAGCCAACCATTTCTAAGAACCCTTAAGGATGGAGAAAGAGAGTTAATGTTATCGGTGGTACAGAACTCAAAATTTTGACAATTCAAAATGCAACCTAGGGCTATACATGCGATCGGAAACTAGTGGAGAATCTGCAGGTCATCTGCTCTGTGCCTAATCAAGAGTAGCTCCACTAAGGGCCTTAACAATACCAAGATTAGAACTTTTCGCAGCGCTTTTACTGTCTAAGATAATCGTAAGCGTCAAGGAATCCATAGATTTCGATTGCGCATTGCATTGCTGGTCAGACTCATCTCGTGTGTTGGCGTGAATTCGGCGACGTCCGAGGGTCGTGTACCACGAGAGAATTAATGGAGCATTCCCTTCGGACCTCCATTCCTCCTGCAAAGCTCGTCGAATTGACCGCCCCTGTTAGATGCAATAAAGGATCTGCCTGCTTGGACTACGCTACGAGACATCCGATACTTTTACCAAAGGATCATCCAGTGACCAAGGCACTAATCGTTTATTATCATGAGAAATATTTGCATGCTGCCACATTACGGCAAAGGTCCTGGCCGATCGGAAGACGCAAGTTCGTTTCTAGCGTCATCAATTAATGCGTCCGATGTTTTCAAATGAAGCCTGTGACTTTGAAGCACGTAATAGGAAGCCTACCAGCAAATAGAGTGCAGCGTAATCCAGCATTTCATACTCACTCTCTCATCATTTTGCCCTTCTTTCTTTTCTCACTAAAGCTGTCGCGTTATCTATTTTGTAATCAAGTCAAGCCAAGCTTTCGCTCACCTCCGAATAAACCAGAGGACAAGTAAACAGAGCATATATTAATATAACCTATTCGTGCATTCTTATTAATTAGAATTCGAAGGGTGGCATATTGGTTGTTTTTCCCATAAACAATAGTTTATATCGAGATTATTGGGTCAATGTGGAAAGTGCTAAGCTATTCTCTGCAACAATGCCAAATATGTCATACAATCACTTAAAGGCCTTAACGATATGATAAGCGCAAGACCAAATTACAAAGAATTTCTTTGCCGTTTACCTACGGCAATTTGTGAGACATCGTAACGACATCGAGTCCTAGGCGTCTGCCGACGTCACTTCGTCTGATCGAACTGTTCTTTACTACATCGATCCGCAAGCGTCTACCGAGATCGATCCGTTCTCTGCAACATCAAGGCGCAAGTCTACCGGCGTACCAACCGGCCCTTGTTCGTTTTAACCCCAACTTCTCTCTCACGCCTAGCGTTTTCTTTCACCAACATTGAACTCCACTTTTTTAACTCTGTACGAACTAGGCTATACTACAAGTGTTTCGAAGATCGCTAGGAAATTTTATGTTGTCCGTTCGGAAGTGTGTTCCAAATGCCTTGCTTCCATTTATCAATGCCAAAATGATGAAATGAAGAATATAGGATATCCTCCTTGATCAAATTTAAGATCCCATGGGTGGTGCCCATTTCAACGCGATAATTATATCTACAACTTTTTTTTAGAAACGTATTATAGATAAATAAGAAAAAAATAAGAAATAATCAGTATCGCTGTAGTCATAATCTTTATTTTCTGTCGCCGGAGCTTTTTAAGAGCTAACAGTGTACTATTGTGTGTGTTATTTTAGCGATTCCATTTTTATTGTTTACAAGTTGAATTTTTAACGCCTCATCGCCTTCAGTCATAGAGAGTAGCCAAGTCCAATGCTAGACTTGCCGAGCCACTTATTTTTGCAATTTAAATGTTCTTATTTTATTAATTAAATACAATACAATAACTAATTGTTGTAGCAATTAATAAATTTATAAAAAATGACACAAAAGCACTTTACAAAGTAATTTTCTGCAGCTAAAACCGTAAAAATGTTGATAGGTAATTATTCTTTGAAGGTTGAAGTTCTGAAAAAGTTGGTGAAAAGTAAAACAACAAAACATTCGGAGTTCTGTGCCACGGTAGATGAAGCCACCGGTTTTATTTAATATGGAAATGTTCTTGTGAGTTGCGATTTTTAAATATATTAATTGAAAAACACATATACAAAACAAACGTCTAAACGTTAAACAAAAGAGAACGCTATAGTCGAGTTCCCCGACTATCTGATACCCGTTACTCAGCTGGTGGAAGTGCGAAGGAAAGTCTTTAACACTTACAGTTTTTGGCGGTTTGTGGGCGTTGGAGTGGGCGAGGCAAAAAGTTTTTTGGCAAATCGATAGAAATTTGCAAGACCAATACAAAAATGAACAAGGGAGAACTTTATAGTCGAGTTCCCCGACTATCTGATACCCGTTACTCAGCTGGTGGAAGTGCGAGGGAGAGTATTAAACACTGACAGTTTTTGGCAATTTGTGGGCGTGGCAAAAGTTTTTTTGCAAATCGATAGAAATTTACAAGACCAATACAAAAATTAAAAAATACTAAAACATTTTTCAAAAGTGTGGGCGTGGCAGTTTTGGGCGGTTTGTGGGCGTGGCAACATGAATTGACAAACTTGCGCTGCTTCTATGTCTTGGGAGTCTGTATGCTTAATCTCAACTTTCTAGCTTTCGTAGTTCCTGAGATCTCGACGTTCATACGGACAGACAGACGAACGGACGGACAGACGGACATGGCCAGATCGACTCGGCTATTGATCCTGATCAAGAATATATATACTTGATATGGTCGGAAACGCTTCCTTCTGCCTGTTTCATACTTTTCAACAAATCTAGTATGCCCTTTTACTCTACGAGTAACGGTTATAATGACAAAAAATCAAAATATTTCTTGCTCATAACAAGAGCTTTTTCTTGAGTATAAATGATAAGTCGGATGGTGCCAGTTTAATAGTTAAAATTTAATGACAATTCTTGATTATTTCTCCTCACTTAAACTCCTCGTGGCTATATCTTCAACTTCAATTTTTTATCTGTGCTTGTTCTATACTCTCTTTTTTCTAATTCCTATCTGCCACTCGTTCGCTAGTACGAGTTGGCAGCCTAGCGCAACAGCTGTTATGTTAACATCATTCAAAAAACGCGGAATTCAAATATACAAGATTATTCTAATTGGGTTTTGACCCAACACATAACATTTCATTCTAGCAATTATACGAGGGTAGTCCGATATGTACTCCGCCTGGTGGCGCCAGTATCGCCAGAGTTATGGCGATGTTGGTTTCGCCATTTAATTCGTTTGCGTATATCTTTGATTACAATGCTTTATTATAATAAGGCACGCACAATGCGCGCGTATCAAGTCGTATCGAGAGAATGACGCTTAATTATATAGAGTTACCGTATCGCTTAAATCTAGTATTATTGTAGGTGACGCTACCAATATATAAGTGTTGCCACAGAGGAATTTATTAGAGCACATTCTTTGTCGAAATTTCAGCCGGATCGGATTTAACTGCTTGTGAAAGCGCGAGTATCCGAGGATTTTAAAAAAATGAAGAAAAAGCAATATCGGTCGGTGATTCTTGTTTCTGGAAGGGAAATCGCGTAATAAAATCAAAGAGCGTTTGGATGCAGTTTACGGTGACTCTTCTTTTTACATGGCAACCATCAAAAATTCTTTTAACGAGTTTTAACGTCGCTTTTTGATTAGGCACGTCCAGGTGCCCCGTAAACGCCTACTACGGAGGAGTAGGTAGTAGATTGAAGGTGCGAGAGATAGGTGAGACCGTAGGCATTTCAAAAGATCTCGTGGTTTATATCCTGCATGACATTTTGGGCATGAGAAAGCTCACTTCGGTCAGCAAGCGCAACGGTGAGACCACATCAGAGCAGTGTTTGACGCTGTTTAAACGCAATCCGAAAGAGTTTTTTCTTTTTTTCGTGACAGCTGACGGAACATGGATCCACTGATACACACCAGAGACCAAGAAACAGTGGACTTCACCCGGCGAAAGTGCTCCGAAGAAGGCAAAGACTGTCAAATCGGCTGGAAAGGCGATATCCACCGTTTAACAAGGTGTGATCCTTATCAATTACCTGGCGAAGAACAAAACGATCACAGAGCGAATTACGACGAATTATTCGACACTGAATTGAAGAAAAAACGGACCCACTTGGCAAAGAAAAAAGTTCATCTTGATAACGCACCGGCTCACAAGTCTGCCCTCGGCAACGCCAATTGGCCTACGAAATGCTGCCTTATCCACAGTATTCTCCAGATATGGACCCGTGAGTCTGCTTTTTGTTTCCAAACTTGAAAAAGTCACTCGCCGTACAGAAATTTCAATCGAATGAGGAGATTATCGCCGGCGCGGAGAGCAGATCTCGAGAAAACGTCTTTTTCAGACCGATTGAATTAACTGGAGCATCGCTGGGTGAAGTGTATCGAGCTAAAAGGAGACTATGTTGAAAAACGAAACATCACTTTTCAAAAACCTTTGTTTTTCTTTTGTAGGCTAAGTACTTATCGGTCCACCCTCGAAGTTTCTGAGATCTCGACGTTTCTACGGATGGTCCGAAACGCTTCCTGCAAGCAGTTACATGCTTTGCAAAGAATCTACTATACTACATTACTCTAGGGTCAAGACCCAAGCTACGCTATCTGGACAGTGACCGGAAAAAAACCTCAAGCAGCCTCACAATTTCCTATTAAGGAAACCATTGCGGTCCATTGCAACTCAGCCTAGGGATCTATTTTAATATTTTTGCTCTTTTTGTAACTCTGTAGCTGCTTGCAAGTCATAGTCATTGAAAAACTTAAGACGCCGTGCTATGGAATTAGAAAAAGTTTACTACCATTTTCATAAGTTTGTTCTTGTATTAATTGAAGAGGCATACATTAAAATATAATTTTATATTGCCTCATAGTGGTTATATGTTTATGTTTAAAATACAATTTAATTTTTTTTGCGATTAACGTTCGTTTTATTTGTAATGCCAAATTAAAAACGGTATTCCGGTATTCGGTATGCGGACTCCAAAGGTATTAGCGACACAAGTAGATGCCAATAATACTAAATTTCTTCATAACACTAAATAAGACTCCCTATTACATTTCATTTATTATACAAATGCACATTGCTCACGCACAAATCCATATCTGCTAAGAAATATAATCGTATTTTTGTATTCTTTGGTTTGTAGAAATGAATATAAATCTGCAAAGACATTAGAATAACAAGATGCGTAACGGCTTTACAATGGTTTTGCACTATGCAAATACTTTTTTGGTGACGGCAAAAGTTGCTCTCTCCGTTCGCATAAAGCTAAGAGGGTAAAAATCTAAAAATATAATTTTCTTGCTTGTGAGAGTAAAAACAAGAGAGAACGCTATAGTCGAGTTCCCCGACTATCTGATACCCGTTACTCAGCTAGTGGAAGGGAGAAGGAGAGTCTTAAACACAGTTTTTGGCGGTTTGTAGGCGTTATAGTGGGCGTGGCATAACGTTTTTTGGCAAATCGATAGAAATTTACAAGACCAATATAAAAATGAAAAAATATCAAAACATTTTTCAAAAGTGTGGGCGTATCACCTTTGGGCGGTTTGAGGGCGTTAGAGTGGGCGTGACAAAAAGTTTTTTGGTAAATAGATAGAAAATTACGAGACTAATACAAAAATGAAAAAATTTCAAAACATTTTTCAAAAGTGTGGGCGTGGCAGTTTTGGGCGGTTTGTGGGCGTTATAGTGGCCGTGGCAACATGAATCGACAAACTTGCGCTGCGTCTATGTCCCTGGAGTCTGTACACTTAATCTCAACTTTCTAGCTTTTGTAGTTCCTGAGATCTCGACGTTCATACGGACAGACGGACAGACAGACGGACGGACAGACGGACATGGCCAGATCGACTCGGCTACTGATCCTGATCAAGAATATATATACTTTATATGGTCGGAAACGCTTCCTTCTGCCTGTTACATACTTTTAAACGAATCTAGTATACCCTTTTACTCTACGAGTAACGGGTATAACAATAACCGAGATAGTGTGTACGTTTTCGTGCTTGAGCTAGAAGACGATTTTCGGGCCGAGATCTAAGAAACGAATTTAATGTTTTGGTCACTATCGAAATATTCGAATAAAATATTGATGCCGTAACTATTGTTTTTTAAAAGTTTTTTTTTGCAGTATTGGTTTGTTAAAATCGCCGTTCGAATTAGCTACCGTTTACATATTTATATTTATGTTTATAATTAAAAATTCATAATAATATAATATATACATACATACATATGTAATAATCGGTACAGCACGGGGATTACAATTGTAATGGCCTACCCCATTACATTTATATTTTATCACGACTTTTCGCAATTACTATTCGCGCTTATATTGTTTGTTTATGTTTATTGCAAAATTTATTTCTTTTTATATATTTCAGCCGTCGCAAGCTGAGTACTCTAATAACAATTATTTTACTATAAGGTCATTTATGAAATTAATTATGTATTATTTTCATCGATTCATATATTATTATTTCTATGCCGTATTCCAATAATTGTTGTATTAAAGCAAAACAGAGTTTTAACGTGGTGGCAAAGAACTTGTCAAATTTACAATGCCTTGCAGTGCATTACAATGCACACATACAGTGGTCGGCAGACACTGTATGCGTACAAGAGAGCTGCTGGCTCTAGAGCTCTCAGCATATTTTACATGGCATGTTTTTTTTACCAAATTAAATTATTTTTTTCCCAAAATCTACCACAATCAACGAAGGTTGATCTGCTGTTGCGAAATGATAAACCACTTATTGGAACAAAACTAATTTAATGATCATACTGAACATAGTTATAGTACCATAAAGCAACGCATTTATATATGTGCTCAGCAAATAGTAATTTTGTATATTATTTCAGAATTACAAAAGTTCATGTGACATTTTATTTAACTGTATTATTAAGCATAAACATCACGCTGGGCTTTTTCCCAAGCGGCAATTGGGCCATGCTCTGGGCGGTATTTCACATTGCAACCATCTTGCTCAAGGCGGTTATCATCGCGAAGTTCTTCATAACGCTCACGTTCGTATTTTGTGAAACCCCACTTCTTTGAAACATAGATCTAAAAAAATATATAAGGAAAAGCAAAGCATTATCAAATTGATTTTTTAAGCTTTAATCTAGTTTCCTGTAAACAAAGCTCTTAGTAGGCCAGGAAGTTACAACCAATATATATATAATATATAATATATAATATATAATATATAATATATAATATAATATATAATATATAATATATAATATATAATATATAATATATAATATATAATATATAATATATAATATATAATATATAATATATAATATATAATAATATATAATATATAATATATAATATATAATATATAATATATAATATATAATATATAATATATAATATATAATATATAATATATAATATATAATATATAATATATAAAATATATTGTAATATTGAATTCGGTCGTTAAACAAAGCTTATAAACGTTTGAGCAATGAAAAATATATCTAATACTTTATAGTTCGTTTGGCTACTGACAGTCTATTTACTAAGTGCCGGTGGAAACCCATTAATGCGCGGCAAGGGAATAAATAAATAATTGGTAACTTGCCTTCTGACGTCCAGGGAACTTAAACTTTGCACGCCGCAAAGCTTCAATAACTTGAGCCTTGTAACGATCGCTAGAGCGGACAGACATAATGGGTTGACCAATACGAACTCGAGCAACTGTACCCTGCGGCTTTCCAAACGCTCCTCGCATTCCAGTTTGAAGCCTATTAAAAGTGCAAAAGAGGCCATGAGAATACAGTAATTTACACATATATGAACTATTATTTACCTATCAGCTCCAGCGCACGACAACATTTTGTTGATACGAATGACGTGGAATGGATGCAGCCGCATTCGGATGTGGAACTGGTCCTTACCGCAGTACTTTACCAAGTACTTGTTGCAACAAATGCGTCCAGCTTCCAAAGCTTCACTACTCAGCTGTTCATATTCATCAGAAACCAAATGAACACAAAGAGGAAAATCCTCTACAGTAGCTTTTTTCCTTCCCAAATCAAATATACGAATTTTAGGGTCGGGGACACCACGACAAAATCGAGATTTAGGGTACGGCTTATTTTTACAATAGCGGTAGCTGCATAAAATTAGATTTGTAGTAAGGACCCGGGTAATGCAATATAAATGATTTACTTACCATCTTGCTGGTCGTCGACCCATTTTGACTCCTGAAATATAAAACAAATAAATACGATTTTTAGTTACATTATAGAAGAAAAACGAAACTTGGTAAGCTAATACAAACTGATTTTAAAACGAAATATTTCAGATTTCAAGAGATCATTTAAAGAGCTCAGTTACCTCTTCCAACGAAGCACACGAGAAAAGGAAGAAATAGCAACCGGAAACAGAAAATCTTTCCTAGAAAAACCAATGTTCTCGTACGTGAGTTACATGTTTTTCTTAGTTTTGAAACGATTTGAATACATAACCTTATTGCCTTATATATTGTTTTCACTACAAACTAAATAATCTACAAATTTTATTTGTTCGTATCCCCCATCAAATTTTTATTTAAATAATACATATATTTCCTCTTTAAGCTTCAAAACTAAAACTGAAAATAAAATATAATCTTTTTTCATATATAAGCAAGCTTTCTATAGTCGATTATAGCAAAACACTACTTATGCTTGCAACCCAGTTTCTTGCTTATCATAATTATGTCATTGCTATTCGTGCACATAAATGAAATTAGTAGATTGGCTTCAATTCGAACTATCATGGCAAATTCTTTATTCTATTTATCTGTTTGTCTTTCACACAATGTATAACATATACAGAAGTACCATAGAAACAACCGGTAATTTGGGAGGGATTGCTAAAAGTCAATTCTTAGACAAGACTGTTACCCATAAAGAAGCTTCGACAGAACTTTAAACGAGCCCCAGCTTCTTAGATGCGCGTCTGGTTTTCGCAAAATTGTTGCTATCGCTTTGCTATCGAAATGTTTCGTTTCTCATCGTTTCTTGCTGCTCAAACAGCTGACTTATTTTTTTGTTTGTTAAAATCAAACAACCCAAAAAAATGTCTTTTATATTTGCAATTGCTTGTTTTGAAGCCAGGAAAAGGCAGATATTGGAGGGCTTAAGAAAGTCTAGAGCTGCCACCTTTTTCACGGTTTTATTTCCGATGTTCGCAATTACTTTTTTACTGCACTTTGACCATTCAAAAAATTCTATTAAATATAATTATTTACAAACAACACTTTTGGCTCTCCTTTTTGCTTTTGCCGACGTACTTATCGACCGCTTGCCAAATCGAAAATTGTTGTTGCCGACGGCAACATTTTGTTGGTGAAATATGAGGTGGGGTCAGAAATACATCTATCTTAAAATAACTAAGAGGCAGAAATATTTTTTGGTGATGAGTAGTCCACTGAGTAAACTTTTTTTTTTCCTTAGGAAAATAAGATCTAATTTGATATAAAAAAAGGCATATACTTTTCATTTCGGCTAGGCAGAAGTCCACGTTTACAATTGGATTTCTTACGAATTCGACAAGCGGAGCACCAATTTTTCGATTTCAAATCGAAATCGTAAAAATCTTACGAATTCGATTACCGGAGCATGCCTGATTTTTTAGAAATATTTATTAATTTATTAATATTTTATAAGAATTTTTACCTGCCTTATTCGATTTACCACCATAATCACCTTTGCGATAACTTTTGGTGAAGTATTTATCGACCCCTTGCCAAATCAAAATTTCTTGTTTCCGACGCAAAATTTTGCTTTTCAGAAATATATTTTTTATAAAATAACTAAATGGCAGAATTATCTTGAGGTGGTGTGGAATAAACATCAATAGACCACTGAGTAAAATATTTGTTCCCTTAGTGAATAGGATCTTATTTGATATAAAAAGAGGCTTTTATTTTTCATTTAAGCCAGAAAAATTTGAAAACCGTGTAGCACTGATTTTGCGATTTCAAACACATTTGCTTAACGGAGCATGCCTGATTATTACTTTTAATATTATTATTACTCTATTAATATGTAAGAAAAACGAGTCCTCAAAAAAATGTGTAATTCGATCAAGGGGGAAATGTCATTGTCTTTAATTCTGTTTTTGAGCGCGCTATTTTCATCGTTATATTGTTCAGAGTTTTACTTATGTAAATGTTTTTACAATAATATACAAAACATAGCCGTAATATATCATTTTAAAAAGGCCATATTCGGTGACAGCTTTGCCCCTAACTACGAATAAATGTGTTTTCATTCAGCCGGTGTTTTTTATTTGCCATTACTAACACTCGTTGAGAAGTGTTCGATTTTCACAAAAAATTCGGAATTGGGATTTACAGTGAAACTGGAGAGAAACTGTTTTGCGACACCCCCCAGATGTTCAGCCATATATCATTGATTTAAAAATGGAATCCAGGTGGGATACGGGATGCGAATAGTACAATTCAATAATACAATTCATTGTATCAAAAGTAGCAAATATAAATAACATATGGCTCGAAAATTGGCTCTATTAGGAGATCTCAGGACTCATTGCTCAATCTCAACATGGAAATTAACTTTAGTCAGGATGTGTATGACGTACCGTTAATAATGCTATATAGGGTGAAGCATCAACAAGCTTATCAGCGAAAGCTTTTTAATACAGAGTATGCTGCTACTAGCAGTGCTTTGTAAATATAAGAATAATCATTATACATATTAATTCAGCGTGACAACTAAAACTCATTTGTACAAAATTTACTAAGACACAACCATAAGAAATACGGACGTACACACTCCCTACACTAGGAATGAGATAAAGGTAGCAAGATCACACAAGCATAGACTGCAACATCAGCATAATTGCAAACTTCTAGAAGACGCATAAAGAGATTTACCTTCAGTCAATTTTTAACGAGTACAAAAACTGTCTGTCGGTCGGTCCATGTATCTTTTCCTACAGAAAAAGAATACAGCAGTTTATGAAAATAGTGGAGTGCGAAAAGTAGAATCCTTTCGTTCGTCTGTCTGTCCGTCCATATAAACGTCGAGATCTCAATACAGGTCCGTCTGTCCGTCCTTATAAACGTCGAGATCGCAGCACATAGACGCTGCGCAAGTTTGTCGAATCATGTTTGCATGTTTTTTTTGTAAATTTCTATCGATTTGCAGAAAACAATTTGCCACTCCCACTTTACCGCCCAAAAGCTGCCACGCCCCCACTCTTTTTTTTTTTTTTTTTAACGCGCGAGTCCCACGGCTACACCTCCCGCCCAACCGACCGAGGGGCGCTGCCGTGTATCGTACGGCTCGAATCGCGGGAAGATAGACGCGATATAGAAGACAGTAAAGGACGAGGAAATATATGTATGTATATAGTAGTAAGATCTAAGAATTCGTTAAGTACGTTAGTACTGATCGCTTTAAAAACGGCAGAGAGTTAGAATTAGAGACAATAGGATAGAATCTATTATAGTCAGAACATAATACTCTGTAGGGATCATGCAACTCATAGTTAGATCTACAATGATTTAAAATTAGAGGTACGAAATTTCTAGTAAATCTGCTTGGAACAGTGAAGTTTAGCCGACTAACCAAGTCGGGACTATCCACTTCACCACGAATAAGGTTAAAAATAAAGACTGTTCCAAGCATCGTTCTACGGTTAGCTAAGGAGGGTAAGTTAATTAACATTAATCTACTTGAATAAGGAGGTAATCTAAGGTTTGCATCCCAATTAAGGCGCCGTAAGGCAAAAAGTAAGAAGTTCTTTTGAACCGAGTAAACTTCATATTGTGGACTCCAAACAGGTGATCCATACTCGAGGATCGGACGGACTAGAGAAATAAATAAGGTTTTGGTCATGTAAGGATCATCAAATTCCTTTGACCACCGTTTTATAAAACCAAGCACACCCCTGGCCTTATTGACAATAGACGAAATATGGTCTGAAAATTTAAGTTTATGGTCCAGAAGAACACCAAGATCATCAACATGTGTTATTCTGTCCAAAGAGCACCCACTTAAAGTGTAAGTTGCGTGCATTAAGTTGGGACGATAAAAGGTCATAACTTTACACTTAGAGCCATTTAAGTTTAATACGTTATCACGGCACCAGGTTTGAAAGCAGTCTAGATCGGATTGTAAGTCCAAATGGCGAGAAATGTCCCTATATTGCAAGCATAATTTTACATCATCAGCGTACATTAGTACACGAGAATGATTTATTATTAAGGGAAGGTCCGTAATAAATAAGGTAAAAAGGAGAGGACCTAGGTGGCTCCCTTGTGGGACGCCGGATGTGACTCGGAGAATACAAGAAAGAGAATTTTTAAAGAGGACCCGTTGCGTGCTGCCATTCAGATAAGTCCAATTTAGGAGATCAACAGGGAAACCTAATAAATCAAGTTTTTTTTATTAAAAATGAATGATTAACACAGTCAAATGCTTTACTAAAATCCGTATAAATGACATCTGTTTGAAGATTATTTTTGAAGCCCTGTACTACGAAGGAGTTTAGCTCCAGAAGGTTAGTAGTTGTTGATCTGCGTTTCATGAACCCATGCTGACATGGTGATATAATTGACCTACAAAGGTGCTGCAAATGAGGAGTGATAACGTTCTCAAAAAGCTTAGGGATAGCAGACAATTTGGAGATTCCTCTGTAATTGCTTGCATCCGATTTGCTACCTTTTCTATGGAGATGGATCACAAAGGACTCCTTCCATATTTGGGGGAACTGTGTAGATTCCAGAGATAAGTTAAACAGTTTTAGTAGAGGTTTGCACAAGGCTTCCGCACAGAATCTAAGCACACAGCCAGGAATTCCGTCGGGACCTGGCGAATAGACAGGCTTAACTCGCTGAAGATCATAAAGCGGTGAGCTTTCGTTTAAAGTGGGACAGAATATTAAATTTGACTTTGATACCGCGTAAGAGTAAGGCCGTTCGGAATGAGGTAACGTAGAATACGTGGTTTGAAAAAACTTGGCAAGTAGATCGGCTATTGCCTGATCCGATGTTACCGAAGTATTTTCAAAAAATAGCGAGGAAGGGGAAAGATGTTTTTATATTTATACCCGTTACTCGTAGAATAAAAGGGTATACTAGATTCGTATGTATAAGTATGTAACAGGCAGAAGGAAGCGTTTCCGACCATATAACGTATATATATTCTTGATCAGGATCAATAGCCGAGTCGATCTGACCATGTCCGTCTGTCCGTCCGTCTGTCTGTCCGTCTGTCTTTCCGTCTGTCTGTCTGTCCTTCCGTATGAACGTCGAGATCTCAGGAACTATAAAAGCTAGAAAGTTGAGAATAAGCATACAGAATCCAGAGACATAGAAGCAGCGCAAGTTTGTCGATTCACGTTGCCACGCCCCACTCTAACGCCCCACAAAACCCGCCCCAAAACTGATAATCTATATCTAATAATTCGAATATTTCTTTCAGCAGATATTTATTATAAGTCAAATATTTATTATAAAACATTTTTTAAAAGTCAAATGCTTATTTTAAAACACTTTTAGTGTTTTCGTGATTTTATGGCACGGACGACAAACTTCAACAGTGGACTGAGAGAAGTAACTTCGTTGTGGAGGCGGGTTAACAGCCTTGATATTAAAATTATTATTATCTTTACTAAGGTTGCGATCTGGAATTGTTCCTTTCCTCAGATAGTTTATCCCAATATCATATGGAAAACCTACCCCATTTAGGAAACCAAAACAAATTAAGTTTGGGGCAATCGCGCCTAGATTTTTGACAGTAGGCCAGGCTGCGCTTGTTCCCTCTAAAATTTGATTTGTCTTCTAGCCCATACCAATAAAATTAAGTTATTAAACCAATGCTATACTAATGCAGCAAATCAACTTTAATTAAATATAAATTTTAAAAAACAGTAGCAACCGAGGAGCTCTATGTATAAGTCGGCCTTAAGCAAACGGCTTAAGAAAAACCAAACGAAACAAGAGAGAACACTATAGTCGAGTTCCCCGACCATCTGATACCCGTTTCATCAGCTAGTAGAAATGCAAAGGAGAGTCTTTAACACTGACAGTTTTTGGCGGCTTGTGGGCGTTAGAGTGGGCGTGCAAAAATGAAAAAATATTCAAACCCTTTTCAAAAGTGTGGGCGTGTCAACATGAATCGACAAACTTGCGCTGCTTCTATGTCTCTGGAGTCTGTATGCTTAATCCCAACTTTCTAGGTTTTGTAGTTCCTGAGATCTCGACGTTCATATGCACGGACAGACGGACAGACGGACATGGCCAGATCGGCTCGGCTATTGATCCTACTCTACGAGTAACGGGTATAATTAGCAAATGGCATCCACGGTGTCAAAAGCGGACAGCCACACCGCACACGTCAATAATAACGCTGCATCCTATTCATCATGATCGCTTACCGAAGTCTTTAAATGATAGCTTTCAAAAGATTGTGAAGGTCTAATCTAATATAAGACAAGTAATATAAGGACGCATTATTTCAAAAGTGTGGACTTGTGAGGTTTTGAGTGAACATTATTCAAAAACGTACAAATTTTAAAATATACGCAAATAAGATACATTTTTGTTGTTTGCTACTTTTTAGTAGTGTATCCTCAGAAAAGCAAGCCGAGCTTAAGCGAACTATTGATTTAATAATATATTTGGTTCATGCTTAAAACGATTAAATTTCAAAACATGGGTATTAATACGATTAAAGTGATCATTTAACCATCTATCAACCCTAAAAGGGTATACTAAATCCGTTGAAAATTTATAACAGGCTGAAGAATGTTTTTAATTGATCATTCTTGAGTGGATCTCGCCATGTCCGTCTGTCCGTATGAACGTCGAGATCGCTGGAACTATAAAAACTAGAAGGTTATGATTAAGCATACCGATTCTTGAAACATAAGCGCAGGGCAATTTTGTTGACCCAAGCTGCCTCGCCCACTTTAACGCCCGCAAATCGGCCAAAATTGATGTCACCAAAGAAATTTTCCCTCGCACTTCCACTAGATGAGTAACGGTTATCAGATAGTTGAAGAACTCGACTATAGCGTTCTGTCTTTTTACATCGATTTTCATTTTTAATTGCTAAGCACAGACTCTATATAAATACGAGCTATATTTTTTACTTTTTCCAATGTATTCAATGAGTGAGTGACTTAAAGACATAAATAAATAAATATAATAAACATCGCAAAATAATAATAATAATCGGAATGTTCGGTTTTTTTCCATTGTTTCTAAATTAACGATGACTTCTCGATTTATCTTGACTACCTTTTATATTGTTATGCAGTAAAATATACAGCGGTTAAGTTAACCTTCTTAAAATAAAGAAAAATTGTCACCATAACCACGCACGCTGATTTTTTTTTACTAAGGCGTGAGTATTATTACTCTTGTCATTTAATAGTATTAAATAAATATGTATCTGTGAATTTTGCGGTACATCGTCTTTTCTCATAAAATCATGATATGAGTAAATATGAATAATTGTATATGTGTGGCAAGTCTATGAAATTGGCTTATATATCTATATATGTACACATGTGGCCTTTCTGAATCATTAAGTGCCAAAAGCCGGTTAACTCATCATCCAAATTTGTTTTCGATTTTTACATTATGATTTTAGTGTGTATATTGAACATTCGTTATATTGTGAATGTATTCATTGAATTATAGCACTTGCATACATATATATGTATGCATACATAATATATTTACATGTTAATTTGTATATACCTAGGGTTTATTTATGTACATGAATAGGCACAACATACGTCTCATAAATAAATATGTATTCATTTAAAAGTAAATATAAAATCTATTCTCATTAAAAACTTGCTTATTATATAAATTAGTGCAAAACTCTGAGGAACATACCCGGCATTTACTGTGGATTCTCTATTGGATACTTTACGGGACGGAGAAATCTTTCAAAATACTTTGGGCAGCCACCTTATTATTACAATCAATCTTCACAATTTGGGTACGTTTTTTTCCATATTTATATTTATGCATTTATGCACGATATGTTTGCGACACCACCTCATTTTTGTAAGCACGGCGCAATAAATTAACCCTCAATCAGATTATTTTGCTTGTCCATTGTAAAGCTATATTCTGTTCGTTTTTAAAGTTATAGTGAATTGTTGGCAGCAGAGTTTGGCATACAATAATGCCAATAAGCGCTTAAAAATGTAAATTCTGTGTACTGCATTAATAACCACCAATTCTGTACTTGTTTCTTAATTTGTTTTTGTATCTATTTGAAATAACACATTTTCCTACAAATATTTGAAATAATCTTAGGACTAACATTAACCTACTATTTTGGTCAACATCAACGTGTTTCAAAGAAACACCTAACGAGGAGCAAAACCATTGTTATTCAGCATACAAAGTCGTTTCCATTCGATGCTCGCCCAATAAGTATATATTATTTGTATTGTACATATACATACATACATATATGTAAACTGGGTTTCCATTTTTTTTTTAACTCGGTGAGGTTTTTATACCCGTTACTCGTAAAGTAAAAGGGTATACTAGATTCGTTTTAACAGACAGAAGGATGCGTTTCCGACCATATAAAGCTTATATATTCTTGATCAGGATCAATAACCGAGTCGATCTGGCCATGTCCGTCTGTCCGTCAGAATGAACGTCGAGATCTCAGGAACTACAAAAACTAGAAAGTTTAGTATATTGACTCCAGAGACAAAGACCCAGCCCAAGTTTGTCGATTCATGTTGCCACGCCCACTCTAACGCTCACAAACCGCCCAAAGCTGCCACGCCCACACTTTTGAAAAATGCTTTGATATTTTTTCATTTTTGTATTGTTCAAAAAAACTTTTTGCCACGCCCACTCTAACGCCCACAAACCGCCCAAAGCAGCCACGCCCACAATTTTGAAAAATGTTTTGATATCTTTTCATTTTTGTATTAGTCTTGTAATTTTCTATCGATTTGCCAAAAAACGCTTATGTCAGGAACCGAAGGTAACGTTTTCGAACATACTGACAAAAAAGACCGACAAAAAATTTTATTTTTTAACAGTATCCCCTTTTAAAAATATTTTAAATTTTAAATGCGCTTTAAAATCATGCAACTTTATATTTGCATCATCTGAAATGATATTAACGCAAGAGAGAGGGAGGAAAAAGGGAGGACGTCAGACTACGTCATTTAACTTGATTTATCTAAAAACATTAATTTGTTAAAAACTAAAGAATGAGTGTGATTCGATTTTTGGTGGTTAGCTGCAAAGAAAATATTAAAGGAATTTGTAATTTTTTTTGCAATCTTCTAGATTTGTTGAAAAGTATGTAACAGGCAGAAGAAAGCGTTTCCGACCGTATAAAGTATATATATTCTTTATCATCATAGAAAAATCTTGAAAAAAAAATTGACTATAGCGTTCTCTCTTGTTTTTCTCTTTTATCTATTATATTAAGCTAAATTATTAATTTTTTTTTATTTTGATATTTTTTTTGATAATTTGTGTTATGCAATGTTAATATGTTGACATTTGTTTCCACTTGCTTCTGATTAACTACGTTTTTGTTTTACTTTCAGATTGTTGTACCATATTAATATTGTTGCTAGGACCAACCGACTGAAAACAGAATCAGCTCAGAGGAACTTATTGTTACAACCCAAAGAGAGTTTTAAAAAAGAGTCAGAAAAGAACGAATTGTTGAGAAAAATGACTCTTCCAAGTGCTGCTCGCGTGTACACAGATGTCAATGCCCATAAGCCGGATGAATATTGGGACTATGAAAATTATGTGGTTGATTGGGGCAATCAGGACGATTATCAGTTGGTCCGTAAACTAGGCCGTGGAAAGTATTCTGAGGTCTTCGAAGCAATTAATATTACGACCACAGAAAAGTGCGTGGTTAAAATTCTAAAACCTGTTAAAAAGAAGAAGATAAAGCGTGAAATCAAAATTTTGGAGAACTTGCGTGGAGGAACTAATATAATAACACTTTTAGCCGTTGTCAAGGATCCAGTATCTCGTACACCAGCGTTGATTTTTGAGCACGTCAACAACACAGATTTCAAGCAACTTTACCAAACATTAACTGATTATGAGATTCGTTATTACTTGTTTGAGCTTCTTAAGGCACTTGACTACTGCCATAGCATGGGAATAATGCATCGTGATGTAAAGCCCCACAATGTTATGATCGATCACGAAAATCGAAAATTGCGCCTTATAGATTGGGGACTTGCCGAATTTTATCATCCTGGTCAAGAATATAATGTTCGCGTGGCGTCCAGATATTTTAAAGGCCCCGAATTACTGGTAGATTACCAGATGTATGATTACTCACTGGATATGTGGTCATTGGGTTGCATGTTGGCGTCAATGATATTCCGAAAAGAGCCATTTTTCCATGGTCATGACAACTATGATCAATTGGTACGCATTGCAAAGGTGCTGGGCACCGAAGAACTCTACGCATATTTGGATAAATACAATATTGACCTCGATCCAAGATTTCACGATATTCTACAGCGTCACTCACGAAAGCGATGGGAAAGATTTGTCCATTCTGACAACCAACATTTAGTTTCTCCTGAAGCTCTAGACTTTCTTGATAAACTCTTGCGCTATGATCACGTTGACCGACTCACAGCTCGCGAAGCAATGGCCCATCCATATTTTTTACCTATTGTCAATGGACAAATGAATCCCAATAATCAGCAATAAGAAGTTTTTTCATTATGGTAAATACTGTAATTCGAGTTTGGGATAGCAGCCATTTAACAATATGATAATTATGCAAAAAAAAATAAAAATAATAAAATACGAAGAAAAATAAAATAAATTAAGCTACTGTCTTAAAAATGACTTCTACTGTTCGTTAAGGGATTAAACAAAGAAATCGAATAAATTCTAAAAGTAAAAATCTAATTCCTTAATATTTATTCTGGGAATGATATTGCAATATTTTTTTGTATAACACCCGCATACTTTTTCCTTCAAAAATATGTAAACAAAAGTCGTAAATATTTACGGTTTCATTTATTTGTATTCAATATCAATGTAATTAAATTTTTAACATTTATTTTATATTCTTTTAATAAAACCACTTATAATTTTATAAAAAGTCGAACTTAAATATTTGTCAACTATTGTATGAATTTTGAATACCTTAAAAACAGCTAACTTTAAATTGTCTTTTTATATACATATTTGAGAATTCATTAGAAATATTTGGGAAAGTTTAGATATATAAAAAATAAAAAATATATATATATATATATTTATATGTATATTTTGGTGGAATTGGTTTTTGGTTGTTTACCCAAATCCCACTAGTATGAAACTGGGGATCCCTAGACAACGACGATGAAAATAAGAGCAACGACTACAACGAAGTGCTGTACGACGGCGGTAGGGAGTTGTAGTTTGCTCGTAGAAAAAGTAAGTTTGCGTTTGTCCTGTGTGGCTTCGAGAGCGACAACGGACGGTGAAGACGAAACCGTGAGACAACGACGACCTATAATTTCCTTATCCTATATTGTTTGTCTTAAAATACGAATAAAGTTAATAATACTATAATAGAACCCCACATTTTGGGCGCTCGTTGGGGATTGTAGAAATGTGAACGGTATTGAAAAAGTGAAAAAAATTTATAACATTAAACAAAAGTTGAACGTAAAAAAAAATATACAGTCGAAATTTTTATACCCGTTACTCGTAGAGTAAAAGGGTATACTAGATTCGTTGAAAAGTATGTAACAGGCAGAAGGAAGCGTTTCCGACCATATAAAGTATATATATTCTTGATCAGGATCAATAGCCGAGTCGATATGACCATGTCCGTCTGTCCGTCTGACCGTCCGTCCGTCTGTCCGTCCGTATGAACGCTGAGATCTCAGGAACTACAAAAGCTAGAAAGTTGAAATTAAGCATGCAGACTCCAGAGACATAGACGCAGTGCAAGTTTGTCAATTCATGTTGCCACGCTCACTCTAACGCCCACAAACCGCCCAAAACTGCCACGCCCACACTTTTGAAAAATGTTATGATATTTTTTCATTTTTGTATTAGTCTTCTTATTTTCTATCGATTTACCAAAACACTTTTTGCCACGCCCTCTCGAACGACCACAAACCGCCCAAAGCTGCTACGACCACACTTTTGAAAAATGTTTTGATATATTTTCATTTTTGTGTTGGTCTTGTAAATTTCTATCGATTTGCCAAAAAACTTTCTGCCAGGCCCACTATTACGCCTACAAACCGCCAAAAACTGTGTTTAAGACTCTCCTTCTCCCTTCCACTAGCTGAGTAACGGGTATCAGATAGTCGGGGAACTCGACTATAGCGTTCTCTCTTGTTTGTACTATAATGGCGTGTTTAAATAATTTCATAAGTGCTAGCTTACGTTTAAGCAAGAAATAGTGCATTGGAGGAGACAGAAGTAATCGTCAAGGACTACGGGAATTTACTGGTTTCGATTTCTCCGAAAATGACCACCGATATGGTGCAGAGGGTATACGCAGTAGATACTTTGACGCAGACTGACCTTGGGTGGATATGCAACATGTTAGGCATAGGGTATAGAAAAGAAGATCACGACAAAGAAGTTGCCAAGCTGATAACGCGTAATCTGTGGGCCACGAATTCCGGGTCAGCTTAACCAGCGGATGTTACCCAACAACGTTCCCAGCGACTCAGCGACAACGTTGCAGTTCTTGGCTCGCCTGTTATCCGCTAGCTATCATTTTAAGCGACAATAAACTTAGACTTCAGTTGATTTTTGGGAATAATTCGGGACGGTCTTAGCCTCTCTTCAAATAATCTACTTAGAAATTGTTAATTGGCGCCCAAACGTGTTTGTAAGACCCTCGACCGTTTTACCATCAGACATTTCAACGCGGTCGTAGAACCCTCGATCCATAAACAAAAAACCGACCCCTCATGTCCGAAGCGCTTTAGATAGCTGCAAAAGCAGCCATGCCAGCTGAATACTTGCGTTAGCTAAAAGCTCAATTCTTCATGCTTGCGTTCTATACACGGCTTTAGGTTGGGTAGGTTGGGTTGAGCCACCTAATTTGTCATGTATCCAGGGTGCGCTGCTTTGCTTCTGGCCTAATTATAATATACAGCCTCCGTCTTTTTCGGGGCCAGTTTTAGTCCCATTAAGCTGAGCCGCTGTTCGATAGCCCTAATGTTGCTGTTGCACGTTTCCTCTGCCTGGTCGAGATGCTTGGCGGCTACCAGCAAAGCCATGTGTTGAAGGCGTTCCGGATGTCTAGGGTGGCCATAAGGCAGAACTCTTTGGTACCCGCTTTCCATCTCGTGTTTCGATTGCCTGGGCCGCTACTCTGCTGGCGGCGTCCACCGTGGATCGCGCTTTCCTGAATTCAAACTGGGACGGTGAGAGGTCACCCGCGTCTGAGATAGACCTCTTCAGTCTGGCGTCACACGCGGTCTTCAGATGGCGCATCGAGGGTAGGACCTGAACTAGGGAGTCCGGTTTGTATTTCTTCCCGGCTTGGGTTTGGGTAGTGGTTGGGCGTCCCAAACCGCAAATAATAGTACTAGTGAAGGTGAGGTCCACTACAGAGCCCATACCTGTGCGCCTGAAAGTGTGATGGTTCCCTTGGGTTAAAAACGCTAGGTCCAGAGGCGCGAACGCCTCTAACACTATCCAACCTCTCGAGTTGGTGAGTGCACTGCCCCAGTTCTCTGACCATGCGTTGAAGTCGCCGGCTATAAGAACCTGGGTGCTGCCTCTAGCGTCTGAGGCCAATCTATGTGTATACTGTCCGACTGAATTCGCTTATGGTCAGGCTGGGAGCTAGGTATACGCTGTATGCCCACCTTTGCTTTAACAAACCCATTGTCCGATAGCCCATGAGCTACTTGTTTAGCTACGCTGCTACTACTCCAGATTGCTGGTTACCTGGCTAGCCAGTTTCGGCTAGTCGCCGTCAGGGCTCGCTATATAATGCAAGATCGTCCCTGCGTTCTCTCAAAGACAAAATTCTGATAGCGAATTAGAAGATCTACTAGATTGTAGCATATCTACCCTGTACATATACTAAATTAATGGGTACAACTTAGCTTCAAAACATTGTGACACTTTGTCATAATAAACATAACGTTCAAGTACACAAAAGACCACCAACAATTACACAAGTATTCCAGCGTATTGATCTAACGCTTATACATAAGCCGATCGCGGAGCTTGGGAATGCTAAGCTTGCACTTTGCAGCTCAAGCATGCAGACCATGCATGCCTTCTACATACATATATGTATATGTATATGAAACTATATGTATATAGAATAAGTACTGTATGTACGGGTCGAATAAGAAATATTCGAATAAAGTAACTCTAACTGAGCAGACGCTCTGACTCTACAACACCGAACCTTCTTTGGAATCCTTTCGAACATTATAAGATAGATTCAAACAATTGTAAATTCAAAGATTTCTCAACATGGCCCTGACCAATGCATAATTAAAAGTAAAGATTAAATCAAAAGCTACAAGATATTAAAGATCATTTAGGTAGTGTAAATGGCGGCACATCTGAGGTAGAGGTTCCATGGAGGAAGGCAGCACATACAACATATAAAGTGTACGAAAGGTACGATAGAAGTTCCAAACAAGAGAGAACGCTTTAGTCGAGTTCCCCGACTATATGATACCCGTTACTCAGCTAGTGGAAGTGCGAAGGAGAGTCTTCAACACTGACAGTTTTGGCGGTTTGTGGGCGTTAGAGTGGGCGTGGCAAAACGTTTTTTGGCAAATCGATATAAATTTGCAAGACCAATACAAAAATGAAAAAATATCAAAACATTTTTCAAAAGTGTGGGCGTAGCAGTTTTGGGCGGTTTGTGGGCGTTAGAGTGGGCGTGGCAACATGAATCGACAAACTTGCGCTGCGTCTAACACTCTGGAGTCTGTATGTTTAATCTCAACTTTCTAGCTTTTGTAGTTACTGAGATCTCAGCGTTCATACGGACGGACAGACAGACAGGCGGACAGACTGACAGACAGACGGACAGACAGACGGACGGACAGACGGACATGGCCAGATCGACTCGACTATTGATCCTGATCAAAAATATATATACTTTATATGGTCGGAAACGGTTCCTTCTGCCTGTTACATACTTTTCAACGAATCTAGTATACTCTTTTACTCTACGAGTAACGTTTATAACAATATCAAGCACTTGGCATAATGAGGAACAAAATTAAAGGTTCAGCTGACATGATTCTCTCATCTTTTGATACTCTCTTCAACTTTAAGGCCATTACCAACCGATTTTACATACGCTGATAAACGACCAGTGTATTTGATAGAGCAGGAAATGTCAACACTCCTCCAAGGAAATTTGACTCAGCTACAATATTATGGCGACGTAGACTATAAACAAACATCATAATAATATTATCATAAACAAGACTATACTACGACAACACCGTTGCCTACCTTTGAATGAAAACTATGAACTAAAAAGTCGTTAAGCAACGTTCTATTCTTCGCAAGACCATCCGATCTTCCTTCTGCATTAGTATTAGCTTAAAAAGTCGAAGCTAACCACGAGCACCTTGACCGAAGCATGGATGTAACCCCAGATGTTAGATTTAATCAAGAAAGTAAAAATCCTTATTTCAATACAAGACAGTGACAACCTAAGAGAGATCAAGTCCAACTAATGTACATAAACAGCTCTTCACATTCTAGACAACCCACTCAAAACCAACAAAGCGGCCAATCTTATGGACAAATTCAGAACAGACAGTGGCGAATCTAACTACAAAACAAGAGAGAACGCTATAGTCGAGTTCCCCGACTATCTGATACCCGTTACTCAGCTAGTGTAAGTGCGAAGGACAGTTTTTGGCGGTTTGTGGGCGTTAGAGTGGGCGTGGCCAAAAGTTTTTTGGCAAATAGATAGAAATTTACAAGACTAATGCAAAAATGAAAAAATATCAAAACATTTTTCAAAAGTATGGGCGTGGCAGCTTTGGGCGGTTTGTGGGCGTTAGAGTGGGCGTGGCCAAAAGTTTTTTAGCAGATAGATAGAAATTTACAAGACTAATACAAATATGAAAAAATATCGAAACATTTTTCAAAAGTGTGGGCGTGGCAGCTTTGGGCGGTTTGTGGGCGTTAGAGTGGGCGTGGCAAAAAGTTTTTTTGCAAATCGATAGAAATTTACAAGACCAATACAAAAATGAAAAAATATTAAAACATTTTTCAAAAATGTGGGCGTGGCAGTTTTGGGCGGTTTGTGGGCGTTAGAGTGGGCGTGGCAACCTGAATCGACAAACTTGCGCTGCGTCTATGACCCTGGAGTCTGTATACTTAATCTCAACTTTCTAGCTTTTGTAGTTCCTGAGATCTCGACGTTCATACGGACAGACGGACAGACGGACAGACGGACAGACAGACGGACGGACAGACGGACATGGCCAGATCGACTCGGCTACTGATCCTGATCAAGAATATATATACTTTATATGGTCGGAAACGCTTCCTTCTGCCTGTTACATACTTTTCAACGAATCTAGTATACCCTTTTACTCTACGAGTAACGGGTATAATGATCAACCCAAACTATAGCAGTGCAAGGTATACGGGACTAAAACAACAAAGAATCAACCATATATATCAGATATTTCCTTACTTGACAATGAAGATAATAAATACCAATTCCATGCAAAATTAATCCACGGATATAGCATCATAAACAAAAAGTGGGTTATGCACCTATTTAACACAAATACAACATTCGACTCTCCAATACAATGGGTTGACAACATTCGATATTTGGGTATAATTTTTGATAAAAAACTAACATTTAAATACCACATCAACAACACAATTATGAAAGTTAATAAAATTATTTGCACACTGTATCCTCTAATAAATCGTAAATCTAAATTATCAATATCCAATAAGATCATAATTTTTAAAACAATTTTTAATCCAATATTAATGTATGGGTCACCTGTTTGGGGTAGATGTGCTCAAACTCATATCAAAAAACTTCAAATATGCCAAAACAAGCTGTTAAAATTAATAATGAACTTACCTTATTACACAAACACTAAGTACCTACATATAAAAGCAGGTGTACAAAAAGTTCAACAAAAAAAAATACAATATTAACAATCTTTGTTTCAAGTCTTAGTTTTTAAGTTAGTTGTAAGTCAATTAAGGTTTTCTTCTCCCTTGTTTTCCTTAATAAATAATTAATATTGTTATACAAAAAACTAAAACAGGTCAACTAGACATAATTAATAAATATTTCAGATGAAAGCCTTAGCTAAACACTGTAAATACCTAATTATACCATTAGCTTTAATGAAATGTACATATATATATAAGGGATAAAGCACAAATAAATAAAAAAAAAAAAAAAAAAAAATACAACATTCTTATTACCAAACCTCACAACATTTGACAGAATAATTGGACTTGACTTAATTAAACAAATCGACGCTGTAGTCGACCTAAAAAATAAAAATCTTATAACTAACAATGGCCTGAAATAATCGAATTTCTTAAATGCTCGGACGTAAATAGAAGTACCTCAAGATATTATAGAAAAATTTCACTTCATGTTTGGAAACCATGCTCTACCATGCAATACCAATATCATTGCTACTATCTGGACAGAGAACAAGGACCCCACATATTTAAAATTGTACCCATACCCGAAGGGCGCCTCTAATTTTGTAAATGCAGAAACACAAGCTATGTAAAGAGATGGTGTCATTGTTTTAATTTTGGCAAACTTAGGCAGGGCACAATACTTTACCACCTTGGATATAAAGTATGGTTTTCATCAGATACTACTCGCTGAAAAAGAAAGAGATAAAACTGCTTTCTCAGTAGGAAACGGGAAGTTTGAGTTTTGCAGACTTCCTTTTGGGTTGAAAAATGCACCCAGTATTTTTCAAAGATCCATTGACGATGTGCTCAGGGAACAGTTAGGGAAATCATGCTATGTCTATGTTAGTACTGAAGGGCATTGAGTGTGATGTTACGCCCGAAGAGATAAATGAGGCGCTAAAGGAAAAGGGATTTTTCGCCAAAGGCGTGTTCAATATCAAAAACACTTGAAGCCCCAATCTTGTAGAGATTAAGCTTGAACCAGAAAACAAGCCTCCTAAAAAAACGAGGTTCATCCAATTTACAAACTCCAGCTTCTTCTGCACCGTAGGATTACATTAGAAGAGCCGCATAAACGCAACGTTCCTGTACAATGTACAAACTGCAAAGAGTATGGCCACACGAGGTCGTATTGCAGGTCGTATCTCCACGACACCACACACAGCCAAACTAATAAAGAAAATGCAAACGAAAAAAAAAGCAATAATTGTGGGGGTAATCACACAGCAAACTACAGAGGCTGTCCAATCTACAAAGAGCTGAAAAGCCGTCTTCACAAAAGAATGAACACGGCGCGGGCACACCAAGGAACAGTTACGCTGACACCATCAGAAACAAATCCTGATGTACTTTTTTCGAAAGCAACAAGTTTCGCTCCCTGGTCTACACCCAGCACTAACAAGATAACCTTTGCAAACGTTTTAAAATCAGGTATGACGCCTCCAACCCAAAATATCCGAACCCCACATGAAGTGCATACAAAATTAGACACACAACAAGACTATAACCCAGCTACGCAGAAAGAAACAAAAACTGAAGCAATGATGAAAGCCTTACAATGGAGCATGATGCAATTTATGACATTTATGAGGACCACCATACAAGACATGTTGCGTAATCAAAACCTTTTGATACAGATGCTTGTAGCCCAACAATCCAATAAATAATGGCTACCTTAGGCATATCTACGTGGAACGCCAATGGCGTTTCACACCGCAAACTTGAGCTAGGTCAATTCCTACATGAGAAGCATATCGACTTAATGCTTCTTTCGGAAACTCATCTCACAAGCAAATACAATTTTCAAATAAAAGACTACCATTTCTATGGTACAAATCATCCCGACGGCACCACCATACTCATAAGGAACCGTATGAAACAACACTTTTATAAAGAATTCGCGGAAAATCATCTTCAGGCCACATCTATCAACATACAGCTGGAGGACAGCACTCACCTCACACTAGCGGCCGTATACTACCTCCCCCCGTTTCACAGTATTGGAAGCTCAATTCCTGGATTTCTTCCAAGCACTAGGGCCACACTTCATTGCAGCAGGGGACTACAACGCTAAACATACTCACTGGGAATCGCGACTTGTGAACCCAAAAGGAAAACAGCTTTATAAGACTTAAACAAAAGCCACTAATAAACTTGACCATGTTTCCCCTGGGAGTCGTACATACTGGCCATCAGACCTCAAAAGGCTGCCTGACCTGATCGACTTCGCAGTTACGAAAAATACTCCCCGCAGTTTGGTTAAAGCTGAATGTCTGCCGGATTTGTCATCTGATCACTCGCCTAATTCACCTCCGCCGATATGCAGAAAACGTGAAACCACCATACAGATTGACTTCTCACAAAACAAACTGGCTCAGGTATAAATAATATATATAAGTTCACACATTGAGCTAAGCCCAAAACTCAATACTGAATCTGATATAGAGAGCTGCACGTGTGCATTGCAATCCATCCTTACTGCAGCAACTCTTACTGCAACAAGTAAAATCACAAATACTACAATTAATTAAAAAAAGACGAACGCACAAATCGAGCAACTCGTCCACGTAAAACGACGCTTACCCAGAGAATGGCAATCTTCTAGATCCCCAACTGCAAAACAAAAGCTAAAAGTAGCCACACGAAAACTGGCCAACGCTCTGAAACAAGAAGAGGAAGACGATCAGCGCCGATACATAGAGCAACTCACACCAACAGGCACGAAACATAAGTCACTGTGGAGAGCCCACTCAACTCTACGAACACCGACTGATACCGTTTTGCCGATAAGGAATTCCTCAGGCGGCTGGGCCCGTAGTGATGCAGACAGACCCACCAGATTTGCCGCTCACCTACAAAATGTGTTCACGCCAAACCAGGCTACTAGCACGTTCGCGCTACCGACCTCACCCGTAAACTGCCACCAGCAACACACCCCAATTGTGTTTCGTCCTAAAGAAGTAATTAAAATAATCAAAGACAATCTCAGCCCGAAAAAAAACCCGGGTTGCGACCTTATAACACCGGAAATGATCATCCAGCTGCCTCACTCTTCAGTTCGCTACATAACCCAGCTCTTTAATGCCATCACCAAACTTGGCTACTTTCCACAACGATGGAAGAGGTCGATTATCATTATGATTCCAAAGCCTGGTGAGGACCACACAGTCCCTTTATCTTACAGACCAATAAGTCTACTCTCATGTATTTCGAAACTATTCGAAAAATGCCTGCTGGTCCGACTTAATCTATATCTAAGAACCCACAACATAATCCCAGCCCATCAATTTGGATTTCGCGAATGCCACGGAACCATTGAACAGGTGAATCGTATAACAACGGAAATAAGGACTGCATTCGAAAATCGCGAATATTGTACAGCAGTATTTTTAGACGTATTCCAAGCATTCGACGATACAGCTATCCTTAGCCGTTCAAGGTCCCCTACCCAAGCTACAGCACAGCTGGCATTGCACCTCACATTGAGAAGTGGCTCTCTGACTGGCGAATAAAGGTAAACGAGCAAAAATGCAAGCACGTGACGTTTACGCTAAACAGACAAGACTGCCCTCCGCTCTTATTGAACAACATACCACTCCCGAATGCAGATGAGGTAGCGTACCTAGGAGTACACCTTGACAGAAGACTCACATGGCGCAGGCACATTGAAGCCAAAAAAACTTAACGAAACTGAAACTCAATGCCAACAACTTACACTGGCTCATCAACTCTCCGTTCAGCCTAGATCACAAAGTCTTACTCTACAATTCTGTATTGAAACCTATCTGGATCTTGGCTCACAGTTATGGGGCAATGCCAGCAACAGCATTGACATCATACAGCGAACATAATCAAAGATTCTGAGAACCATCATTGGAGCACCGTGGTACGTTCGGAATAAAAACATCCAAAGAGACTTAAATATCCCATCAGTTATCGATGCAATTACGGAACTTAAGGAAAAATACCATAGCAAGCTTTACTCGCACCCCAACCACCTAGCGAGAGGTTTAACCCAGCTCAGTAGCCGTTCCCGTCTCCGGCGAAAAGACTTACCAACCCAGCGAAGAAATTTTTAGGGCCGTTTAATCATAGAACAGTTGGAAAAATAATACAACTGTTCAGAAAAAAATTCTTGTTATAGCTAAGATTTTTAAACTTATTGTTAGTTCTTAAACAAGAAGCTTCTATAAATAAAAGCAAAGTAAAAAAAAAAAAAAATTAAAAATTCCTGGGCTTATTAAGCTATTAAAGGTGTTTTATAAAAGACTGCATCTATAAGCGACATCTATAAGACCTATAAGCGACATCCTAAAGGACAAAAATGGCAAGGTGAGCGCAGGGCAATCCAAAAAGATACCATTAAATTTTGACGAAAGTCAACGCCAGGCATTCGAAAAAAATCAAAAGGTTCTTACTTCTGTTACACAAGGTTACAAGAAGGCCTTTGATTTGACAACAGATGCTTCTTCTTTTGGTTTAGGAGCAGTCCTATCACACCTATATACATACATGATATCAAGAACTCTAAAATATAGGTATTTAAACTTTGCAACAAACGAAGCTTATTGCCATAGTGTGGGCCCTAAAGAATTTTAGAAACTACTTATTTGGGGTAAAAAATTTTAATATTTTCAGATCGTAATCCGAACGCCAAAATTAAGCGTTGGAAAGCTTTCATCGACGAGCACAATACCCAGATATTTTACAATCCAGGAAAAAAAAACTATATCGCACATTAGAAGAGGACGCACAGTCTGACCAAAGACATTATAATAACAAGATGCGTAACGGCTCTCTTTTCGCTCGCCTAAAATCGAGATCGTAGAAATCTAAAAATAGAATTGTCTTGCTTGTGTGAGTAAAAACAATAAAGGAGATAGTGTGTATGTGTGCGTGTGCGTGCTTGTGCTAGAAGACGATTTTAGGGCCGAAATCAATTTAGACCAATAATAATTTTCTTCATTTTATAACAAAATATCCGAAGCCCAGCCTAGCATGGAAGAAAATAATAATACATCCTGTTCAGCATAACAACACTTTCTTAGTTTTGCGGAAAACAACATCATATCTGACTGCGGTAACCAGATAGTACCGATGGGAAATAGCAGCGCTACCCTCACAACAACGTTCTGTAAGAAATTGGCTTACACAACATGCGCCCAACAACTGAAACCAATTTTGATCTAAGAAACAAATTTGATTAATGTTTTGGTCAATTTCGATTTGTAACTATTATGGTTTAAAAGAAGTTTTTTATACCCGTTATTGTGCCCTTTTTTTAAAAAAAATCAAAATAAAATATAACAAAATAATTTAACTGAATTTTATTTACATTTTAAATAATGAAAATGGGTCATTTTCATAGTAGCTATTCGACAAAATAACTATAGTATATAATTAAAACGTATAAAAAGTAAATCATTATAACTACTGTAATTTAAAATAAAGAATTTCCAAAAACAAGAAATTACATTTAAAAAATAAATAGTTCATAAAAATAATTCATAAACAAAAAAATTAATTAATAAAATAAATAAAAATATGGAAACTGTTTATTGCAAAATTGATTTCTTGAAGCACGAAGTGGGGACATAAGCACAGAAGAATCATTGTCCCATATTTTTCACACATCGCACGTTGAATACTCTTATCAAGCTTGCTAGAAGAACGCGCTGTAATTGTCCATACACCCGGAAGTGCGACTATACTCTCCACGCGAGGGCGGCTGGAAACAGGCCCCCTGGCAAGGATATGTCCCTACCAGAGGATGCTGGCAAATGGTAGTCGGGTGTCCCGGGCCGGACTAAGGTGTCACTCGACCCGTGCCGAGAGTCAGCCTGACTGACCGGCCCGGGTCACAAAATAGCTCAGTCTCAAACGGAGAGCTCAGGGTACCTGGCGACCCCCTGTTCTAAGAAGCCTTACCCGGGCGTCGCGGATCTCCGCCCGGACCCTCCTTTTCTCCGCAACTCGTCGGAATCACATGGAGTCGATAAAAATAAATAAAAAGGAGTCAGGATCTCCCAAAAAAACCTACTCAAACGGCAGTGACGACTGAGTCTGGCCGTACAAACTTCAAGGCAGCAAAGTTGGCGAGTGAGCCCACCTGCCTGGCCAACACCACAGGATCGGGTTCGGGTGAACCCCTCCTCAACTCTGAGGCGACTGAGTGCAAGCCACCCAAAGCCGTCGCCATGGGAATATCTCCAGGCCCTAGTGCCATGCCCCCTTCAGGCGCAACCAAGGTGAAAGCAGCCCTAGCCACAAAATGATTTGAAATTCCAGCCTAAGAACCTGGCCCCCCTCCTGTCTGCAAAGACGTGGGATGGTTCCAAGGCGGCGTCAAGGTGATCGCCTGTGACGATGAACGCTCTGCGGCGCTGTACAAGGCCTCAGTAAAGGAGCTGGGGGAGGTGTATGTGGGCGCCGGACTTGTTGCGCTGGGGTGGTCCGACGAACCTTGCCGACCCCGTGCAAGGATCTGGATCCCGGCATCCATCAATGCACCGGACCAGATCCTCACCATGCTGCAGCGTTGCAACCCGCACCTTCCCACTTCGGACTGGCGAGTGGTGAAGGTCGATGAAATGGAGGGGCCAACAAACCAGGCCATCCTCATCCTAAACAAGGAGTCCCTAGCTCCCATTGAGGCCGCTCACGGGGAGCTAAACTTCGGAGGATCAGAAAGGCAGTGGACTAAGGAATATAAGCTTCTAACAGCTTCCAGCGAAGGTGAAGTAAGGGCCTGCATTTTAGCCAAAAAGCACCTTAGCGCGGCAGCCACCGTGGAGAGTCAGCCATCTCCGTTCCGAGTGCTGTCATCGTACATGGCCTACGAAAGGCAAGAACCGCCGGATGAGCTGGTAAGGAGACTGGTAGAAGACAGCGAAAACCAAAACATAGGCCTACTAAAAGGCTGTGATGCTCACGCCCACCATACACAATGGGAAAGTACAGACACAAACGACCGCAGTGAGTCTCTTTTTAACTTTATCTTTAGTTCAAATCTCTTCATATGTAAAAAAGGTAAAACCATTATCATTAAGAACCGAAAAGAGGTAATAGACCTAACTCTCGTCTCTAAACCACTATTAAAAACAGTAACTCACTGGAGGGTGCTAGATAAGCATTCTTTCTCGGACAACAGGTATATAGAAACGACCCTCACAATCAACCCCTCAAAACGAGCAGTTTTCACAAACCCAAGAAAAACAGACTGCCAAAAAAACAAAAATATTTGAAGGGAAAAAATCTCAACGGATCCCCCTCCATACCCTCAACCAATTTCTAGTCTAAACGAACTTGTTTCAATTTTCACAGAAACCTGCAACTATGCACTAAAAAAGGCCTGCCCTAATAGCAAGCCCAAAAAAAAAAAGCAAACCTCCCTGGTGGTCAGGAGAACTGTCCCCCCTCCGAATAGACTGCATAACCCTTTTTAACAGGGCCAAGGCAGGAAATGAGGAGGCCCTGTGGACCGCCTACAAGAGAGCCTTTGCAAACTACAAAAAAGCATTCCTTCTGCTCAGAAATTGAAAATACAACTGAAGCAGCCAGACTTAGAAAAATCCTATCCTATCCTATCCTAGCCTAGAGTTGGGACCGCTAGGCTACCTTAAAAAAGCAGATGGCTCCTGGACCAGCACAAGTGAGGAATTTCTGGAGATACTTCTAGACACTCACTTCCCAGGAAACAGCCTAAACGCTCTCACCCCCCAACAAACAGACGTCACACTGGCAAGTATCGAACTGTGCATAGACCTAAAGGTCCTCCATTGGGCCATACACAGTTTTAAACCATACAAATCTGCAGGTCCAGACAAAATCATACCTGCACAAATCCAACATGCGGGAAATATATCCATAAACTGGCTTCTAGACATTTTTAAAAGGTCCTTTCTTCTTGGACACCTACCGCAATCGTGGCTAGAGTCCCGAATTGTCTTCATTCCCAAAGCAGGGAAACCATCACACACGACCCCCAAGGATTTCAGACCAATTAGTCTGTCATCCTTCCTACTAAAGACCCTGAAAAGAATCATCGGCCTGCATCTGAGATCAACTCTCAATCCAAGTCTCATCACAGACACGCAACACGCAACACGCCGACAAGAAAAGGAAATCGACAGAGACAGCACTACACTCTCTCGTCTCCAAGATAGAAAAATCAATGTCCCAAAAGGAATATGCACTGGTAGCTTTCCTGGACATAGAAGGAGCTTTTAACAACGTCATCCCAAAGGCGACGACCGGAGCCCTGACAGACCCTGTGGTGGACCGCCACTTGGTGGGACTCATAAACCAACTGCTCACCTGCAGGAAGGTTATGTCTTCACTAGGCGCGTCAACCCTCACTAGGCACGTCAGCAGAGGCACTCCGCAAGGAGGCGTCCTCTCCCCACTTCAATGGAACATAGCAGTCAACTCGATACTATGCGACATGGAAGGGGATAATAGCCTATGCGGATGATGTTGCCATCATCCTCACAGGCAAATACCCCCAAACGCTATGCGATCTCATGAGCTAAAAACTCAGTGTTTTGTCCAGCTGGACCAAGAATATCGGATTAGGAATTAACCCCTCAAAGACCGAGCTGGTTCTCTTCACTAGGAAGTATAATATACCAGACTTAGTCCCACCTATCCTCAACAATCAAAGACTTTCCTTCAGTAGCAGCGCAAGGTACCTGGGCGTTATACTTGACAGGAAACTAAACTGGAACTCGAATCTCACAGACAGATACAAAAAAGCTTCAATAGCACTCTTCACGTGAAAGAAAGCAATAGGGCTCAAATGAGGCATGACATCCTATATAGTAAACTAGATATATACGGCTATCGTCGGACCAATACTACTGTATGAGGTCGTGGTATGGTGGCCGTCCCTGAAAAATAAATGCAGCATAAAAATGCTAGCAAAGATGCAAAGAGCCGCAGTGCTTTACGCACCACCCCAAACGAAGGCCTGAATGCCATACTCAACCTCCCAAGCCCAGAACTAGCTGGCATGGAACAATCTATAGTAGCGGAAATCAGGCTTAGAGATACCAAACAGTGGAACCCACAAGACGCGGGTCACTCATATATCCTAAAACACATTTAAATAGTCCCCTACAGGAAAGACTACTGCACTCAAACGGCGTACATACAAACACCATTTAACACAATTATCCCAGAGAGGGACGAGTGGAACTCACAGACACCTGGCCCCCAGAATGCTATATGGTTCTATACGGACGGGTCAAAACTACAGAACAGCTAGGCCGACGCATCTCGTTCAGACTTTCCGATCATTGCAGCGTCTTCCAAGCTGAAGTAGCAGCAATAAGGGAGGCCCTAAAACACTTAAAATCACTAAAACCGGAAAGCTCACATGTAAACATTTTCAGTGACAGCCAAGCAGCTATCAAATCGATTGGATCAATCTCAAGTCACTCGAAAACAGTATCGAACTGCCGCTCATCTTTACACGAGATGACAAAACAATTCGTAATCAGCCTTATATGGGTAGAAGGCAATTGCATCGCAGATGAACTATCTCGAGAAGGCACTACCGCGCCACTCATACAAGAGATGGATGGCATGAGTTTGCATTTAGCCACTTGTAAACTACTACTTAAGGAAAACCTAAACCGTAACAAACAGACAATATGGGAAAACACCACACACTGTCGCCTAACACGCCAAATATGGCCAAAAATAAAAGGTTAGGTTTTACCAGCCGTCGGTTATCCGACGCACTTAGACCATTAGAGGTCCATTGTGATACCGTGTATGTTTTCCCCGTCAAAACTTTTAAGATTAACCAGACCATTAGAGGTCCATTGTGATACCGTGTATGTTTTCCCCGTCAAAACTTTTAAGATTAACCAGACCATTAGAGGTCCATTGTGATACCGTGTATGTTTTCCCCGTCAAAACTTTTAATATTAACCAGAGCAAACCTCAGCACTGCTTTGAGAGTCATCACAGGGCATTGGTTAATAGGCACCCATGCCAGAAGACTAAATGCCCCGTATAATGATTTCTGCCGTAGCTGTAGGGACGAAGAAATGGAAGAAACGGAAGAGCAAAGCGAAAAGACTTGCTAGGAAGCAGATTCCTGATAGACACGTCCGACCTGTCCGACGCCGATTCACATCGGATACAGAAATTCACCAGCGCCTCTGGCTGGGAAAACTGCTAGCACGAACCTCGACGGGTAAAAAGGGGAAAACATACACGGTATCACAATGGACCTCTAATGGTCTAAGTGCGTCGGATAACCGACGGCTGGTAAAACCTAACCTAACCTATGTACACAATCCATGTATTATTATCTGTCTTATCAATCTATGCTATTATTATTTCTATGTTGAATTTGAATAATTATTATCTTAAGGCATTGCAAAGCTAGAGTTTTTAGATGGTGACAATTTCTAAAAAATAATATAGATTTAAAGTGTAAGAACTTCTAAAATGAAGGCCACATTTTGTCATTTTTAAAATGCATGTGCATGCAGACGTGTGCACCAATAAACTCGACATCACTCACTCAGAGAATATGTGATGTGGTAAAGAAGGACGTAGTACACGCATTTTTACGCGAACTACCGATATTGGCATTTATTCAGCATAAATTAAAAGATACGTTCCCGACAACCACTTATCGTTATACAGATCTCACATATTGGAAAAAATGAGCAAAGAGAAATTGTAATGACAGAACACAATAGGGCTCATAGACTCGCTCAAGAAAACGTGAAACAAATTCTTCAGGACCATTTTTTCCCCAAAATGACTCAATTGGCAAATGAAGTCCTTGCAATTTTTAAAACCTGTCAAAAAGCTAAATACGATCGTCACCCCCAGAAACATATTCTTGGGGAAACGCCTATTCCTTTTTACGCAGGCGTATTATTACATATCGGCATACATATACAATCATACATATCTACTGACAGAAAACTTTTCGTCAATTGCTTAGACAAATTCTCAAAACTTTCGATTGTCCAACGAATTTCTTCTAGAACAATAGCTGACATAAAAATCACACTATTACAGCTTTAAAATTTCTTTCGGCGAACAAAAACGATTTATCCTGGTAGATTTCGCGCGAGCTATAGAATATTCACTCAAATATTCAAATAAAATGAATGAATGAATTAATTCATCAGAACTTAATGCGGAAATTAGAAAAATTTTGAGTGCACATAATATTCAAAGAAATAATTAACAAGACAAGACAAAACTTTCGACATGGGGGACAAGGTCCTTGTTAAATCAATGTGGAAGCTGACTAGTGGACCGCAATCTTAATAAAAAGTTGGTTCACAATAATAATTTGAGGTAATTACAGAAAAAATTCTCTTTTTTCCTTTTCCTTTATTAACACACCAGGATCTGGACAATACTTCTTTCCGCCATACCAATAACAGCTAGTCACCGACTACACTGCACAGTGGTTGCACTTGAATGAATTAATGAATGAATTAATTCATCAGAACTTAATGCGGAAATTAGAAAAATTTTGAGTGCACATAATATTCAAAGAAAGAATTAACAAGACAAGACAAAACTTTCGACATGGGGGACAAGGTCCTTGTTAAATCAATGTGGAAGCTGACTAGTGGACCGCAATCTTAATAAAAAGTTGGTTCACAATAATAATTTGAGGTAATTACAGAAAAAATTCTCTTTTTTCCTTTTCCTTTATTAACACACCAGGATCTGGACAATACTTCTTTCCGCCATACCAATAACAGCTAGTCACCGACTACACTGCACAGTGGTTGCACTTGAATGAATTAATGAATGAATTAATTCATCAGAACTTAATGCGGAAAAAAGACAAGACAAAACTTTCGACATGGGGGACAAGGTCCTTGTTAAATCAATGTGGAAGCTGACTAGTGGACCGTAATCTTAATAAAAAGTTGGTTGACAATAATAATTTGAGGTAATTACAGAAAAAATTCTCTTTTTTTCTTTTCCTTTATTAACACACCAGGATCTGGACAATACTTCTTTCCGCCATACCAATAACAGCTAGTCGCCGACTACACTGCACAGTGGTTGCACTTGTACGGGACCGCGGCTATAAATAGTTCCCGTTGAGATATCGTTATGAAATTTTTCCCAAAAATCTAAAAAAAATATTTGAACATGTCGTAAAAAAATGAGCCAAATCGGACGACGTTATCTTATAGCTCCCATAGTATTGCTAATATGCCGATGGTGTGCAAAAACACTTCCAGTAGAGTTGCAGGTCCCGTAAATATAAACAAATTAAAAATCTCCAGTTCTTTCAGTTAATAATAAAAGTAAAATTGAAACGAATTTTAATTTGAATTCAAAAACTTAACAAATATCATCTAACAAATCAAATGTCGACGAAAAGAATTGAGATTTATCTTTTTTTGGTAGTTTTCTTTGACCTGTTATAAAGGGGTCAGAACGCAAAAGAAGGTTGTTCATAAAATCGGTATTTGTTAATATGCGAGACATTTTTCGAGTATGCTGAAGCCGGTACTTCTTTATTTCCTTATTGTTGGACTCCGCAGCTTCTTCTGAAAGCTCTCCAATCGACAGCAACGCATGATCTATCACCTTCGCACCGTGAATTAAAATTTTATGTACTTGCTGGAAGATAATACCATTAAAATTTTGTTACTAGCCGTTCAGCAGTATTCAAAGCATAGCTTTCGAATTTTTGAATATTAATAGAATATCCTGATGCTAAAGCTTGCAATATTGTTGCGCATCGGGTTATGACTTCTTCATCAATGCCTGTAATCTCAGATGCCAAGCTGGGGTTTCCAAAAAATTTCTAGCTGCATTTCCATCGTTGGAAGATCCTTTGCCTCCGTCTCTTGGTTTATCAACAATCATTCCCATTTTGTCACGAAATTCCGCTTGGGTTCGTTCTTTTCTTTGCAGTACATTGAGCTTATGTTCTGCTGATCTCGCCTGCCACATTTTTATTTCCAACTTGTATGAAAGGTGCATTATGTACTCAAAAAAGCGTATGTACGAATGAAGTGGCGATAAGCCGAATTCAAAATACTTTTCATCAACTTTTTTGCTAGACATTTTTCTTATTGATTCATTTCCGTTGGTTTTGCACCGCATATAAAACATTTCATTGAGGGCATATTGCTTAACGCGTTGATGAATAATTTTTTATTGAGAACTTGAAATTCAGTTGGCACTAGCTTCTCAATTTTCTTTTTGAAGTATAGTTCTTCTTCAACGGATAGTGAGGCAGTTTCCTTTTTCAATTGAATCCTGATTGGCCTACAATAGCGAGTAGAAGATGGTCTCGGATTTTTCCATACTATTTTGGCGCTACTTTCAGCTATAAGCTGAAGTGGGACGTACGACGTTGCAAAAATACACCTATCATCGTCATTACAGTTGGAAAACTTTTGCTTGTTTTCACTGTGACCAGTACTGCCATCAAAGCCCCATTTTCCAATCAATGTAAAATTATCCTCCACACCATCCAGACAATTTTCAATAACAGTATTTTGAAGCTGTAAAATACATGTAGCTGTGTTGTCTAGAAGACTCTGCAGCTCCACTTCTGCATATGTTTCACCTACTGTTATGTCATTTGGGTATCTTGACTTCTTGAGTTTGAGAATTTTCTCATTTTCTCATTTTTCAATATATTGCTCGAAGCTTCATTATTCACAAACTCTCGAATTACCAAGTATTGGTGTTTGGTTATACCAGTCTCCATTAAAAGCGATAAAACCTTTTCAATATCTGGTTCGGAAGACTTAAGGATCGGTGGAGTGTCGGATAAGCGTAACACAGAAGCTGCAGACTCATCGTGTTTTTCCAGCAGCGCTATCCGACGACGTTTCGTCCTTTTTGAGGACTCATCAAAGTCAATTTTGGGACGTCCACGTTCCGCACTTGAAACCTTTGCTTGAAGAGGCTCAATTAACATGGTTTCACAAGTGTTCAGCCATTCGGATTGAAATTTAACAATTAAACCTTTATTGCGTTTGTATTTAGCCCAATAAGCAATAACTTTTTTGCAAATGTAATTCAAACAGTTTTCAAGAATCGTCAACTCAACTACATAGCCCTTGTTTTTAATGGTCTCTGATACCAAACGTATCACACTACGTGTTCTTTCCGCATTCGCACCCTGTTCTGCGCACCAAAGCTCTAGGATGTGCATACGCGAAAAAGTGCAGTTACAAGAATCGTCTGTAGAAAACAGTAAGAAAAGTATGGGGAAAAAAATAAGCAAAATTGTTCACACAAACATAATTGACAAACACAAATGATGATTACAAAAGAAACATCACAAAAACATAGGACAAGCAGCAAAATACGGCGAAAACTTGACCTTGAAGACTGCAAGACAGCTTGAGTTTATTATTGTTTACTCGTATGTTTGCAAATATTTGCAGCTAGACTTACGATTTTTATTTCCTTAAAACATTGACAAATACGGTGATAACACTCATTAAGGGGGGATCGGTGGGCAATTTATCTAAAAGTTTACTTAAACTAGGAAAATGACGTTCACATAATACACAAAAAAGGTATAATCCATCAAAAATTCACCAAATATGATAAATCAATTCAATGAATTTTACAATTATAATTTACCTATTAATTGGACCTATCAATCGCACGTTTGACCACTTTGAAATTCACTTTTGTTCAAAATTCAAAACTCCGCTGGGCTGCAAAAATGAACAGTTGTTCTCTCTTTACACTATATTTTTAGAATGTCCCGTTAATGTTAAGACAAAACGGTTTTACCATACACATATTTGGACATTTTAGAGACAATCTGGTTACTTTTCGTTAATATTTGGAAACATTTTTTTTTTTTTTTGGCCTATGGGCGCAACCACAGTGCACTGGTTCGAATTAGATATCGATCATGGACGGTGACGTAATTATTTGGAAGAACTTTAAATACTTAAGACATTAAACTATCTTAACCATGTATTCCACGATAGTAAAAGAAACAAAACAACTGCGAAATCATTTCCTTCAGTCACCTATGAGACACATATTGGATTCAGACCTGCGACATTGCAACAGTAAATGTTCATCATACTATGCTGGAAGTATCAATTTGTTAGGCACTGCATTAAAATTTCTTGCCGGTACTCCAGATTTCGAGAATTTGAAATTGACACAAAAAGACGTCATTGAATCATTAAACAGATAGATTAATATTAACACAAAAACCTAAGAACAAATAAACGCACTAACAAACATAGTAACTATCTTAAGCAACAGAAAAACAGATTAATACAGAGCATTTATACGAAACCTTGCTTTCAATAACTAGGATTATTGTTTTCTTAAAGCTATCGGTCACACTAGCAAAAATTGGAATAATTAATCTCGCCATCTTAGACTCCAATGATTTAAAAAATATAATCAATGAACACTCTACCAATATTACAATTACGGACCTAATGGAAGTAGCCCAAATTAAAGTTAAATTAAGCAATAATTTTCTTCATTTTATAACAAAATATGGAAGAAAATAATCCTACATCCTGTTCAGCATAACAACACTATTCTTAGTTTTGCGGAAAACAACATCATAGCTGACTGCGGTAACCAGTTAGTACCGATTGGAAATAGCAGCGCTACCATCACAACAACTTTCTGTAAGAAATTGGCCTACATAACATGCGCCCAACAACTGCACTCAGGCACAGCACACTGTACTACTCGCCTGAGCCTCATTGTCCCCTTAGCCGCAATCGATGACGGCGTTATCATCATCAATGGTGAAACGGCTACAATCAACGAAGAACTGGTAAAAGGAACATTTCTCATTACACTCGATGAGGAAATATACACCAGGAATCAACGCCAGCTACATCGACATTGTTATACTTCCTTCAAGCTTTATTAGAAACACCAGAGGGTTCGACCCTAACGCGATCTGCAAGTCATCATTGACGGTTTTAAGAAGTCCGAGAACGTTCTCCACTTAAGCAGAAAACGACAGTATGTCGACGCCACGCTTTGCAATCTGTAGAAGAGAGCATACGCAGTTTTAACACTATTCCATTCGAAGTTCTTACGAAAAACAAACAAGCGACGCTCATGTATTGGAATGACTTCCAGAAGTTTCTGTTTGCAAAAAAAGGCACTAAAGGGAATTGCAAAGTGGTTTGTGTTGAGCGAGAGAGGTCTAAATTCGTGGAATAAAATCGCAGATGACGCTTTCAGACAGTATTCAATTGACGGCATCGACGAAAAAAGTATAACCAAACAGTGTGAAAAAAAACGATAGAAAAAATTAGAGTGTGAACAAATACGCGATAAAAGAGGTGAAATGCTACAACTGTGGTGAAAAAGACATGTGATGAATAACTGCCAGAATATAGAAAAAGGCAGAAAGTGTCACAAATCATTTCTAAAGAATGCGCAAATATTGACAAAAATTTGTTTAATACGAATACGCGCAGTTTGAGAAACGATTTAACCAGCAAAGAATTTTATATTGCAAATAAGAAGTGTACGGCGTTATTCGATACGAGCAGTTAATTCAATATCATACGGGAAGATTTTTATTTTGATATTGGCAAGCCGAAGCTGGAAGGCTGCAATGTCGTTCTAATTGGATTCGATAGTGACCGCAACACCAATAAAACAGAATAGATTGAAGAGGATTATATGGTCGATTTTTATGTCGTTCCAAGCAAATTTTTTAATTTGCAATTAATTATCGGAAAACAGCTAGTAACGGCAGTACGAAGCCCGGAAAAAGAGACTTTGGAGACCCTGGTCTGGAGAAAGAGAGTTTGGAGACTCTGATAGAAGAGAGGTTGGAGACTTTGGAAATGAAGAGAGAGAGGGTGGAGACTCCGGACTTGTTGAAAAGAGAGTCTGCTGACTGGTTCAAAAGCAAATAACGGGGCAAGTCGAACTTTGGACCGGGCCAACGGTAAAATCGTGGAATTTGGATCCGGAGACTGGAGACCAAAGGAATGAGGAGGCCTATAAAAACGGTTGGATCTACCGTCTTAAAAAGGAAGATTTCGCATTTGTCGCACAGAGGTTACGCATATCGCTGTCCGGAAGGACATAGGACATGCGAAAGGCCCTAGCAGAGTAATACGCAACGACCCACAGTTTGCAGCAGTCTGGACAGAATTTGAGGCGGCATATCCAGACAGACCAGGTCCAAGCGTAAAGCTGACAGACCCCGAGGGTGAAGACCTCGTCGCAAGTCTGAGCATGGAGGAAATGCAGCGGGAAGGTCAACGGAGAGAGACGAGCAGGGTCAAGAGGAGAATGATGACGAGAACGTGGATGCAGATCCCTCGGAAGAGAGCAGGGAAGGCATACAAGAAAACGACAGCACCTGAGAACGGACGGGGTTCTGCAGCCATTCTAGCGTCAGGCCAAGGCGAGAGTCAACGGATGCAGACCGCGAGTCCGACAACCATCACAGCGTCAGGCCAAGGCGAGAGTCAACGGATGCGGACCGCGAGCTGACCAGAGTATTGCCTCGATAGCCACCACCAGGGAGGAGTAAGGTCACGAACGGCGGGAAAGTTGAGGACGACAGCACTTGAGAACGGACTAGGCTCGACAACCGTTCTAGCGTCAGGCCAGGGCGAGAGTCAACAGGCGCAGATTATGAATCCAAAAACCGTTCTAGCGTTAGGCCAAGGCGAGAGTCAACAGAAACGGACCACGAGCGAACCAGAATCCTGCCTCAACCACCACCGGACCAAGGAACCCACATACTCCCAAGGAAGGGGAGGGACGGTACAGCAGTACCGCAAGGCACGCCAAATAAGTCTGCAGGGAAGAAAGTCAAAGTTTATAGTCATCAAAGCTTAGGGAAGGGGGCGCCTTGATCACAAGGCGGTATCGAGTGCCGAGATAGTGTCCATCGATGGGCAAAAATATCGGAATAAGCAGCACATGGCGGGTCACACTATGGAAACACGATGGTCATCGAGTGGCAACGCCGCACCAACGAAAGTTATCGATAGCATTCGATCGACGGGTAGCAGTGTGACCAGATGACAAGATCACGAGAATTGCGAAATATGGATGATGAAAGAAGTAGAGTCACAAAAATTCAAATGGGCGGCAAAATTTGAAAAGGAGAACCGAGGAACGTACTGGAAGGAGATCGGCGCTGTGGAACTCGAGATGGAGCTGTGAGCGGAGTTGGCCGGAGTTGAATTTTTTCCGAAGAAAGGGGGAGATGTGAGGAGTTGAAACTCCGCACAAATGCGGATGATGATCGCATAAGGAGGGCCTGCCGTTGCCAGTTACGCAACAAGTCAACGCGTAGTAACGGCAGTGCGAAACCTGGAGAAAGTGAGTTTGAAGACTATTAGCTGGAGAAAGGAAGTTTGGAGACTCTGAGAGAAGAGAGTTTGGAGACTCTGAGAGAAGAGAGTTTGGAGACTCTGGAAGTAAAGAAAAAGAGAGTGTGGAGACTCTGAACTTATAGGAAAGAGAGTTTGGAGAGTTAGAAGGTTGAAAGGCGAATAACGGGACAAGTCGAACTTTGGATCGGGCCAACGGTAAAGTTATGGACTTTGGATCCGGAGACTGGAGAGCAAAGGGATGAACCGTTAAAGGAGGGCTATATAAGCAGGCCGAATGCTGGAAGCAGGACAGTCAACGAGAACAAGTATACCAGTCAACAACGTAAGAGCGAAGTCAGAGGAGCTACAGCCGTGGTAGTCAACAAGGAGCAAGATCGCTACGTCAAGACGTTTGGGACGAGACAAGTCTCTGAATTGAGACGCAGGTAGCTGAGGTCCAGGACGACGAAGCACGAGTAGCGCAGAGGCATCCAACAGGCGAAGCCAAACTAAGAAGGGCACAGGATAATCGGCAGGGATGGGGTGTAGACCCGGTGAACTGTAGGAGACCGCGAACTTGAACTAGGCGATCGCCCAGCAACACCGCAACATTAGGCCCGCGACACCGGCATCACGGGCCCAGCAACACCGCAACATCATACCCGCAACATCATACCCGCAACACCGGCGGCCAAGCCCCGCAACACGGGCCCAGCAATATCGGCAGAGCTTACAGCGGCAGAGCCACAGCGACGCATCGCACGACATTAACGGCGGAGCCCACAGCGGATGAGCCACAGCGACGCAACGCACGACATTATCGGCAGAGCCCATAGCAACAGAGCAACCCGACGCAACGCACAACATTATCGGCAGAGCCCACAGCGGCAGATAAAATCAAGTCAATAAAACTCCAGCCGGACAACCCCCCTGGACAATGATCCATCAGTTCCCAGCCGAGCCACATCGTCGACCAGCAGCTAAACAACAGCGGTTGACAAACAACCAACATCAAAGAAAAAAAAAAAAATTCTGAACTATTTCCCGAATAACATTCGGTGACCACGAGGCCAGCCGACCTTGCCCGCGAACCTTTTTGTCGTCAGCCACCAAACGCAATCAAAAACCGATCACGGTCACGTGGATATCATATCGCAAGAAGCATGAACTCGAAGCCACCCTTCTGGAACTTGGGCTAGACCCAAACCATACAGTCAAAAAAACAGCTTGCCCGACTTTACGCGTTCGAACGACAATCTGGGCTTTCCGATTCCCCCCAGACGGGAATTCCTAGAATTCTTTCTGTCACCCCGATACTACCAACGTCTAGAGGACGAAATCCGGACGCACTACTACAGTAGGAAACAGGAGCCATTCAAGGAGTACCTAGTCGACCTCCGACTAAAGACGCGACGCGCCGGAATAACAGATGTTTACCCGTCGACAGGACTTCCGAACTTTGCCCGAGCTGACTCAACTCGTGGTAAATTTCGAAGTTGCGCGCAGCGGCGGAGGCCAAGCCATCCTAGGCTACTGCACTGGCCGAGCGGAGACAGAGTGTTCTTCGGGCAACCAGATCCCAGACGCACCACCCTCCTGCCGGAACTGTGGACGGACCGAACACTTCGCTGCAGAGTGTCGGAACCCCCGGACATTATTCTGCTGGGATTGTGGCCAACCCGATGTACGGACCATCGAATGCTGCCGGACTCTGACGCAGGGAAACGGACAAGGGCCTCGAGTATCCGGGAGTTACCCGAACGCCCAAGGAAACCGACGACTGCGATCCAACAGGGTCATAACCGTATTCGCGCCCTGGTCGAGGGACGACCCTTCATTGCTACCCTGGATACGGGGGCCTCGCACAACTTTATCAGCGAATGCCTGGCGAAACAAGTGCCGTTATCCAATCTTCGCAATCTTCGACCCATCCGATCCCGAGAAGTAACACAGACACTCAGAGCAACAGTCCAGCTGGGCGAAGCTCGGGTCAGCATCTCCGCTCTCATCAAGGCAGACGTGTTGGATGATCTCCTGCTTGGCATGCTCGGCGGAACCTTTTTCGCAGGGCCGAGAAGAGAGTCCGATTCCAGGATCCGGAATCGCCGACGCCCATAAGCAGTCCGCCCATCCGGCGGACGCCGGATACGACTCGGAGGAGAAGGCGCAACCAAGCGACACCCCCGTAAGGTACCCGGAGCCGTGGATTGGACCTTTCCTCGAGCGAGAACTACCTCGGTTTGACAACCTGGCCGGTGTGTCTCACATCGCCGAGCATTCCATCATCATGAGGAATGATAGGCCCCTCAAGCAAAGGTATCATCCGAGGAACTCCGCCATGAGAGCCGTCATCGATCTCCAGATTGACGAGCTACTCCGCGACGGAAGGAGCCCGCATAGCGCGTCAATCGTCATCGCCGGTAAGAAGAACGGTGACGTCAGGATGTGCGTCTACGCGGGATCTGAATAATGGATGGATTGGCAGATACCAGTGGCCCCCGCCAGCCATGAATTCACCGCGTTCACCGTCCCCGGCCGTGGACTGTTCCACTGGAAGGGGATGCCTTTCGGCTTGCACTCGGCCCCGGCGACTTTTCAGCGAGCCCTGGAAACTGTTATTGGCGCGGACATGAAGCCGCAAGCCTTTGCCTATCTCGATGACATCATCGTCATCGGGTCTACGCTCCAGGAGCACGTACGGAACATACGGGTGTTCCGACGTCTGAGCGAAGCCAACCTCCGTCTCAACCGAGACAAGTGCCAATTCTTTTAGCGCAGTATACGATACCTCGGACACGTCATCAGCGAGGCCGTAATCCATACGGCCCCGACAAAGTCGCCGCCATCCGGGAATTAAGGCCGCCGACGAACCTCAAGCCTTGAAGGACTTTTTTTTTTTTTTATAAAACGCGCGAGTCCTACGGCCACACCTCCCGCCCAACCGACCGAGGGGCGCTGCCGTGTATCGTACGGCTCGAATCGCGGGAAGATAGACGCGATATAGAAGACAGTAAAGGACGAGGAAATATATGTATGCTAGTAGTCATATCTAAGAATTCGTTAAGTACGTTAGTATTGATCGCTTTAAAAACGGCAGAGAGTCAGAATTGGAGATAATAGGATAGAATCTATTATAGTCAGAACATAATACTCTGTAGGGATCATGCAACTCATAGTTAGATCTACAATGATTTAAAACTAGAGGTACGTAATTTCTAGTAAATCTGCTTGGAACAGTGAAGTTTAGCCGACTAACCAAGTCGGGACTATCCACTTCACCACGAATAAGGTTAAAAATAAAGACTGTTCCAAGCATCGTTCTACGGTTAGCTAAGGAGGGTAAGTTAATTAACATTAATCTATTCGAATAAGGAGGTAATCTACGGTTTGCATCCCAATTAAGGCGCCGTAAGGCAAAAAGTAAGAAGTTCTTTTGAACCGATTCAATGCGGTCCGAGTAAACTTCATATTGTGGACTCCAAACAGGTGATCCATACTCGAGGATCGGACGGACTAGAGAAATAAATAATGTTTTGGTCATGTAAGGATCATCAAATTCCTTTGACCACCGTTTTATAAAACCAAGCACACCCCTGGCCTTATTGACAATAGACGAAATATGGTCTGAAAATTTAAGTTTAGGGTCCAGAAGAACACCAAGATCATCATCATGTGTTATTCTGTCCAAAGAGCACCCACTTAAAGTGTAAGTTGCGTGCATTGAGTTGGCACGACAAAAGGTCATAACTTTACACTTAGAGCCATTTAAGTTTAATACGTTATACTTACTCACCGATTCTCGCATGTCCCGACTTCGAAGAGACATTTATATTGCAGACGGACGCCAGCGACTACGGCATTGGTTCCGTACTCACCCAAACCATAGAAGGACAGGAAGGTGTCATCGCGTAAGCCAGCTGCCGGCTGAATACCGCCGAAGGAAACTATTCCGTCACCGAGAAGGAATGCCTGGCAATAGTTTGGGCAGTTCGCCAAATGCGCTTTTACCTCGAAGGATACCGATTCGGGGTGCTCACTGACCACCACTCGCTCGGGCCGGATCGCTCGGTGGGCTCTGGAATTGCAGCAATTCCAATATTACGTCAAGTACCGACGCGGGACGCAGAGCCAACCGCTGGCCACTGCACGACAGGTGCAGCACAACTTCTGTAAGTGGATTAACAAAATGCTGCGGAAAATCCACCAGGAACCGACGAAGTATTCAGACCGGATACGGGAGGTAAACGGACACCTGTACAGACGCATAGGACTTCGCCCGGAAGAAGAAGACTAGACCCTATGGAAGTTGTGCGTGGGCACCAACCACCGAGGACGGGTATTATTCCGGGAGGTAGCGCTCTACGTACGACGGTGCCGCAGTCGCCAGAGGTATAAGGTAAGCCATGAGAAGCCAGCCAGGAAAATGTTCACCCGAGAGGTGGACGAGCCTTTCCAAATACTCTGCGCCGATTTCGTGGGACCTCTCCCACGTTCGAAACATGGAAACACAGTTCGTAGACTCCTTTAGTAAATGGGTCGAACTCATCCCCATGCGCCGGGACGCAAAATACGACGGACCCTATCAGGTTAAAGTCAGGCTAAAGGATACCAGGATTCGCCGCCGTCGCACCACGGGCATTTATCATTTTAAGCCCCACCATCAGGACAGCGACGGGACTCAACCGGTGGACCATAAGGAGACCGCCACAAGCGATGACCAGGATAACCGCGGAGCTCGAATCCTGGTCGAAAATACCAGGGTGTCATGGGGGCCACTTCGGTACGCTTTGAAAGTACCGTTTTGATTTTCAAACTCGCCAGCTCAATTTGAAAAAATGCAATTTTCTGAAAACGCGCATTCAATTTCTGGGCCATGTTATAGTAAATCGCAAAATTTACCCCTCACCCAAAAAAATCGAAGCTTTTTCCAAGTTCAAGTTGCCAGAAACTATTAATCTGCGACGGAGTTGCCTTCTATGTCCCTGAGTCCGGGTACCCATATAAGGCTGATTAAGAATTGTTGTGTCATCTCGTGTAAAGATGAGCGGCAATTTGAGATGAGTGGCTTGAGATTGAGCCAATCGATTTGATAGCTGCTTGGCTATCACTGAAAATGTTTACATGTGAGCTTTCCGGTTTTAGTGCTTTTAAATGTTTAAGGGCCTCCCTTATTGCTGCTACTTCAGCTTGGAAAACGCTTTAATGATCGGGGAGTCTAAAAAAGATTCGTAAGCCTAGTTGTTCGGAGTAAACTCCTCCTCCTACTCTGTTCTGTAGTTTTGACCCGTCCGTATAGAAGCATATAGCATTCTGGGGGCCAGGTGTCTGTGAGTTCCACTCGTCCCTCTCTGGGATAATTGTGTTAAATGGTGTTTGTATGTACGCCGTTTGAGTGCAGTAGTCTGTCCTGTAGGGGACTATTTAAATGTGTTTTAGGATACATGAGTGACCCGCTTCTTGTGGGTTCCACTGTTTGGTATCTCTAAGCCTGATTTCCGCTACTATAGATGGTTCCATGCCAGCTAGTTCTGGGCTTGGGAGGTTGAGTATAGTATTTAGGGCTTCGTTTGGGGTGGTGCGTAAAGCACTGCTGATGCAGAGTGCTGCCGTTCTTTGCATCATTGCTAGCATTTTTATGCTGCATTTATTTTTCAGGGACGGCCACCATACCACGACCTCATACAGTAGTATTGGTCCGACGATAGCCGTATATATCCAGTTTACTATATAGGATGTCATGCCTCATTTGAGCCCTATTGCTTTCTTTCACGTGAAGAGTGCTAATGAAGCTTTTTTGTATCTGTCTGTGAGATTCAAGTTCCAGTTTAGTTTCCTGTCAAGTATAACGACCAGGTACCTTGCGCTGCTACTGAAGGAAAGTCTTTGATTGTTGAGGATAGGTGGGACTTAGTCTGGTTTATTATACTTCCTAGTGAAGAGAGGGGGTTAATTCCTAGTCTGACTGCTATGTTCCATATAAGTGCGTTTGTGTCTGTACTTTCCCATTTCGTATGGTGGGCGTTAGCACCACAGCCTATTAGTAGGCCTATGTTTTGTTTTTGGCTGTAGGCCATGTACGATGACAGCACCCGGAACGGAGATGGCTGACTCTCCACGGAGCAGAAAAATGCTAAGGTGCTCTTTGGCTAAAATGCAGGCCCTTACTTTACCTTCGCTGGGAGCTGTTAGAAGCTTATATTCCTTAGTCCCTAATCCTGAAACCTTTCCTTCCACTATCCAAGGTTCCCGGATCAGGACTCCATCCTCAGCCAGATGGAGTTGAAGAGCAGCGGAAGCTCCCTTACTGTGGTGGAGGTTTATTTGCAGAACCCTCAAGGACATCTGCTGTGGGCCTCTCCAGCACGGTAGTATTGGCTTCCTCCTCGTCCGATGTGTATAGGTCCGTCATAAGACCCATATATGCAAGGCTGCGGAGGATTGAGGCATCGGTCGAGAAGCCGTCCTCGGATTCCGATGCTGGCCCGTAGCTGTCCGAATGTTTCTTTATGGACCTAGAGAATGTTTACGCGGTTTTCGAAATCTTTTAGGATCGAGGTATTTTTCGCGAAGGCAAGTAGCTCGCCTGGCATTTTCCTGGAGGCATCTTCTAGCGCTGCCAGAACCGGAGCTCCTAGGTAGTTTATTCTTGCCCTTGTTAGGGCCGAACATTTGCAAATGATATGCTCCAAGGTTTCAATTGCCTCGGATTCTGGCGTAGTTGGTAATGCCCAGTTTGACTGCGTGTGCCGCAGCTAGGCAGTGACCTATAAGAATTTCCACTAACAGTCTGCAGTCTTTCCTTGGAAGTTGCAGCACGTACTGACTGAGTTTTGCGTTACGCTCTTTACTCATTATTTTTGAAATTTTGCAGGTGGTGGAAGTTTTCCTCTATCTGCTTTTGGATCGTGTGTCGGCCCGTCTTTCCAATTCGCTTTGGAGAGTTCTTAGGTAGACAGGAACTTTTGGCTTCCTTTGCAAGTTCGTCTGCCGTCTCATTACCATCGATGCCCTGGTGGTAGATCCGCGCTGACGATTGCATGGATCTTATCGCGTCTACGAACAAGTTGACCGCTTCATGTGGGCGGTCAATGCTCTGCGCAAGCTCTGCCGCTTTCCCTATGCCGAATACTTCCGCCTGGAATATGCTGCATTGGCTTGGTAGCTTATACGACAGCCTCATTTCAGGGTCTGTACAGTATATGCCCGCTCCAACTCCTCCTTTCATCTTGGAGCCTTCGGTGTATATATTGAGGTGTTGAGCATGGTCCTGACCTGTTTTCCAGTCGTCTGGACCCATGAATGTGGTTGTTCTTACATCCGGGCACGTTCTGGTGACCATGTAGTCGGATATACTGCTCATGTCTCGACCAATTGAACTATGCCCGAGTCCTGTAGAGACATATTCACTGATGCAACTAGGCGTTGTGCAACCTTTCCTGCAATCATTTGAGCGTAGATGTCTAGGGGATGAACTCCAATTATAGTTTCAAGTGCTTTTGTTTGGGTTGACCTCAGCGCCCCTGTTATGCGCCCCTCAGCGCCCCGAGATGTAAACCCAGTGCACTAGAGCGGGTGAGAGGCCCCATGTGCTGCTAAGCATCTTCTTGAATGCATATAGCGCTATGATGGCTGTTCACACTATAAACTAATGCGTACACTTAATGAGTTCAATTCGGGTGTTTAAATCTAACTGACTCGCTACTGCGAGGACATCGCCTTTTATTCATTCTTACATAGGTTCTTATCATCTAATTATATAATGCAGCGCTTGTAAGACGCTGCAGTCTGCGTTGGTCAATGCAGCTGAGATTTATTCTTAAATCTATGTTTGAGGCCTATGATCGCGCTAATCTCCTCCGCGTGGTCATATCTCTTGCAACTTCGGCAATAGACCACTGCAATCGTACTTAAATGTAGTCGCCACTTATGCTGTCCCGTGACATATTTATTGCAGCCCATAAATAGAACATGATTATAGTTTGTCTACTTATCATGTCTAAACACATCTTTAGACATTCTCCGGGGCGGAAAAATGTACGGTCAGTAGTTGTCTCTCATTTATGTGTTTCCTCCGGATATAAATGACCATTATAATTATGATAATCGTTGTCAACCCTAGAGCCGAGTGTCCGCTTGCCGTATGGAAAATCAAGACATCAATGTGTACTTTGTTATTTTTCAGAGTCTTGATGCGCACTTGAAGATTTTGCAGTTCATTAGTGTTGTTGACAATCAAGTGCTTCAGCGGGACCGCGTTCCATGTCTCCTTGTCATCTATAATTCGTAAACTGGGGAAGATAGACATTTCAGACGCTGCCGAAATTACTTTTTGAGGAGTAATTATTGTTGTATCCCCTAATATTGCTGTGCATCCTGCAAGTAGTTGTATAATGCCTTGATTGGGCAGTCTTATAACCTGATGCTGTTTGTTGCATCTTATATTAGCTGTTGTATTCCGAAACAGTTTAAATAGCCAACGGTTGGATCCACTTATCTCTTTGATGAACGAATTGCCTTGGAATTCCATCATTTCGCATGAGTGTGCCTTGCTTGGTTTCAATGGAGATATTTCGCAAGAGTGACCATCCGCGTTTTTCCATGCCCATTTCCATTTCAGACATTAGGTGATATGCTTTTATGTCTGTATTGAACGCAAAATATTTAGAATTCAATTTCGGAATAAGCTTTGTTCCGTTTGACCAATGTGGTATCGGGATTACTTCAAAGAGATCCGTTGCCTGATTGTTGTATATCGGCAATTTTGCTTCAATAAAATAGGACAATATCCTTCAACATAGCTTGTGCCCTTATCAGTTTATAGATCAGTGGTAATTGTATCTGAATTTCCACCCGGTTGCATTTGTTTTCGTCCTAATTTTTGCTTAACTTTTTCGAGCTCCTCCTGCATTTTGTTAGGCGCAATTAGTGTAGGATGAATTCTTTTTTCACTAATGTCCGTTACCATTGAGATCGCTGTTGCTTGTAGGCTTTCTGCCTCTTCAATCCAGTTTCGCCCCTGATTTAATAACATAAGGAATTTAATTGACTCCTTATATACTATAAAGTGCTCCTTCATGGTATATTGACTTGTTGGGTCAGTTTTCCCAAATTCCGGTTTGCTTCTATCGTAGTTGCTCTTACTAATTCTTCCGCGGCATTGATGACCGAGGTCTGATTGTCAACATATTCCATTATATGTTTTTCGTTTTTATGATCGTTTGCATATTTTCCTGTATTCTCTTTGCATTTCCGATATCAAAGAACAGTAAAAACCTTTTCTTTCGGTTGGTGCCGTAGTATTTTGTCTTTTTCTTTTATGATGTCAATTTTTGTACGTATTGTCGTGCCGAGGAAATCGCAGTAGTCCTTGAAGTCTCTCATTTTTTTTGCAAACCAGGCGGGATTTTTCCAGGAAGTCCTCTGATTGTTTTATGACATCAAAATAGGCTTGCATGTCATAATAAAACAATAATTGCCAACTGGATGTAGCGACTTCAATTTTACCAATTTTGTTCACCATAACTGCAGCTTTTGCGTCGATGTCGTAAATGTTCCCAAGTTCTTTGGGAATTTCTTCCGAATTTTTTGTCGCAGTTGTAGCTTGCATCATCGATAAACAATAGGTGCTAACTCATTATTGTTTTTAATGGCAGCTACAAATTCTTTGTCCAATACTCTTGAAGCTCCCACGAAGTTTGTTCCATTATCTGAGTATAGGTTCTCGCTCTTGCCTCGTCTTGCAAAGAACCGTCGAATAGCCTCCAGGAATTTGTCTGACGAAAGGTCGCTAACAGCTTCCAGATGTATCGCTTTTGTTGCCATACAAACAAATACACAAATGTATCCTTTATACGTTTTTTGACCTCTTCTCTTTGAGCAGTGAATCTGGAACGGTCCGGCGTAGTCGATTCCAGTATTTTGAAACGAGTAATCAGCCGTTACTCGATAAACTGGTAAATTTCCCATCAGTTGACTGGACATCTCTTGCTTGTATCGTATGCATACAATACATTCCCTTAAATATTTCTTTAAGGAATTTTTTATGCCAAATATCCAGAACTCCTTCTGAATATAAGTTCTTATAATGTTAATTCCGCCATGAAGAGTTTCTTTATGAGAATTACAATTAACCAAGTCAAATGTGACTTATCCAGTATAATTGGATGTTTTTCATTATACGGTATCTTTGCGTTTTGTAGTCGTCCACCAACTTGAAGTACGCCATCACTATCCAAAAACGGATTTAGCGCCTGTAACTTACTCTTTGGGTCTAATGGTCTTTTGTTTTTGAGTAGTCTAACTTCGTGTCCAAAATCCAGCTGTTGTTGTATCTTTACCACAGCAATCTTCGCTAGCTTTAATTCCTCCACCGTAAGATGTGACGGCTGTTGCGATTTTCCTCTCAGATTTGTTATTAAGCGTAATACATACGCCATTACTCTAAGAAGTTTGTCGATTGATGAATACTTCGATAAAAGATGGTTTTGCAGATATTCGGATTTTATCAATGTGGATACCACAACAATTTAAGATTCCTTTTGAGTGGGCCAGTGTTGTGCATCTCTAGATAGCCAATTCGACCCTCTCCACCAAATTTCACAGATTTTAAGAGCTTGCGGTGATATCCCTCTGGAAGCCAAGACTGCTGGATTTTCTTCCGATTTAACGTAATTCCATTTGACACTGGGAATTAGTTTATTGATATCTTCCACTCTAGTTCTGACAAACTTATCTTTGCTGCGCTTGTTCTGTATCCAAGCAATAGTAATTTGCGAATCACTCCATGCATGCTTTCTCTGATGCATCGCAGAATCCATGTAGCTCCATAATACCTTTGGAGCATCCAGTCCAGCGTGAAATGCTAATTTCTTCTAAATCTGATAGACGTTTAGCATATTTCATCAACCAGTTTGCTAAGTTGGATTCCAATTCAACGTCCCAAGTCATCGGTAACTTCCACAATTCCTGAATGAAACAGTTGCCTTGAATCGTTACAGGTGCCAACCATCCTAGTGGGTCGAAAATTCTGGACAACTGTGATAACAATAACCGCTTTTTTATGCGTGTTAGCATTGTGTTTTCTGCCGAAAACGTAAATATATCCTTCTTCGGATCCCATTGAAGTCCTAAGGTTTTGATCGATTCATTCTCCCCAATGCAGATTTTCTCCGTAGCACAATCGTCCTGAATGTCGGCTAAAATACGTTCGTCATTTGCAACCCATTTTCGCAGATGCATGCCGGCCTTCTCCATCACTTGTCTCAATTTCCTTTGAAGTTCATAGCACTCGTTGACTGTGTCTCCACCAGTTATGAAGTCATCCATATAAAAGTCGTCTTTTATTGTTTCTGCTTAGACGCTATCCTCTTGGCAAAAGCGATCTGGCAACTCTCGTAGACATCGGACTGTTAAGAAAGGTGCTGCCGAGGTGCCATAAGTTAAGGTTGTTAACTTAAACTCACTGATCGGCAATTTTGGATCATCTCTCCATAGGATATATTGGTATTCTTGGTCTTTCTCAGCAACCTTTATTTGGCGACACATTTTTTCAATGTCAGCTACCATAACATATTGCCACTTGCGCCATTTAATTAGAATATCGAATATATCCTATATCTTAGGACCAGCTATAATAACGTCATTTAGGCTTAGTCCATTTGTCGTCTTTGTTGATGCGTCAAAAACTACTCGTATCTTCGTAGTTAAGCTTCCAGGCCTGATGATTGCTTGATGGGGTAAATAGTATTTACCTTGACCCGTTGTCTTTACAGATTCCATATGTCCCATCTTAAGGTATTCTTTCATGAATTCGTTGTATACAGCCCAGTTCTTCGGGTTTCTTTAAAACTTCTTTTCCATTTGCATAAGCCTTGCCATTGCCTGTTTACGAGAGTCCCCCAGCTTTGCCTTTTGGTGGAATGGAATTCTGCATTCTGCATTGTCTGTAATCGTCTCATCGGCTTTATTTTCCAATTCCCAAAATTTCCAATTATAATTTTTTGCTTTGCTGCTCGAGTTATATTTCCGGACACAATCCATCCAAATTTGGTTTTTTGTCCCAGGATTCCATTCAAGGTTTTTAGTTTTTCCATCATAATCAGGGGAAATAGATTCACACCTGTCACCATGTCAATTCTGCTTGGCTCGTTGAATCGTGGATCTGCTAGCCTGTAGCCCTTCCACTCTTTGTTGATATCAATATCAAACTTTTTGCTGGGAAGGGCTCTATGGAGTGTTGGTAAAACCAATGCTTCCGTTGATGCTTTGAAGCTGCTTAGAATTTTTGGTTTGATCGTCAGGTGGACACAATTTTTTGATAATTGAGTAGTCTGGGAGATACCTTCGACCTCTATAGTACTCCTTACTCTGGGAATCCTTAATATTTGTGCTGCTTCCTCTGAAATCAGCGTCTTCTGGGATCCACCGTCAATAAGCGCCCTCAACTCGTTGTAACCTCCAGCTTTGTTTTTCACTAAAACAACAGCTGTAGCCAATAGTAAGTCTTGGCCTTGCTTAAGGCTATTGCTGTTGATACTGCGTTTTGTGTCTTCATGAAGAAGGCTGTTGTGTCTTTTGGAGCATCGATTGCATGTAATTTCCTTTCTGCAGTCGATAGCATTATGCTTTCCAAAGCATCTAAAGCACATGCTGTTCTTTTGAACGAATTCTTTTCTTTTTTCGATTGATTGTGCTCTGAATTTGAGACACTTCATCATATCCTGGCCATACTTAGAGCAAAAGGCACACGATCTTACTTGCACTTTCCTTGTAGCCAGCTGAGCGGTTATGGCGTTTACTGAGTTGTATTGTTGCTCAATAAACTCCAGTACTTGTAAGGACTGTATATCTCTTGCCTTTTTTACATGCTGTTCATACAGCTGCAAGGCTTCTGGCGAAAATTTCCGCAGCAGAATTTCTGTTTCCAAGCAGTTTCAGTGTGTCCGTCACGGACCAATGACTTTTCATCATTGCCAGCTGCTTGACTAGTTCCATCTCACTTGAACTATCTAGGGTTTCGTAGATTAGGCTCAACTGTTGCCTCACCCTATTCGCTCTTCTGTCCACCAGTTGAACCAGATTATCAACTGGACTGGAGCTCCGAGCTGATGCGGTATCAGATAATTTTGATCCACTTTGTATATTTATCTCATCAAGTGTTTCTACCTTTAATTGCGACTCCTTGTAGGCCTTGACAGCATCCATAGTTTTTATAAATATTTTATCATTAAAATATTGATGATCGCCAACTCCCAATTTTACCAGCGCATTGTTGTTAGTAGTAAATTGGTCTACCAATGCTTCTATTGCTGGTATAGATGCCTTGTCCTTGATGGCTTGCAGTATTTTGTTGTGCAGCTCTCCTTGGTCTTGCATCAATTTCACAGATCTTTCCGACAACATCTTGGGAAAACAATCACTGTGTCTTGTGCTTTCTACTTGTATTCTTTGGCGTGATCCGTTGGAGGATTATTTGATTGGTCGCCCAGTTGACCTAGCTGTGCCTCGACTCACAGCTGATTGATCAGCCAAGGAAAAGCAAGAACACAATGTTTCACCTTATAGTCCTAGTACTTTAAGGCGTGGTTTTTTATTCTGTGTTTCTTACCACTGGTGGGGGAAACAATAGAATCACTCGAATAACCTTGCTCTTTTTACTTTGAAGCGCTGGTTTCTTCTTCTGTGTTTCTTACCACTGGTGGGGGAAAACAACAGAATTTCTCGAAGGACTAAAATGTTCACACTATAAACTAATGCGTACACTTAATGAGTTCAATTCGGGTGTTTGAATCTAACTGACTCGCTACTGCGAGGACATCGCCTTTTATTCATTCTTACATAAGTTCTTATCATCTAATTATATAATGCAGCGCTTGTAAGACGCTGCAGTCTGCGTTGGTCAATGCAGCTGAGATTTATTCTTAAATCTATGTTTGAGGCCTATGATCGCGCTAATCTCCTCCGCGTGGTCATATCTCTTGCAACTTCGGCAATAGACCACTGCAATCGTACTTAAATGTAGTTGCCACTTATGCTGTCCCGTGACATATTTATTGCAGCCCATAAATAGAACATGATTATAGTTTGTCTACTTATCATGTCTAAGCACATCTTCAGACAGTGCCCCTTTTCACCCTCTCTAGTACATTGGGCTTCCATATCAGCTTTCTGTCTAAAACAATTCCGAGGTACATGACCTGTGTCTTCCGGGTTAGCCTGGTTGAGTTAATCTTCGGGGGGACCCATAGCGGCACCTTGTATCTCTTGGTGAAGAGAATGAGGTCCGTCTTGTCCGCGTTGATAGTGAGTCCTACCTTCTTCGCCCACTCACATATCTCCCTCAGCGTTGATTCCATAATCGAGCTGAGTGTCGATGTACAGACTCCCGTGATAATTATGCTTATGTCGTCAGCATAGGCTGTTATCTTTGAGGCCCTCCTCTCGAATCTCTTGATCAGGTCATCTACCACCAGATTCCACAGGGGAGGCGACAGGACTCTTATCCACAAACTGATAGCGGGGGGCTTGTTGGCCGCTTCTAGGCAATCCATTATAGCGTCTGTGGTCACGTTGTTGAATGCTCCGGATATATCCACAAACACTTCGAGAGCATATTCTTGGTTATGCAGGGCTTTCTCAATGGTGGCTACTAATGAGTGTAGTGCTGATTTACCTTTCGTGTAAGCGTGCTGGTTGGATGACAGTAGTCGTCCCACATCGTTTCTGATGTATATGTCCAGCAGCTTTTCTAGCGTCTTGAGTAAGACAGAGGTGAGACTAATCGGCCTGTAATCCTTGGGGCTCATATGGCTGCACTTCCCTGCTTTTGGCAGGAAGACAATCCTAGAGGTCCTCCATTGGATAGGGATATAGCCCGTGCTTAAGCAAGCTGTGAATATAGCGTGTAGCTATGACCAATTCTATGGTTACCTGTAGCATGGCTGGAAATATTCCGTCTAGTCCCGGTGCTTTTATTCCCGCAAAGGAGTCTATAGCCCATGGGATTCTTTTAGAGGATATTAGATCTGTTGGGAGATGCTCTTCTCCAGTTACGAGGTACTGATGCTTGTTGGCATCGGATCTCTCGGTGCATCCTGGGAAGTAAGCATGCATTAGTGCTGTTAGGGCCTCTTCGGTGCCCTCAATCCACTGTCCGTCATCGCGTTTGAGCTGACTCTGTATGGTTGGCTGCTTCGATAGCAACCTCCGGAGTCTAGCCGTTTCTGGGGCCGTCTCGATTTTGGAGCAGAAGTTTCTCCACGAGCTTCTTTGTGCCCTGCATATTTCCGTCTTGTAATCCCTGAGTAGGATCTTGTATCCCCCATTGATTATCTCATTATTCGCGTCTTTGGCGATTTTGAAAAATTATCGGAGGTTATTGCGTAGAAGCGAAAGATTACCGTTCCACCGGGGGTTTCTCAAAGAGGTTGGTTTGGGAGAGTGGTCGAATTCGTATAGGAATTGTATATACCTATGATCTGAGAAAGATGGTCTCTCAAGGACTTTCCATTCTGAAACCATAGTACTTTGTTCCCTTACGAGTGTTAGGTCTAGCACGTTCGAGGAGGTGGGACCTACAAAGGTATGCTCTTCCCCCACATTTGCTATGCATAGGTTAGTTGATAGTAAAAAGTTTAGGACTGACTCACCCCTGTCGTTGATGTCGGGGCTCAACGACACACAGTGATGCGCTTTGGCGTCTGCACCCACGATCAGTTGCTGGTCGTTCGGGCTGGCTCTCCAGCATCACAACAGTCAGGTCATCCGTGCTGTAGTGAGACATAAGGTTAGTATGCAGGCTCTTCCGTACAAGTACGGCGGCTCTGTTTCCGCTTACCGATGGTGTATAGAATAGGTTGTAATTGGAGGACTTTAGTCCGGCGACGGCATTGCCCGAGGCAATCCATGGCTCTTGGACCAAAGCTAAGTCGGCGGACCCTTGCTCCAGGGCGATGAGGAGTTCCGCCGACGCGATCTTCCTTTTTTGAAGATTGTGCTGCAGCACCCTCAGTGGTATGGGTAATGGGCTCATCTCCATTCGACGGGTTGACTGTCAACGTCAGGTCACCGTCCTCCTCGTCCGCCTCGTCCAGAGGAAGTCCCTGAGCGACTTCCGCGATGATTTCCAGACCTTTGTCCTTATCCACCTTGCCTGCCTTCAGGGTGTGAGCATCCTTATCTCCGGGATGGCGTTTTTTGAGGCGCAGGTACACGTTCCCCATGCCCCACGCATTCTTTCCGTGCCTCGGATAGAGGATGTCCTCCGCCTCTTTATTTATCTGGAGGACTGAACTTTGGCCCCCCTCCTTGGGTGATGGGGTCGCAAGGTGCAGAACCTTCCAGTCCGCGGTTGGAATGTCCGGATTCTGTCGCTGCAGCAGCTTCAGCGCCAGGTCCCCTTATATTGCGATGGGAAAGAAAACCTTCGCCTTAGGAATGGACGGGATTAGCTCCCTGTCCACCACCTCCATCTGGGCTGCCTCCCACAACGCCCCCAATTGGCAGACCGGTTGCGTCAGCCACTTTCTCGTCGCGTCATCCAGGCACTTCAGGATTTTGACCCCGTTCAGCCTCCCGGCACCATCAAATATGGGCATGGGGGCCTCAGGATCTTTCTCCATCCGTGCAAACAATGACTCAACGAGTCGTGCATGCACTCATTTCCACCGCGGTTCGGTCATCTTGCCGGCTTCATCGCTTCTGTCAATTAGTACCACGAGCAAGTGTCGTTTGGTCGCCTCACTGACTTTAAGCCTCTTCTCGGGCTTCTTCGCCTTCTGGAGGGGAGGGCCTGCCTCCTTCGGCCCGCGTCGCCGCTTGCTCCCTTATTGGCGCTCTCGGTTGAGCGTTGCCTATTGTTGGCAAGCGACTCCTCCAACTTGTTGGCGATCTGCCCGTTGATGCCAAATTTCATTTGGATGACGATGAAAATTCATTTTGGATGAAGAGAACACAAGAATGCGAAATGTGGGCGAAGAGAGAAGTATCGTCACAGAAATACGAATAGGCTGCAGAATTTGAAAAGGAGAAACGAGGAACATACTGGAAGGAGATCGGCGCTATGGAACTCGAGACGGAGCTGTGGGCGTCAACGGGATTTTAGGAGTGTTCCGCGGTAACTGCAAGGCCGGATTTGAATTTTCCCGAAAAAAGGGGGAAATGTGAGGAGTTGAAACTCCGCACAAATGCGAATGCTGATCGCATGAGGAAGGCCTGCCGTTGCCAGTTACGCAACAAGTCAAGGCGTAGTAACGGCAGTGCGAAACCTGGAGAAAGTGAGTTTGAAGACTATTAGCTGGAGAAAGGAAGTTTGGAGACTCTGAGAGAAGAGAGTTTGGAGACTCTGAGAGAAGAGAGTTTGGAGACTCTGGAAGTAAAGAAAAAGAGAGTGTGGAGACTCTGAACTTATAGGAAAGAGAGTTTGGAGAGTTAGAAGGTTGAAAGGCGAATAACGGGACAAGTCGAACTTTGGATCGGGCCAACGGTAAAGTTATGGACTTTGGATCCGGAGACTGGAGAGCAAAGGGATGAACCGGTAAAGGAGGGCTATATAAGCAGGCCGAATGCTGGAAGCAGGACAGTCAACGAGAACAAGTATACCAGTCAACAACGTAAGAGCGAAGTCAGAGGAGCTACAGCCGTGGTAGTCAATAAGGAGCAAGATCGCTACGTCAAGACGTTCGGGACAAGAAAAGTCTCCGAATTGAGACGCAGGTAGCTGAGGTCCAGTACGATGAAGCATGAGTAGCGCAGAGGCATCCAACAGGCGAGGCCAAACCAAGGAGGGCACAGGACAAGCGGCAGGGATTGTATTGTAGTCCCGGTGGACTCTGTAAGAGACCGCGTACTTGAACCACGCGATAGCCTATTGTGTCCGTGCGATCCAAGCATGCGTGGTACCGGCGCCACCAGTCCGAACCAGACGTGGGGTTGGCGTGTTGCTGTTCGACTGGCGTTTGCCTTGGGGATCACAGCCGTTAGCTGCCGTGAGTCTGCGTAAGTCAACAATTCTCAGTCCAAGTGACGAGCGACCAACAACGAAGGTCCGCGCCACTCAGGACGACGAGAGCGGCGAAACAGCGGAATGAGGCCGTTAGACAATTCATCCAGCACTACGGCTAGATAATCAGATTTCATTGTAAGTCTGAGCACGAATAAAGACCCCAGAACGAAAACAGCAAGTGGTATTACTGGTAGCCGGGTCATAACGTTATACTATAAATTTGGTGCTGCCAAATGTTATTGTTTGCGGACTCTCCTGTCTACTGATCGCGCTTATGAAAATAGTAGAATGCGAATAGTAGAATACGTCCGTCCGTCTGTCTGTCCGTCCATATAAACGTTGAGATCTCAGGACATGGACGCTGCGTCGCTTGTGAGCAAGCGACTCCTCCACCTTATTGGCGAAGCAGCCGTTCTCGATTTCTCCTGGCTGCGTAGGATTTGCCCTGCAGATTGTTTTTCTGCGTAAGTGAATTTGCCGTTACCGGTTGCCACTGAGTGCTTGCCGTCCTTGGCTTCGCCTGAAGGGGGCATCATGGCACTAGGGCCTGTAGATGTTCACATGGCGACGGCTTTTGGCGGCTTGCACTCAGACTTGAGGCGGTGTTCACCCGAACCTGATCCTGTGGTGGAGGCCAGGCAGGTGGGCTCACTCGCAAACTTCGCTGCCTAGGAGGTTTTTCGGCCAGACTCAGTCGTCACTGCCGTTTGGGTAGGTTTTTTGGGAGATCCTGACTCCTTTTTGTTTTTGTTTCTACGAGAGGCTTCCATCTAACTCTGTTTTGTGCTGTCTGTTTAGCATTTTCCCATGTGATGTTTATTTGGGCAAGTTCTTGTTGAGCGGTTCTTCTCCATGTTGCTCTTGGCCTTCCTACCCTCCTGCTTTCTTGGGGGTTCCAGTCCAGTGCCATCCTCACTATGCTACTAGGGTTTCTTCTCAGAGCGTGCCCTATCCACATCCATTTCTTCTTCCTTATTTGGGTGTGTATCGGGGGCTCGTTCGTAACGCGCCACAGCTCTGTGCTGGTTATTCTGTTTGGCCAGAATATCCCACATATGATTCTCAGGCATTTGTTGCTGAAAACCTGCAGTTGCTGCATTATTTGCGCTATAGCGCAAATTTAATTTTAATTTTAATTTCAAGAAGCCGCTGGAGCTCTTCGGGCAGCGACTAGTCGCCAGATCAGCGCGCAGCGGAGACTGCAGCGCGGGACACAACGCAGCTCACAACAGCAGACACCAACTGCAGATTAGAACACCACACGGCACTAAAATATGTAAATGGGATCCTTTCTTTAAACTGTTCTTAAACCTGCGAATTAAAAATAAGTACAAAAATACAGTTTTTGCAAGTGTCTCTACTAACATGGAATTAAACAGCAATACGTTTTAACACAGTAGTGGTAAACGAGCCGGTTCTAGCAAAGGGCTTCTGTGAAAAGTTCCGCGAAGATGCACTACGTGTGTTTATTTCGGGACTCAAGCGTAGTCCCACAGATGTACTATTCTCAGCAAAGCCAAGGGACTTGCCGGCAGCTCTGGCGCTCGCGCAAGAGGTAGAATCGAACCATGGAAGATATGCGTTCGCTGCCAGCTTCGTGAGGAGCGTGGAGGAAAAAGAACACAAGGCAAATGGCCAGCGAAACGCCGAGCAGCAAACAGTGCTCCAGAACCAATGGAGGTGGATCCTTCGCTGTCAAAGTTTAGACAGCCAACCAGGCCTCCGTTAGCATCAGCAAGCGATCGGCCATGTCCGATCGGTATAGCGGTAAGAGCAAGCAACAAAGGGTCAATCATGTAACCCAAGATGCTAGACAGGGGCGGAACTCGTCCGTCAACGGCGCTGCGGCACAGATCGAAGACGATACTGAAAGTGATTCTGACGACCTCAATTTTTTTGGGGGAAATCCCTGCTACCCGTCATCAGACGAAGAGTAGCGGGGCTGGATATGAGCTTCCTTATCGACACCGTGACGTCCAAAAATTACATCATACCACACAAGGGATTGCGTGGCGTCCGTCCGGTTAACTCGCAATTCAGCTTGCGATCGATCCACGGCTTGATGGGATAATCGATTTGTTAGCTCAGGCTGGGGCTGTTTGGCCTCCAGTCAGCTCAAATGGGGTAGGGAGGTCGAGAAGATCTCCTTCCACAAATGCGCTGATGTCAACTTCACCAATGTGGATTGCCCAGACGCGCCCGCTTCAGTGCGGGAGGCTTTTCGAAAATTACTAAAGACCATAAAAAAGGCCTTTGCAGACCCAAACGAGTCCTTGCCATACAATACTTCGGTGGTCAGAACAGTAAGCGAAGAGGTCATCTATGCCAAGCTCTACCCATATCCCATGGGCATAACGACATAATTCAAATCGGCATCCCCCTACAACAACCCCATATGGGTAGTAGATAAAAAGGGAACCGATGATGCGGGCAAACGCAACAAGCGCTTGGTGTTAGACTTTCGAAAACTCAATGAGCGAACCATACCCGATGCCAAATATATGATGATACTAAGCAATGATACTAAGCAATTTGGGCAAAGCCCACTAAGTTTCGACCCTGGATCTCATATCCGGATGTCATCAGGTTGTACTAGCGGAACGTGATCGCGAAAAAACTTCTTTCTCGGTGAACGGGGAAAAATATGAGTTCAAGAGACTGTCGTTCGGCCTCAGGAACGCCGCCAGCATATCCCAGGGAACGATCGATGATATCTTACGTGAACAAATTGGCAAATTTTGCTATGTTTATCTTGATGACGGTATCATCTTCTCGCAAGACGAGGAGGCTCACATCAAACATGTGGGGTGGGTGTGGTGTTAGAGAGCCTACAAGAAGCGAACATGAGAGTATCGGCCGAGAAATCGCGTTTTTTTTAAGAAAACTTAGAGCTTTCTTGTGTTCATAGTCACCAGTAACGGTGCATCAACGGACCCAGAAAAAGTAAAGCCCATAAAAGAATGCCCAGAGCCCAAGACGGTATTCGAAGTCAGGTCGTTTCTAGGCCTCGCGAGCTACTATAGATGTTTCATCAGGGACTTCGCTGCCATAGTAAGGCCCATCTCAAACATATTAAAGGGCGAAAATGGAACAGTCAGTAGGCATAGATCGAGGAATATTCAGGTCAATATAAGCTGTGTATATTGTCATCAGAAGACGTCATGCTCAGCTACCCTGACTACAAGAAGCCATTTGATCTAACGACACATGCTTCGGCCTCCGGTATAGGCGCGGTGTTGTCCCAAGAGGGCCGCCCTGTAACAATGATATTAAGGGCTCTTAAGGACAGTGAGGCCAACAACGCAACTGGCTAAGCTGCGGCATTACTTGTATTGAGTGAAAGATATTAATATCTTCACTGACCATCAGCCTTTAACATTTTTTGTGGCGGAATCAAACTCGAACGCCAAAATTAAGAGGTGGAAAGCCCGCATAGACGAATTCAATGCTCGGCTATTTTATAAGCCCGGTAAAGAGATCCTGGTGGCGGACGCCTTGCCCAGACAACAGCTTAATATGCTGGAACAAGAAGAGCCCGAATCTTACATAATCGTCCCAAGGGGCGTAAACGCTTCCCATTGCGATTTGCACACGCTCGCAATGATACAGGACCAGAAAGTCAGGAGGTTTCCAGCCACAAAGTTCTGGCATTGCAGGAACCGCGTCGTGGACGTACTCAGATTTGAAGCAATAAGCAGGTATTGTCAGAATACTATTTCCCCAAAATGGCCAAGCTGGCCAACGAAATCTTGCAGAACTGCAGGACCAAGTATACCAAGTGCGAGGGCCAAGTATGACAGGCACCCAAAGAAACAAGAACTCGGTGAAACGCCAATACCGTTACACACAAGGGAAATGTTGCACATAGACATTTTCTTTACTGACAAAAATTATTTCCTTACTAGCATCGACAAGTTTTCTAAATTTTCCATCGTACAACCTATCTCCTCGAGAACTATTGAAGACCTTAAGCCAGTGCTGCTTCAGGTCATAAACTTTTTCCCAAGGGCAAGGTCCATTTATTGCGACAATGAACCGTCGTTGAAGTCGCACACGATCGTGTACATGCTCTGTAACAACTTTGGTGTAAGCGTTACAAACGCACCGCCACTGCACAGTACCTCCAACGGGCAGGTGGAGCGTTTCCACAGGTGGAGCGTTTCCACAGCACATTGCTGGAGCTAGCCAGGTGCATAAAGATACACAAAGGCTTAAATGATACGGTCAAATTAGTAATGTTGGCCATTATCCAAAATAATAAGTCGATTCACTCGGTCGTCAACAGGAGACCGGCTGACATCGTCCTAACGCACCCTGATGAGCCACAGGTACAGATCCACAACAGGATCTAGAAAGCTCAAGCCGCGCTAAGGGCCAGAGAAAACGACTCGCGCCAGAATAGGGTATTCGATGTTGGCGAAAAGGTGTTGGTAAATTCCAAGAGAAGATTTGGCCACAAGCTCACGCCGTTGTGCGAGGAAAGAGCTGTAGGAGCGGACATGGGCCCACAGTCCTCATTGAGGGCAGGCTGGTCCACAAGGACAATTTAAAACAAGAAAGAACGCTATAGTCGAGTTTCCCGGCTATCTGATACCCATTACTCAGCTAGTGGAAGTACAAAGGAGAGTCTTCCACACTGACAGTTTTTGGTGGTTTGTGGGCTTTAGAGTGGACGTGGCAAAAAATCGATAGAAATTTACAAGACTAATACAAAAATGAAAAAATATCAAAACATTTTTTAAAAGTGTGGGCGTGGCAGCTTTGGGCGGTTTGTGGGCGTGGTAAACAGTTTTTTGGCAGATCGATAGAAATTTATAAGACTAATAAAAAAATGAAAAAATAACAAAACATTTTTCAAAAGTGTGGGCATGGCAGTTTTCGGCGGTTTGTGGGCGTTAGAGTGGGCGTGGCAATATGAATCAACAAACTTGCGCTGCGTCTATGTCTCTGGAGCCTGTTTGCTTAATCTCAACTTTCTAGCTTTTGAAGTTTCTGAGATCTCGACGTTCCTACGGACAGACGGACAGACGAACGGACAGACGAACATGGCCATATCGACTCGGCTATTGATCCTGATCAAGAATATATATACTTTATATGGTGGGAAACGCTTCCTTCTGCCTGTTACATACTTTTCAATGAATCTAGTATACCCTTTTACTCTACGAGTAACGGGTAGCGGGTAACCAGTAGCGGGTAACCAGTAGCGAGGTCCGTGTACCTTTGTCTACAGAACAGAAGATTCAACCATTTAAACTTTCACCCACAGGATCAATCGTATCCTTCTCGTGTATCTATCATTGGCATCGGCGCACATCACCGATTATTCGCGCGCCAAATATATCCCCATAGTCGACGGCCAGATCTTGGTGTGGGAAAATTCTGCCTATGTGAGGCACTCCGCGAATCTTTCGGAGTACGCACGAGTGGTAGAGGAGACGGTCGGCTTGCTTGGCCACTTTCCACAATCACACATGAAAAATCTGCTGAGTGTCAATTCAGCACACCTCCGGGACTTGCTGGATGCGCTGGGCGCGCACCATCGAGTGGCCAGAAGCTTGGACTTCCTGGGGTCCATACTAAAGGTTGTAGCCGACACACCTGATGCCAGTGATTTGGAGAAGAGTAGGGTCTAAGAGGCGCGGTTGGTCGACGCGAACAATAGGCAAATAGAAATCAATACCAAGATCCAGAGTCAAATCAATAAACTAACTGCCACCGTCAACTTAATCCTCAAGACAGCAAAAGAGTCGCAAAATGACACCGGTCATTTGTATGAAACATTGCTCGCGAGAAATAGAATGCTCATGATGGAGTTTCAAAATTTAATGTTAACCGTGACACTTGCAAAGATGAATATCGTTAGCCCAAACATGCTTGATCATTTTCTTGATCTTGATCTATTTTCCCCGTCAGCCACGAAGGAACTATACTACAACTGCGTTTTATTACTATAATATTTTTAAAAGGGTATACTAGACTCGTTGAAAAGTATGTAACAGGCAGAATAAAGCTTTTCTGGCCATATAAAAGTATATATTCTTAATCAGGAGCAATAGCAGAGACGATCTGTCCATGTCCGTCTCTCCGTCTGTCTATCTGTATGAACGTCAAGATCAGGAAATTTAGAAGCTAAAGAGTTGAGATAAAGCATACAGTTTTCAGAAACATAGGCGCAGCGCAAATTGACCCATGTTGCCACGTACAAAAACCGCCCAAAACTGCGACGCCTACATTGTTTACGACCTTCGATCTTAACTAATTCTGCAAAGCTATGCACATGAAGGCTGAGTCCTTATCAACTTTCATCTCCTGTGGTTTTCCAAAGTTATTGAATATTTTAGTTATGACTCTCTTTGACTCTAACCCATCTCTATTTTTCACCTCATCTAGTGATGCGAATTTTGTATAGACGTCAATGCATGAAGAAATATTAGGTTTTCGGTGAGATAGAAGTCTATCACGTATTTTTATCTCTCGTTGAATAACTCTTGAGTTGTTTCGAATGTCAACTTTGTATTTCTGTGTTCTGTTTTCGCTTTATTACAGATTTTACACTCATTAATGATGTTCTGGAATCATTTGGAATAATCTGGGAATAATCTTCTTTAAACCAGTTAATGGTTTTTTCTATGCTTGGATGGAAAACCTCCTTATGCCTTTTCTGTACTTAAATTTGGCGTAGCAACATCTTGGCATCTTAGCAATTCGGTGAAATTGTTTAGTGCTTAGGATTTTGGTGTATGCTCTCTCGAAAATCAGGAAGTCTTCGTCATTGCGCTTTCTTAGTGCACAAATATTCCTTATGATGGTCTTAGCTAGTTCAACTGTCATTTTTTTTGCAAATTATTTTGATTTTCAATTTCAGAAAAAATTGACGCACATTTTTTGCATCGTTGTTTCCTTTTTAACTCTAGTTGTCTCTAGGAGAAATTAAGTAGTTTTTTGGTTTTTGATATGAAATTTATATTATCTTTGAACTTTGCACTATCTGAAACTTCCCCAAGCATGGCTTCCTTAATTTTTGTGCGGGAAAAGGCATCCGCTACATAATTTTCATTGCCAGGAAAATATTTAAATATTTATCCTTGTCACTTCATGTTTGGCTCTTTGATATCATTACGCTATACCAAAGGTTTGTGATCAGTATTTCAAATGGAAAGACATAATTAATCTTAAGTTCGTTCAGCGTTTTGCTGGCGTAGAAAACGGGTTTATGATTTTAAGATAGCACAGCACCAATAGCTAAATTACTTGCATCAGTTGTCTGGGAAAATGGGTTTAATAAATCTGGTTAGATCATGTTCGCATTCTTCAGATCTAAGGGCATGCGTGTATTTTCATAGTGCCCATGTTTAGTTGAAAAAACAGTTTTCGCAATGGAATTTTCATCCATCTGAATTTGGTGAAAGCCCTTGGCTAGATCAATCGTTGTAAATTATTAGCATCGTCCAAGTTTATTTAATATTTTATCCATTTTAGGAAAGGGGAATTTGTCGTTGACGGTTACCTCATTGAAATTCCTGTAGTCCACTACCAACCTTAACTTTTGATTCCCAGAGGCGTCTGCCTTCTTGGGGACCACCCAAACAAGAGAACAATAAGGTGGCTTGCCAATTTTACATTGTTCTATCATTTTCTTAATTTGCGTGTTGACCTCCTGTTCAATGCTTTGGGGATATTTAAAAGGTTTACGGTAAACTGGATCTTCATGCTGAGTCTAGATGACATGTTAAATAGTACTTCTGAAGGTCACATTTTCGCCTTCTGTGTACTGAATGTGTATTACTCGTCTATACTCGTATAGGACATTTAGATGTTCGAGTCAGTACTCTTTACATTTACCCTTACATCTTACCCTTTCCTTCTCATAATCAATCTCAGCTTTCGTTTCTTCGAGATATTTTCGACCTAACAGGAAATAATAAGTATCGGAAAACTTATGGACATAGAATTTTTGTATAGATGGACATACAGAAGTGGGCTTTATCGTAATGCTTTTCATTAATTATATTGGATCTTTTATAGTGTAAGTTAGCACAGGTGGTTCTCACGGAGAGAAACTGCCGAATTGCAGGCCACCATATCCGGTGGCTTGCACGCGCAGTGAAAGAACAGCTGATCGCGCATTCTAAGGGCAATTGCCCGGAGCCCGGTCAGAGCACTCGCGGAGCGAGGGACTGATACCGGATATTGGAATGCTGACCTGGCGCTTTGAAGACTGCGCTGCAGCGAGGCAGAGGCCTCAAGCTGGAAAACGGGTAGCTCTTTAAGTTAGTCTTATTTTGTACTCCGGGGTTTAACAATCTCGGCAATTCATTTTAAACCCTTGCCCTAACGGGAGATCGGATAATAAAGATATCAAACAGTAAACTACTAACCAAGTGATTTGTTAACTGGCTCCCAACCAACTAACGATACCCACGCGACGTGTTAAAAAGTGCGAAAATACAGCAACAACACGCGACTAAAAATAAACACATACAAAACTACAAAGGAGAACTACAGGACTTCTCACACCAGAAAAAAGCAGCGGCGGTAGCAGCTACAGCAACAACAACAATACCAGCGGTAGCAGCGGCAGCTACGGCAAGCGGCAACAGCAGCAGTACCAGAAATCAAAAGCCGTCGGCAAATAAACCGTAACCACAAAATAAAAAAATACAAAACTACAAAGAGGAATTGCAAGACTTCCCACACCAGACAACAACAACAGTACCAGCGACAACGGCAGCAGCGACGACAGCAGCAGCAAGGGGCCGTCGACGAAACGCAAATTTAGACGATAAAATAGGAATATGTGAGTAGGCTTTTTGTCTAAAGTGATTCGCCAATAGAGAACAGCTAAAAATTAAATTCTGCCGGTATTTAAAATCAAACTTAAAAAAATAGATGTGAATATTTTTATTCACTGAGACCCACTGACAATAAATATACCCAACGATCTTTTTTCATGTATAGAGGGAATGACGACAACGCCTCGTCAGACGCGGAAATCAAATTACTTATTGATACTGGCACTTCAAAAAATTACATAGCACCATGCCCAGGGCTTAAAGGCAATGCGGCAGTAGAAAAACCATTTAGCGTTAGGTCAATTCATGGCCATACAAGAATAGAACAAAAGTGCCTTATTTCTCTGTTTAATGTCCGGTCACATTTTTGTATACTTAAAGTTCTTAAGGACTTTGATGGAATCATCGGGCCTTACTTACTTAAACAAGTGAATGCAAGACTCGACCTTACCAAAAATAAACTAGAAATGAGTAACGGGGCAGAAAAAATACAATTCTCCAAAACCGAAAACTTTAACTTCATCCAAATAGACGGCAAAGACGTCCCACCGGCAATAAAAGCCGCTTTTTATAATATGATAGCAAAAAATTGTAGGGCCTTCGCCGACACAGATGAAGCCCTACCATACAACATAAATACAATGGCATCCATAAAAACAGACGGTATACTCTAAATCATACCCGCACTCCATGGGCGTAACGGAATTTGTAAACGCAGAGGTTAAACAACTTCTAGCGAATGCCGTAATAAGGCCATCCCGATCGCCCTACAACATCCCGACTTGGGTTGTAGATAAAAAGGGATTTGACCAAAACGGGGTAAAAAGAAACGATTGGTTTTCGACTTTAGAAAGTTGAACCAAAAAACCGTGGATGATCGGTACCCTATTCCTTCGATTTCGACTATATTGTCAAAAATGGGCGAGTCAAAATATTTCTCAACGCTCGAACTTAAAGCGGCCTTCCACCAAATCGAGTTAGCAGAGAAAGACCAAGAAAAATCAGCTTTCTCGATAAACAATGCCAAATATGAGTTTTGCAGATTAGCATTCGGGCTCAAGAACGCCACAAGTATTTTTTAAGAGAAGGAATCTCGAAGATATGCTACGTGTATGTCGACGATGTTATTATTTTCTCAAAAACAAAAAAGGACCATGTCAAGGACATACAGTGGGTCCTCGGAAAACTGCTCGAAGCAGGCATAAGGGTATCTCAAGAAAAGTTGAAGTTTTTTTAAAAAATACTTGTCGAATACTTGGGATTCATCGTGTCACAAGGTGACACCTGAAAAGGTGTAAGCCATAAAGGAGTTCCCCGTGCCAAAAACTCTTTTTCATCTCAGATCTTTTCTGAGTTTAGCAAGTTACTACAGGTATTTTATCAAAAACTTTGCGTCAATCGCAGGCCCCCAGCGGGAATTCTTAAAGGCGAAAACGGGAAAACAAGCAAGTATCAGTCAAAAAAATTAATATAAATATTACCGAAGAACAAAAAACTACATTAAAGAGGCTAAGATAGATACTGGTATCAGAAGATGTTCTTCTTTCATGCCCAGACTTTAAAAAACCGTTCGAATTAACGACGGATGCATCTGGGTACGGACTTGGAGCCATATTATCCCAAGACAAGCGCCCAAATACAATGGTATAGCGCACACTGCGTGATAACGAAAAAAATTATGCAACCAACGAGCGAGAGCTTCTTGCCATAGTTTGGGCGCTTAACAACCTTCGTAATTACACATACGGTGTAAAAGAATTACACCGACCACCAACGCCTCACTTTCCCCATCTCGGACAAAAATCCTAATGCGAAGCTAAAACTTTAGAATGGGATTATCGAAGACTATGGGGCGAAACTTATTTACACGCCAGGAAAAGAAAACCTAGTAGCAGACTCGTTATCTCGTCAGAACGTAAACGCATTAGAAGACTCATACGAGTCACGAGTCAGACGCATTATCTTGCCAAAGCAAAAGGGTTTGAAAAGACACATACGAGTCAGACTCAGCCACAATACATAGGGTAGAATCACGTAATAAGATTTTCCGACCGCGAAAACCTTTTAAACACCATTAAAGATGTAGTAAATGCGGGAGTCGTCAACGCAATACATTGCACACTTCCAATCCTAGCATTTATTCAACACTCACTAATTGAAGCATTCCCAAATACCACATTTAGAAATTCAAAACATGTGGTGCAAGATATTACAGACAAAACGCAACGAAGGGAAATCGCCACAGCCGAACACAAGAGGGCCCATCCCGCAGCCCAAGAAAATGTGAAGTAGATTGTAACGTGCAACATTTGTAAAGCACTGTTTAGACCATGATCTGACTTTGCGGGGCACGCTATAGGGTCCGGCTCTAGCTCGTCGACGTTGGGGGTGGAGGTCTTGCTCAGTCTGATCTGGCATTGGCTTATTATTTATTAATCAAGAATTGAGCGTGCTGCGACGGAATACGGCATACTAAAAGAAATCGGATATCAGATAAAGACACGTAAAAAATTCCAAAAGAGACGGCTAAAACGGTTAGAGAAAGAAAAGGGGAGGGAAATTCGGTAATGAGACGTCGGTGTTATTACGTCATCGGAGACCCGTCCAACCTATGATCACCATCTTCGAGTTTCACTCGGGTGATCCCTTCTGATACCCGTTACGACTGCTGAACCATCTGCCGAGTTCAAACAAAAAATAATTACTCCATGATTTCGATAGTACACATTTTAATAATAATAATTAAGTCTAACAGCATAATAAATTTTTGTTCCTAACCTCTGCAAGCGTACAAAATGGGTTAGATTAGGCAATGCCTAAGAGTAGGAATTAGATCACCAATAATAAGCCAAATATAAAGCAAAAGTTACAAAATAATAATTAATTGAATAGAGCATGCTAAATAAGGATTACATTAACGGTATCATTACGTTTTTGTTATAAATATTTATATACGTTCTTAGGTTAATTAATAGTTTTCATTAATATATTAATTTCGGTTGGCATGACTAAATCTTCTTTAAATTTACTTTCTTTATAAATTCACTAAACTTTTATTTCAGTGTGTTCTAACTTGGTGTTCTAACTAGATTTAGTTTAATTTTGTATATTTCAAAATATACGAAGATAAGTCGGTTCTGTTTGGTTCAGTTTTCAGCAGATTTAACTGATTTTAAGATGAAGATTTTAATTATCAATTTATTTTAGCGGCTAATTGGCAAATATAGGCGTTGTGTAATGACTTTTGTTTAATATAAAATGTTTGGCAAAATACTAGCCAATAATTATATTCTTTGTTTGTTGTTACTCACAGTGAAATCATTTTTTTCCAGCGGCGAAAGATCGATCTCCCGAGCGATGGCTGTAAACGAATGCGACTTAAGATCGCCAAGGGTTAATTTAAACAAACAGTGTTCACAACATGTAGCCAGCTAAATCTTTTAAATCTTTCTCTTAAACTTAAAACCGTATTAGTTCACGACTGCTTAATTATTAATAAAATTTTAACGAGACGGCTAAATCAGTTTTATGATATAATTTCTTAACTTCCAAACTTTTAAATTTAAAAAATTAATTTAATTTACGCGTTTTTTTGTAATTCAAATTAATTAATTTCAAAATTCTTTCTCGCAGGGCTTTCTTGGCTGCCAAGCTTGTTGCTACGCCTTTCTAGGCGATGGTGTTTCTGGTTCCCGTTGCCCTGCGAGAGGGGTGCTCCGCTGGACGGGGCGAAAAATCCCAATCGGCGAACGGGTCCGGCGCTGCTGCTTCTGGAACACGTAGTCCGTTGATTCCTCAGCTGCCAACGGCGGAGGGGGCGCTCTGCCGTCTTGTCCGCTGCGTCTAAAAGGGGTGCTCCTCTGGACACTTCCTATTTCGAACGGTCGCGAAACAAAGATACTGTCAGAATTACAAAAGATAACTATGGGCATTGTGTGGCTTACCTAGCCTCTCGCCAACTTATTAGAAATTGAGAAAATTTTTCCTCGTGGGAAAGAAGCACTAAGTCGCTGAGGTTATGTTTAGTTATATTGAACCCACACTATCGGTTGCTCCGATGCAGCTGCAGCCTAAGTGCAATAATTGGCAACGAACTATTTAAAGTGCACACTTTCAGGCCAAGTATTTACATATGGGTCAAACGCTTCAGGCGCCGTTACAAGATCTTGCGAGACTACTTCTTTTCAAAAATGCTTTGCCTAACAACGGAAACGGACTCTAACTGCAAGATCTGGTCTGTGGCCAAGTATAGTCGACACCCCAATAAACATATAATCGGACAGACGCCAATTCCCTCTTATGCTGGAGAAATACTCCAGATCGATATATTCTCAACAGATGGGACCCTCTTCCTTACGCGTGTTGACAAATTTTCAAAATTCGCTATTGTACAGGCAATCGCATCAATATTAAATATAGCCAACTTTTTTCCAAACACAAAAACCATATATTGCGACAACGAAAGATCGCTAAATTCAGAAACAATCAAATCAGTCCTTCTCAACAATTTTAATATTTCTACCGCAAACGCACCACCTTTACATAGTACTTCCAACGGACAAGTAGAACGGTTTCACGGCACACTTGCGGAAATATCCCGGTGGATAAACGACACGACAGAGCTAATTCTATTAGCAACTGCCAGGTATAATAGATCCATAAATTCGGTAACGGACAAAAAACCAATATAAATAATACACTCAACACCAGTAGAATTCGAGAAAAAAATTAGTGAGAAAATTCAACAAGCACTGCAAAAGGGGTTGGAAACATCAAATAAAGAGAGGACAGATAAAAATTACCAAGTAATTATGTTTTCCTAAAATCAAACAAAGGTTTCGGAAACAAACTTTCGGAAACAAGCAGACCTGGGGACACGGTTCTCATTAAGGGGAGGGTGGTCCATAAGGACAATCTACGCTAAACACTCCAGCGAGATTATTGACCTTTTTCCATGTTTTTTTTAGGCTAAGAAATTATCTTTAGTCCTCGTATTTGCGACCGCTAGAACAAACGCGACAATAAGACTCAATGACTACACGAACGCGGACTACATCCCAATAGAAGATGGCGAAATTGTCATCTGGGATTCTTACGGATACCTACAGCACTCGACGAACATGACGACTTATGAAGACTACGCTGACCAGACAGAAACGATGACGAGGACATTTACGGACGACCACAGGACAACGTTTATAATGACGGACCTAACACATATTCGCAAGCTGATCGCAACCTTAAAATTTCACCATTAAAATACTAGGAGCATAACTTTAATCGGGACTGCACTAAAAGTTATCGCCGGTAACCCGGACTTTAAGGATTGGGAGCAGGTACAATTCAATAAGGAACAGCTGTTAAGAACGGAGGAAGGGCAAACAGAGTTAAACTTTAAATTCGAAAAGCGCCTAAACGAACTTGCAGCTGCAACAAATCAAATCCAAAAATTCCTAGGCAGACAGGGAAACCTTTTAGAGATTATCTTAGCTATTGGATTGTAATTACAGATCTTGAGAATATTTTAATGGGCCTAACCATAGCTAAACTTAACGTTGCAAGTCCAGCGATACTGGCATTAGCGTAATAGAATTATTAGAAGTATCTAGAATTAATGTTTTCCTAAATTCTGAAATTTTACATTTCCTTATTGAATTCCCTAGTCCTAAGCTTAGGTGTAAAAAGATAACTGTCTTCCCAGTTCAACGCCATAAGAAGATCCTAGGCTTCGAAAGAGGAAACCTGGTAGCTGAATGCCCGACACGGAACATCAACATCGGCCAATGCAGGACGACAGTCGGTGCGACCTTCTGCAGGGAGCTCCAAAACGGCACCTGCGCCCAGGCGCCGGAGGCGTGAATGGTCCGTATTTTTCGAAAACGATAATGGCGTGTCCGTCACCGTCAATGGTGAGCGATTCCGGTCGATGAACTGCTTTTAGACTGAAATCGAGAATCTGGAAAACAGAGCACACGCTACGATTGATGTTCTCCACAAGCAATTTTCGGAGTGGGGTTTTCTTAATTCGCAGGTCTATGCCAACAAGCCGCAAACCGATGCCCTCAAAGTCAACATACGCCACGCCATCGATCAAATACAGCCCGATTTGTGCGCCAGAATCATCGGTAATTTGATCTTTCGTGTGCGTCCCACCAACCGAAGCCGTGGCGGTCATTTGAATAATGTCATATTCGATACATAATCGATGGATTTTTCAAATAAAAAGTTTTTTCAAGTGCATTCGCTCTTGGATACAAGTGCTCTTAGATTCTTAAGATATTGTTCATGGAATTTAAATTTCTCTTTTCGAGTTTGTGAGTCTGACCTTTTAGCGTGGGAACATGACAATTGTGTGAGGGTTTAGCAAAAATGTTTAGCTTAGACAAAAGAGAATATCCATAGTATATTCTCGTGCCATTCATTTCTTCTTAAGCAGAGAGTTAACAAAAGGGTATTAGGCATTAAACGTATATTATTAAATTAAAAAAAAATTAATTAAAATAATTAAATGTTTTATAATTGATATTTTTGTTAATATAGTTAAGTTCAGCGGCGAGTTTAAGCCTGGTTTTTGTATGCACATAGACAAGAGCCCTCAGTGCGACGTTTGTAGTCAGCAGTTTTGTTAACGTGTGCACCGTTTCCTGGTGCAAATTCGATATGTAGGTTTTGTATATTAGAACTTATATACTAATTAATAAAACATAATATGAATGTCACTACGATTAAATGAGTAGGTGAATACATTTTCAAAAGGCGTGCTCACGCGAGAAGATGAGTATTTGATGTTGATGAGACAACTTGTGTCGAACCACCTTGACAGAAGGGGATCGTATTGCGCGGCTTGTGACGATCCATTTGACAAACGGACGAGTGAAAAGGAATGAATTTGGCCGAAACATTTTCCGATCGTTTCAAGAACATTGGACAGCTAAGCTTGTATGGCAGTGAGACCTGATAACTGACGAACGACCACAAAGTACATGGATGCAAATACGCGCCTGTGGATGTTGTACGACATTCGTCACATTCCGAATGCACCTCGGCAGAGTCCCTATATGAACCCCATTGAACACATGTGGAATAAATTGAAGACAAAAATATAATATATCAAAATATACAGCAAATCAGTATATCCTACGCAAGGAGCTGGTGCCAATGGCAGAATCCGATTTGGAAACTTTAGTTTCTTCAAAGTCTGTACGTTTTGACCTGGAGTTAAGTGTAACCTAAGAAGTCGTTTGGGCAAGAACAGTCTCCGGATTAGCACGGTTAGTCCGGGAGCATTCAACGGGCGGGGCCAAACCGAAAAAGGACCCGAAGAGGCGGCAAAAATTGTGTTGAAGACCCTGTCGACTGAGTCGGAGTCTACGTACGTTAACCTGGCGATTGTCTGATGTGTCCGTGCGAACCGAGGAGGCGTGTTTTTGTTCCACCAGGAGTTTACCTTGGGAATCGCAGCCGTTAGCTACCGTGAGTCCGCATATGAAGACACTCCTTAAGACACTCCTGCCCAAGTGACGGGCACCCAGCGACACGGTCCGCACCACTCGGGATGACGAGAGCGGCGAGACAGCAGAACAATGCCGCTAAGGCGATCAGGTCCGTCCGCACCAGCTAGAGAGAAAAGGTAGTGGGGAACGTTCGTCTTTCACTGGGCGTCTTGCTACAGGGACTGCGGCGTACACCGAGCGTCGGTAGGAACTGAACAGGCGTCTGGCCGGACCGGCCGGGACAGAGGGAAAATAGGTTGCGGCTAGCGAGGCGTACGCCTTGAGAGCCCAGCACTTGTCCACCGTAGTCGGGAAACAGTGACGCTTCCCTAAGCCCACAGCCTTTCTTCTCACCACCAACCCCGTGGGGCCGCGGCAGTACAAGGCGAGAATAAAAATCAAAGAAACGAGAACTGCAAAGTGTTGTTATTGGTAACCGGGTGATCACGTTTTGATATAAAAATTGGGGGGACGAACACACGAAATCTTCTGAGCTATCCTCAGGTATTTCGTAGCGAGCAGACCAACAAAATCAGCTCGTTACAATCGCCACTTTCTTTTCTGTCCGAAAATGAAATGTAACCCACCTAGATATCAATTCAAGTCTTACTTAAAAAAGTCGGGATGGTCCACTATGACTTTCATTTGGATGCCGATGATGCGCTGTTCTATGTTAGTAAGCCAATATGTCAGGATAATGATTGCGTAAGTGCGTGTATTTCCGTTCTTCTTAATAAAGTTTAAACATATTGGGATACAAAATGTTTCCTAAGGATAATTAATTAATATTTTAACTAATAATTTTTTTTTTTTTTTAACTCCTTATTCCGCTCGGAAACTTAGGGCTTCTACGAGAGCCTTCCATCTAACTCTGTTTGGTGCTGTTTGTTTAGCATTTTCCCATGTGATGTTTATCTGGGCAAGTTCTTATTGAGCGGTTCTTCTCCATGTTGCTCTTGGCCTTCCTACCCTCCTGCTTCCTTGGGGGTTCCACTCCAGTGCCATCCTTACTATGCTACTATTGTTTCTCATGAGAGCGTGCCCTATCCACATCCATATCTTCTTCCTTATTTGGGTGTGTATCGGGGGCTCGCTCGTTACGCGCCACAGCTCTGTGTTGGCTATTCTGTTTGGCCATAATATCCCACATATGATTCTCAGGCATTTGTTGCTGAAAACCTGCAGTTTCTGCGTTACTTTCTACGTTGCGAGCCATGTCTCAATTCCGTATAGGAGTATGGATTTCACACACGCATTGTAGATCCGAAGCTTTGTTCGCCGGCTTATTTCTCTGTTTTTCCAAATGCGGTATAGTCTCCCAAAAGCTGAGCAGGCTTTGCCAAGGCGACTCGAGACATCATCATCCACTCCACTATTGTTGGATATTATGGTGCCAAGGTATGGGAAACTGTTGACGAACTCGATTGGGTTCCCATGTGTTTACACTATAAACTAATGCGCACACCTCATGAGTTCAATTCGGGTGTTTGAATCTAACTGACTTCCGCGTGGTCATATTTCTTGACACTTCGGCAATAGACCACTGCAATCGTACTTAAATGTAGTCGCCACTTATGCTGTCCCGTGTCATGTTTATTGCAGCCCATAAAAAGAACATATTTATAGTTTGTCTACTTATCATGTCTAAACACATGTTTAGACATTCTCCGGGGCGGGAAAATGTACGGTCAGTAGTTGTCCCTCATTTATGCGTTGCCTTCGGATATAAATGACCATTATAATTATGATAATCGTTGTCAACCCTAGAGCCGAGTGTCCGCTTGCCGTGTGGAAAAAATCGCAGTAGTCCTTGAAGTCTCCCATTTTTTCGCAAACCAAGCATTGGATTGTTCCAGGAAGTCTTCTGATTGTTATATGACATCAAAATAGGCTTGCACGTCATAATAAAACAATAATTGCCAACTGGATGTAGCGACTTCAATTTTACCAATTTTGTTCACCATAACTGCAGCTTTTGCGTCGATGTCGTAAATTTTCCCAAGTTCTTTGGGAATTTCTTCCGAATTTTCTGTCGCAGTTGTAGCTTGCAACATCAATAAACAGCATAGCACAGTAGCTATGCTTCCAGTGCCATTCCCTTTGCCTTTTGGAACTCGCTGCCTAAGCTTCTTGTCCTTGCGTAGTTGCATTGACTCCGTTATAGATGGCGTTGCAGCCCCAGCTGGTTTTGCTTCGCTAACAGAAAGTTGACAGATCTTGTTTAGCGATCTTTTTACTTCCCCATCGCTTGTTTTAACCGTGACTACCCGGACTTTATCATCTTGTCCTTTAGTCGTACTAATGATTCTTCCCATTGGCCATCTTGCAGGGTGAGTGTTCTCATGTTTTATAAGAAACAGCTGTCCCTCCTTCAGATTTGGCTTTACTTGGCGCCATTTGGTTTGCTGTTGCAATGACACCAGATACTCCTCTTTCCATTTCTTCCAAAAGTCACTTCTGATGCGTTGAATAAGCTGTTCAGGAGCTCCAATTAGAGGTCTTTTCACCAGAAAATGACCCGGCGTTAATATGTCCTCACCATCGTTTTCGCTCCTTACAGTGACTAATGGCCGCGAGTCTAGCACTGCTTCGATTTGACATAGCAGCGATGCAAATTCTTCATATGTAAAGCTGTTTTCACCAATAACTCGTTTGAGGTGATGCTTTACTGATTTTACACCGGCTTCCCATAAACCTACCATGTGGGGGCTTTCCGGGGGAATAAAGTGCCACTTGATGCCTTCTTTTTCTAGTGTAGGTGCTAACTCATTATTGTTTTTAATGACAGCTACAAATTCTTTGTCCAATACTCTTGAAGCTCCCACGAAGTTTGTTCCATTATCTAGTATAGCATATTAGTATAGATTCTCGCTCTTGCCTCGTCTTGCAAAGAACCGTCGAAGAGCCTCCAGCAATTTGTTTGCCAAAAGGTTGCTAACAGCTTCCAGATGTATCGCTTTTGTTGCCATACAAACAAATACACAAATGTATCCTTTATACGTTTTTTGACCTTTTCCCTTTGAGCAGCGAATCTGGAACGGTCCGGCCTAGTCGATTCCAGTATTTTGAAACGAGTAATCAGCCGTTACTCGATAAACTGGTAAATTTCCCATCAGTTGACTGGACATCTCTTGCTTGTATCGTATGCATACAATACATTCCCTTAAATATTTCTTTAAGGAATTTTGTATGCCAAATATCCATTACTCCCTCTGAATATAAGTTCTCATAATGTTAATTCCGCCATGCAGAGTTTCTTTATGAGCATCCTTTACAATTAATCAAGTCAAATGTGACTTATCCAGTATACGGTATCATTGTAGTCGTTTTGTAGTCGTCCACCAACTCGAAGTATGCCATCACTATCCAAAAACGGATTTAGCGCCTGTAACTTACTCTTTGGTTCTAATGGTCTTTTGTTTTTGAGTAGTCTGACTTCTTGTCCAAAATCCAGCTGTTGTTGTATCTTTACCACAGCGATCTTCGCTAGCTTTAATTCCTCCACCGTAAGATGTGAAGGCTGTTGCGATTTTCCTCTCAGCTTTGTTATGAAGCGTAATACATACGCCATTACTCTAAGAAGTTTGTCGATCGATGAATACTTCAATAAAAGATGGTTTTGCAGATATTCGGATTTTATCAATGTGGATACCACAACAATTTAAGATTCCTTTTGAGTGGGCCAGTGTTGTGCATCTCTAGATAGCCAATTCGGCCCTCTCCACCAAATTTCACAGATTTTAAGAGCTTGCGGTGATATCCCTCTGGAAGCCAAGACTGCTGGAATTTCTTTCGATTTAACGTAATTCCATTTGACACTGGGAATTAGTTTATTGATATCTTCCACTCTAGTTCTGACAAACTTATCTTTGCAGCGCTTGTTCTGTATCCAAGCAATAGTAATTTGCGAATCACTCCATGCATGCGTTGTAATCTTGTTGCACTTTCGCTAATAACATTGCTAGTAAATGCGCAGCACATAATTCCAACTTTGGAATTGTTTTCCTGTTTTTTATAGGATTTACTTTGCTTTTAGCTGCTAGAAAAGTAACTGCCGCCTACTTTTGTATACACAGCCGCTGCATATGCTTTCTCTGATGCATCGCAGAATCCATGTAGCTCCATAATACCTTTGGAGCATCCAGTCCAGCGTGAAATGCTAATTTCTTCTAAATCTGATAGACGTTTAGCATATTCCATCAACCAGTTTGCTAAGTTGGATTCCAATTCAACGTCCCAAGTCATCGGTAACTTCCACAATTCCTGAATGAAACATTTGCCTTGAATCGTTACAGGTGCCAACCATCCTAGTGGGTCGAAAATTCTGGACAACTGTGATAACAATAACCGCTTTTTTATGCGTGTTAGCATTGTGTTTTTTGCCGAAAACGTAAATGTATCCTTCTTCGGATCCCATTGAAGTCCTAAGGTTTTGATCGATTCATTCTCCCCAATGCAGATTTTCTCCGTAGCACAATCGTCCTGAATGTCGGCTAAAATACGTTCGTCATTTGCAACCCATTTTCGCAGATGCATGCCGGCCTTCTCCATCACTTGTCTCAATTTCCTTTGAAGTTCATAGCACTCGTTGACTGTGTCTCCACCAGTTATGAAGTCATCCATATAAAAGTCGTCTTTTATTGTTTCTGCTTAGACGCTATCCTCTTGGCAAAAGCGATCTGGCAACTCTCGTAGACATCGGACTGTTAAGAAAGGTGCTGCCGAGGTGCCATAAGTTAAGGTTGTTAACTTAAACTCACTGATCGGCAATTTTGGATCATCTCTCCATAGGATATATTGGTATTCTTGGTCTTTCTCAGCAACCTTTATTTGGCGACACATTTTTTCAATGTCAGCTACCATAACATATTGCCACTTGCGCCATTTAATTAGAATATCGAATATATCCTATATCTTAGGACCAGCTATAATAACGTCATTTAGGCTTAGTCCATTTGTCGTCTTTGTGGATGCGTCAAAAACTACTCGTATCTTCGTAGTTAAGCTTCCAGGCCTGATGATTGCTTGATGGGGTAAATAGTATTTACCTTCCCGTTGTCTTTACAGATTCCATATGTCCCATCTTAAGGTATTCTTTCATGAATTCGTTGTATACAGCCCAGTTCTTCGGGTTTCTTTAAAACTTCTTTTCCATTTGCATAAGCCTTGCCATTGCCTGTTTGCGAGAGTCCCCCAGCTTTGCCTTTTGGTGGAATGGAATTCTGCATTCTGCATTGTCTGTAATCGTCTCATCGGCTTCATTGTCCAATTCCCAAAAGCGTTCCAGGTCCTTTAGATTTATTGTTGTAGTGGCACTTATAATTTTTTGCTTTGCTGCTCGAGTTATATTTCCGGACACAATCCATCCAAATTTGGTTTTTTGTCCCAAGATTCCATTCAAGGTTTTTAGTTTTTCCATCATAATCAGGGGAAATAGATTCACACCTATCACCATGTCAATTCTGCTTGGCTCGTTGAATCGTGGATCTGCTAGCCTGTAGCCCTTCCACTCTTTGTTGATATCAATATCAAACTTTTTGCTGGGAAGGGCTCTATGGAGTGTTGGTAAAACCAATGCTTCCGTTGATGCTTTGAAGCTGCTTAGAATTTTTGGTTTGATCGTCAGGTGGACACAATTTTTTGATAATTGAGTAGTCTGGGAGATACCTTCGACCTCTATAGTACTCCTTACTCTGGGAATCCTTAATATTTGTGCTGCTTCCTCTGAAATCAGCGTCTTCTGGGATCCACCGTCAATAAGCGCCCTCAACTCGTTGTAACCTCCAGCTTTGTTTTTCACTAAAACAACAGCTGTAGCCAATAGTAAGTCTTGGCCTTGCTTAAGGCTATTGCTGTTGATACTGCGTTTTGTGTCTTCATGAAGAAGGCTGTTGTGTCTTTTGGAGCATCGATTGCATGTAATTTCCTTTCTGCAGTCGATAGCATTATGCTTTCCAAAGCATCTAAAGCACATGCTGTTCTTTTGAACGAATTCTTTTCTTTTTTCGATTGATTGTGCTCTGAATTTGAGACACTTCATCATATCCTGGCCATACTTAGAGCAAAAGGCACACGATCTTACTTGCACTTTCCTTGTAGCCAGCTGAGCGGTTATGGCGTTTACTGAGTTGTATTGTTGCTCAATAAACTCCAGTACTTGTAAGGACTGTATATCTCTTGCCTTTTTTACATGCTGTTCATACAGCTGCAAGGCTTCTGGCGAAAATTTCCGCAGCAGAATTTCTGTTTCCAAGCAGTTTCAGTGTGTCCGTCACGGACCAATGACTTTTCATCATTGCCAGCTGCTTGACTAGTTCCATCTCACTTGAACTATCTAGGGTTTCGTAGATTAGGCTCAACTGTTGCCTCACCCTATTCGCTCTTCTGTCCACCAGTTGAACCAGATTATCAACTGGACTGGAGCTCCGAGCTGATGCGGTATCAGATAATTTTGATCCACTTTGTATATTTATCTCATCAAGTGTTTCTACCTTTAATTGCGACTCCTTGTAGGCCCTGACAGCATCCATAGTTTTAATAAATATTTTATCATTAAAATATTGATGATCGCCAACTCCCAATTTTACCAGCGCATTGTTGTTAGTAGTAAATCGGACTACCAATGCTTCTATTGCTGGTATAGATGCCTTTTCCTTAATGGCTTGCAGTATTTTGTTCTGCAGCTCTCCTTGGTCTTGCATCAATTTCACAGATCTTTCCGACAACATCTTGGGAAAATAATCACTGTGACTTTTTTGTGCTTTCTGCTTGTGTTCTTTGGCGTCATCCGTTGGAGGATTTTTTGATTGTTCGCCCAGTTGACCTAGCTGTGCCTCGACTCACAGCTGATTGATCAGCCAAGGAAAAGCAAGAACACAATGTTTTACCTTATCGTCCTAGTACTTTAAGGCGTGGTCTTTTATTCTGTGTTTCTTACCACTAATGGGGGAAAACAACAGTATTTCACGAAGGACCAAAATGTTCACACTATAAACTAATGCGTACACTTAATGAGTTCAATTCGGGTGTTTGAATCTAACTGACTTGCTATTGCGAGGGCATCGCCTTTTATTCATTCTTACATAGGTTCTTATCATCTAATTATATAATGCAGCGCTTGTAAGACGCTGCAGTCTGCGTTGGTCAATGCAGCTGAGATTTATTCTTAAATCGATGTTTTAGGCCTATGATCGCGCTAATCACATCCGCGTGGTCATATCTCTTGACACTTCGGCAATAGACCACTGCAATCATACTTAAATGTAGTTGCCACTTATGCTGTCCATTGACATGTTTATTGCAGCCCATAAATAAAACATATTTATAGTTTGTCTACTTATCATGTCTAAACACACGTTTAGACACCATGTATGAAGATGTTTCCTTAGTTGGAGTCGTTGAATCGCATAGCTTGTGTTTTTGCTACGAGTCCGACGCTGCTGGCTATCCTGACGAGGTCATCACTATTCCTCTTCCTCTGTATATCGCCAAGTCTATGAGAGATAAGACAGATGTCGTCTGCATAGTCCAAGTCCTTAAGGTGAGGCTCCACGTAATTTCGCGCTTGGACGAGCATACTTCGCTCATTAACTCGTCGACCACGATGTTGAAGGGTAGAGGTGATAGAGGGCATCCTTGCCGAATTATAATGTTCGTCTGGAAAGCTTCACTTGTTTTCCCGTTGTGCAGTACCGCCAAATTGGCATCGTCATACATCGATTTGATGATAGCGATGAGGTTCGCAGGTAGGCCTTTCTTGCAAGTGATCGCCATATTGCTGCCCTTTCAACTGAGTCGAACGCCTTATTAAAGTCAATGAACAGGAGGTAAAGCGGGGCTCTCCCTTCCACAGCTTGCTCGGCAATTATGCGTAGTGTGTTTGCCTGATCTACGCAACTCCTGTGTGGTCTTAAGCCTGCCTGTTCGTCTCGGATTGTTGACTCGATTTTTTCAGCAGTGTAACTAGGATTTTATAGCTAGTGTTGAGCAGTGTTATCCCTCTCCAGTTGTTGCCGTCGCTAGGGTCGCCTTTCTTGGGGAGCTTCACGATGATTCCGCTTTTCCAGGAGCCAGGTACAGTCTCGCCCTCCCATATGCGTGCGAAATGTGGATGCAGCGTATCAGCCATCAGCTGATTGTCAACTTGAAGCTGTTCGGCTGGTATGCCCTATTGCGCTTTAGCTTCTTTATTGCTGGTATTCCCACTTGGTGGCGCAATGCTTCTATAGTCCGTAGCCACGTTTGGTAATGTGGTGTGGCTAATTCCCATGAAGTGTTGGCGCCACCTCCGGATCTGTGCATCATCATTGGATAAGAGGTTGCCTTCTAGGTTTCTGACTGGTTGGTTCCGTCTGTGGTGGGTTCCGGCAATCCGTGCAATCTGCTGGTATAACGAGCGCATGTTGTTCTCGCCGGCTGCTCGTTCTGCGTCTGTCGCAAGTCTATCCAGTAGCGCTCGTTTGTCCTTTCTGGCCGCTCTTTTCACAGCTCTGCACAGTTCATCACGATTCTGTGTGAGCTGGTCCGCCAGAGGCTTCAGATTGTTCCTCCTTCTAATCAGGTCCCAGGTCCCATCAGATATCCAGTCTGCTCTTCCACGTTGTTGCAGCCCAACTCAAATCTACGTATCGCGGCTGTTGGCGGTTGCATTGATGGCTGATCGCTAATTGGGACAGTCTTCAAAACCGTTGGGGCTGGTCAGGGTCAGGTTCTTCGATAGCTTTGGAAAATGGCAAATGGTCCTGGTCCGCGATTATGTCCGCATTGCACTGCTAATGATGTCTTTTGCAGTCGACAGACATGGTCGTAATGGCGTTTGACTATGCGATTGTCGACCAAACGAACATTGTAAAAAATGGGTGCGGCTCGTTCCACTTGGGACCTGTGTCGTAGTCTTGCGGGTGAGCCCCACGGGTGAGTCCCACGGCCACACCTCCCGCCCAACCGACCGGGGGGCGCTGCCGTGTATCGTACGGCTCGAATCGCGGGAAGATAGACGCGATATAGAAGACAGTGAAGAACGAGGAAATATATATATACTAGTAAAATCTAAGAATTTGTTAAATACATTAGTATTGATTGCTTTAAGATAGGCAGAGAGTAAGAATTAGAGATTATAGGATAGAATCTATTATAGTCAGAACATAATACTCTGTAGGGATCACATAACTCATAATTAGATCTACATTGATTTAAAATTAACGGTACGTAATTTCTAGTAAATCTGCTTGAAACAGTGAAGTTTAGCCGACTAATCAAGTCGGGACTATCAACTTCACCACGAATAAGGTTAAAAATAAAGACTGTTCCAAGCATGGTTCTACGGTTAGCTAAGTAGGGTTAGTTTATTTACATTAGTCTACTTGAATAGGGAGGTAATCTAAGGTTTAAGATTAAGGCCCCGTAAGGCACAAAGTAAGAAGTTCTTTTGAACCGATTCAATGCGGTCCGAGTAAACTTCATATTGTGGACTCCAAACAGGTGATCCGTACTCGAGAATCGGACGGACTGCATATGTAAATAAGGTTTTGGTCATGTAAGGATCATCAAATTCCTTTGACCACCGTTTTATAAAACCAAGTGCACCCCTGGCCTTATTGACAATAGTCGAAATATTCAAGTTTAATACGTTATCACGGCACCAGGTTTGAAAGCTATCTAGATCCGATTGTAAGTCCAAATGGCGAAAAATGTCCTTATACTGGAGACATAATTTTAAGGGAAGGTCGTTAATAAATAAGGTTAAAAGGAGCGGACCTAGGTGGCTCCCTTGTGGGACGCCGGATGTGACTCGGAGAATACAAGAAAGAGAGTTTTTAAAGAGGACCCGTTGCGTCCTGCCATTCAGATAACTTAGAATCCAATTTGGGAGATCAACAGGGACACCTAATAAATCAAGTTTTTTAAATAAAAATGAATGATTAACAGAGTCCAATGCTTTACTAAAATCCGTATAGATGACATCTGTTTGAAGATTAAATTTTAAGCCTGGAACTACGAAGGAGGCTAGGTCCAGAAGGTTAGTAGTTGTTGATCTGCGTTTCATGAACCTATGCTGACATGGTGATATAATAGACCTACAAAGGTGCTGCAAATGAGGAGTGATAACATATTCAAATAGCTTAGGGATAGCAGAAAATTTGGAGATTCCTCTGTAATTGCTTACATCCAAGTTCCTAACTTTTTTATGGAGATGGATCACAAAGGACTCTTTCTGATTCTACTCTTAGGGTTTTTAAAAATATTGTCTGGTTAAAAGAGGAGTGATCTGAAATAATTCAATATCAAACAGTCTCGATTTCCACCATCCAAATATACGTCGTCAATCTGAAGTTCTGGTCGGTATAGAGTTGTAATAATACAATACTATCATTCCATACTCGAACTCCTTATTGACTTCTTGTTTCGGATTGACGTAATACAACCTCGTTGTTTATATTTCTATGACCAGTCTGGTTTGACTAAAATCTGCTAATTCCAGCAATTCCTTGAGAAAAAGAATATAAATATAACTATTTACACTAATAACAAAGTTTTGTGTGGGCATCTATTACTGAGAAGTGGAGGTATTCGTAGGGTTATTCGGAACTTAACTATTCGATTGTTTAATCAAGTTTCATATACCAAATTAAGATTCCTTCGAAAATTTTATTCGCTCGAGCCCCACGTTGGGCGCAAATTAGTATGTAACGAACACGACTGTTTATCTACGTCCGAGAGTATTCTCTGTCTAACTAACTTGCCTGCTAGGTTCAGGGCTGGGGTGGGTTGTTTTGACTCTCGAATCGCAGTCGTCACATTACCAATATGTATACAGAGGCAATATTAAAAGCGGACGGGAAGTTATAGATGCAGACGGAAAGGTAGCTCAGCTAGCAGTGGAAGAATTAGATGGTGGTTTCTTTCGGTCGATACTCGCCCTCCTGGAATTATGTTAAAATCAGTCATAAATTCCCCTTTGTTGTAAACCGTTCCTCCCTCTGGCGACCTTCTATATATTTACTGAATCATACTAATCTCCATTGTGATAATCTCACCGAACAAATTACTGTTGTCCTAAGAAACCTTAACTTCCCGTCGCACGGTGCGTCTGCTAGAGTGGAAGAGGTGCCACTTGAGTGGGATAACGTCATCATCAACGTCATGCAGATACCTGCGTATCCGCTTGTCGGATCCCGACCTAGTAACGGGTGTTTTTTTTAGAGGTATAGAACTTTAAATTGCAATAAAACAACGATGGATTATTCGATTGACATGAATTTTATTGACATGAAAGATAATCTTGTGGCATTACATTTTAAATATGATTTCTGGCATATGACCGCCACGGCTGGCTCGGATGTAGTCCAATCTGGACGTCCAATTTGCAATGACTTTTTCCAACATATTTGGCCGTATATCGGCAATAACACGGCGAATGTTGTCTTCCAAATGGTTTAGCTTTTGTGGCTTATCCGCATAGACCAATGACTTTACATAGCCCCACAAAAAGTAGTCTAGCGGTGTTAAATCACAAGATCTTGGAGGCCAATTCACAGGTCCAAAACGTGAAATTAGGCGGTCACCAAACGTGTCTTTCAATAAATCGATTGTGGCACGAGCTGTGTGACACGTTGCGCCGTCTTGTTGGAACCACAGCTCCTGGACATTATGGTCGTTCAATTCAGGAATGAAAAAGTTAGTAATCATGGCTCTATACCGATCACCATTGACTGTAACGTTCTGGCCATCATCGTTTTTGAAGAAGTACGGACCAATGATTCCACCAGCCCATACAGCGCACCAAACAGTCAGTTTTTCTGGATGTAACGGTGTTTCGACATACACTTGAGGATTAGCTTCACTCCAAATGCGGCAGTTTTGTTTGTTGACGTAGCCATTCAACCAGAAGTGCGCTTCATCGCTAAACAAAATTCGCTTATGAAAATCGGGAACAACAGCAATCTCGTTTTGGGCCCATTCGACGAATCTACGCCTTGCTTGATGATCGTTTGGTTTCAATTCTTGCACGAGTTGGATTTTGTAAGCACGCAAACCAAGATCCTTCCGCAAAATCTTCCATAAAGTGGATGGACACAGATCCAATTCCTGTGCTCGATGGCGGATGGACTCATTCGGGTCTTCCTCAATGCTACGCTCTACAGCAGCAATAGCTTCTTCTGTACGCACCGTACGGCGTCTCTGGGGATGCGAGTTATCAATAAGAGTAAACGCGGTGCGAAAACGGTCCATGGTTAATCGAATTAACTGCTCTGATGGACGATTTTGTCGACGATAAAATGGACGTAGTGCGCGATACGTATTCCGCACAGAACCATTATTTTCGAAATAAAATTGCACTATTTGCAAGCGTTGTTCAGGCGTGAGTCTATTCATGACGAATTGCCAAACCAAACTGAGAATAAATCACTTGACAGCTGTTAAATCGGTCGCCATCTTGAACAGTAATGCCAACTTAAAGTTCTATACCTCTAAAAAAAACACCCGTTAGATGCGGTCAAGAGAAATCTGAATCCCGAGCTTAGGCACAAACTCTTACATGTGCCAATCGCAAATTTGTGTGCTTTACGTAGCGAATGCCATAAAAACGAAGAATTCTATTGGCACGTTACCAACAAGTCATCATGGAGACCCCAGAACCCTAAGCGTCTGGTTCAAGAAGTAATGTACGAAGATGACGGTAACGCTGATCAAGAGGAGGACCAATAAGTTGAAGTAAATGCCCTTCGCTCAACCAAATGCTGGAATTGTGACAGCGCGGGTCATCGTTACCATGATTGCTTAAAACCCCGTCGTGTGCGTCACTAAAACCTAATTCGGATGATTGGAATGTTAGCTTGGAGCCTAGCCTCGGACAGAATATTCCAACCCCATCAGACACGTCTTTAAACAGCCTTACTAGACCTTTTCACGAGCGGTTAAAAGAATATACAAGACGACGAGCAGAAATCTTTATAGATGAGGTCGACTTGCGTCCGAAATGCTGGTCCACTGACCGTCTAAGACGTTATTGGTCACAAAAACTACTACTCAAACAAGTCTCTAGTCCACGAAGGAGATGACATCCGACCCTTTACATATATTACTCCGTTGAATGAGCGTTACTTAGCCTTACTAGATAGTGGTGCGAAAAAAGGTCTCATCGGCGGTAAGCTAGCCCAGCGAATTTTGAAGCAAAGGTTAACCTTTACCAAGTCATATGCAAATGTTAAAACTGCAGATGACACAAAGCAGGCATATCGGCAGGCACAAAGCGGGATATATAACTCTACCAATCTAATATAACGCACTCAAAGCCAATTTCCAATTTCTTTTTTTGTAAAAACTATTACTCAAGATGTATTTTGCGGAATTGATTTTTGGAAGACATTCAAAACATTTTTAAGCTTTCAGGTCAACGAGATCAGAGATGAAACTACAGACGTGACCCAACTTCAGCTACACGCTGCCCAACAACGTGAATTACATGCGGTGACGGAACTATTTCCCTCGTTTGAGCGAGATAGACTGGGGAAGCCTACGTTAATTGAGCACACGATCGATACCGGACAAGCGAAACCTATTAAACAAAGGTTCTATCCAATATCGCCAAAGAGAAGCGGTTATGCGCGGAGGTCGATCGAATGTTAAGTCTAGGGGTAATCGAAGAAGCAACAAGCTCCGCATGGTCCTCACCAGGGATATTGCTACTCGCGTAAAGTGAATGAGCTAACGAAGAAGAATGCGTACCCAATGCCGAGTTTAGAAGCTTTGCTTAGTAGACTGCCTCCGGTACATTGTATCTCTAAAATCGATTCCATGGATGCCTTTTGGCAGATTTCTCTCGATGCTACGTCCAAGCCAAAGACAGGATTTACCATACCGAATAGGCCTCTCAATCAATTCACACGCATGCCTTTAGGCATGCACACACATGACACTATGACACTATGTGTCGACTTATGGACCAAGTAATTCCCTACCCAACGAAGGATCACGTGTTCGTCTATTTAGATGACCTTCTGGGGATGTCATCTACGTTTGAGGATCACTTAAGCCATTTAATTGCAGTCGCCAAGCGCCTGGAACTCTGGAAAATATCGCGGGAACATATTCCGCGATCAAAACGAGGAAACATTGGAATCTTCATAATCTTAGATAACTTTTCGAAATTTACTTTCCTCAAGCCTGTAAAGAATTTCACATCGAAGGTCATTATTCAGTATCTCAGGGAGGATATTTTCTCTTACATAGGAGTGCCGGAAACATTAGTAAGCGACCATGGCACTTAATTTAAAAGCCATGAGTTCGTTTCGTTCCTGACCTCTTATGAGATCACCCAAGTGTTTACTGGAGTCTATTCACCGCAAAGTAATTCGGCCTAGCGAGTCAATCGATCTATTAAGGCGGCCTTGCGTACGTACATCCGATCGGACCAACGGGATTGGGACCAATATATAAGCAGCATAAACTGATCCCTGCGTAATAGCATACACCAATAGATCGGACAGTCACCCTATATGGTAGCGTATGGCCAACACATGGTCACTAATGGAAAGGATTATAACGTTCTTAGAAACCTCTGCCTGCTGGTGGATAATACGGCACACATGGAAAAGGCTTATTTGCAGAATAAGAAAGTTTATGACCTTCGCAGCCGACCACGACGTTTTCAACTAGGACAGCTGGTAATTAAGCGGAACTTTTCGATAAGCAAACTGGCAGATCATTTCAACGCCAAATTAGCAGTTTTAAACTCGAGTCAATAGACTGCCTTTAAATCTGTTGGTGTGAGGGCGGTTTTAAACCATTTTCAAGTATTCAAGATTTCTATTTATTATCTAAAGCGATAACTAGTGGAGTTCCAGGTAATTGATATGGCAGCCCTACCACTTTTGTCTAGGATAAGTAATTAACATTTCCAAACGCGAGATCACCCGAAATGCAACTCTGTTGCTGTTAAAAGCTCACCGCCTTTATTGTCGGCGTCAGTTCGGTCTCTTGTTATACTGATCTGAATTAAGAACGACGTATAACGTAGTGCTTGTGCGAATTTATTTAAAACCGCGTGCTTATCTAAGTCACGTGCAAATCGTAAAGACCAGCTAGAGCACCGATTCAGACAGAATCTGGTGATTCTTATTTTCAACTGAATCCGCGACCTCACGCGGACGACGCTACCATCTTCAACAGGCGCAACTAGGAGACCCCTGGCCGCATTCCACGAGCGGATCGCCTTACGAACTCCGCATTCCACGTGCGGATCATCAGCGGACGCCGCATTCCACGTGCGGATCATCAGCGGATCACCTTACGAACGCCGCATTCCACGTGCGGATCATCATTCCGGACTCCGCATTCCACGTGCGGATCATCATATCGGACTCCGCCTTCACGTGCGCATCATCCCTAAGGAATCTGCCTACAACGCGCTGATCGCAACACCCCCTGCAATGTGTCTGCGACATGTGATATACTGAACAAAGCTCTGTTTCGTTTCGAATGATTAAAATTTTTAAATTCAATTAAATTTTGGTAGCATTCGGATTAAGGTTAAAAGTTGTTTAAGCCGATCATTAGATTAGCTTTAACGTGTACGTATTGTTGGACTTCGGGCCTGTAAAAAGCATTTGTTCATGAAATTACTATTAACGCATAAATCGACCTAACATCGGACGTCATCAGGCCTTCGTGGGATCTTTCGTAAGTACGCAAAGCCGCGATTATTATTATGTTTCCTCCAGAAACTCGCGTCCGACAAAATATACGTAGCTTGAGTATTAACGTGAAAACAGTAACTATCGATAAGAATTAAGCGATTGAAATAAATTTTTGTAGCGATAGTTTTAAAGAAACGATTTAAATTGCTAATTAAATATGATTCAGTAAATATAAAGAAGGTTGCTAGAGGGAGGAACGGTTTACAACAAAGGGGAATTTATGACTATTGTTAACATAATTCCAGGAGGGCGGGTATAGACCGTAAGAAACCACCATCCAATCCTTCCACTGCTAGCTGAGCTACCTTTCTGTCCGTCTGCATCTATAATTTCCCGTTCGCTTTTGATATTGCCTCTGTCTACATATTGGTAATGTGACGACTGCGATTCGAGAGTCAAAACAACCCATCCCAGCCCTGAACCTAGCCGGCAAGTTAGTTAGACAGAGAATACTCTCGGACGTAGATAAACAGTCGTGTTTGTTACAATGAGATGTCTCGTGCGTAAGAAAAGTTAAATTTTTTCACTTTTATGATGTCAGCAACGGATTGATCGGATTGCTCCGAATCTTTTTTAGCTGCCGATCTAAGCAAAATTTGAAGGTTTGCTGTGATCGTCAGGTGGTAGGCAGCCTACCACCAGCGGCTTTCTTGCACTTTGGAGATTCTAGCGCGGAAAGAAGATCATCAGCTCGACGAAAACTATCTCTAGCCACGCCAAAACTACTGATCAGCCCTTTCAAGCCACCTTTAGTTCACTTGTTCGGCCGTTAAAGCCAGCGCACTTAGGTTAGGTTTTACCAGCCGTCGGTTATCCGACGCACTTAGACCATTAGAGGTCCATTGTGATACCGTGTATGTTTTCCCTTTTTTACCCGTCGAGGTTCGTGTTAGCAGTTTCCCCAGCCAGAGGCGCTGGTGAATTTCTGTGGATCGGCGTCGGACAGGTCGGACGTGTCTATCAGGAATCTGCTTCCTAGCAAGTCTTTTCGCTTTCAGTGCTGGACAGTGGCATAGAAGATGCTCTACCGTTTCTTCCATTTCTTCGTCCCTACAGCTACGGCAGAAATCATTATACGGGGCTTTAGTCTTCTGGCATGGGTGCCTATTAACCAATGCCCTGTGATGACTCTCATAGCAGTGCTGACGCTCTTTTTGAGCTTATTTTTGGCCATATTTGGCGTGTTAGGCGACAGTGTGTGGTGTTTTCCCATTTTGTCTATTTGTTACGGTTAAGGTTTTCCCTAAGTAGTAGTTTACAAGTGGCTAAAGGCAAACTCATGCCATCCATCTCTTGTATGAGTGGCGCGGTAGTGCCTTCTCGAGATAGTTCATCTGCGATGCAATTGCCTTCTACCCATATAAGGCTGATTACGAATTGTTGTGTCATCTCGTGTAAAGATGAGCGGCAGTTCGATACTGTTTTCGAATGACGAGATTGAGCCAATCGATTTGATAGCTGCTTGGCTGTCACTGAAAATGTTTACATGTGAGCTTTCCGGTTTTAGTGATTTTAAGTGTTTTAGGGCCTCCCTTATTGCTGCTACTTCAGCTTGGAAGACGCTGCAATAATCGGAAAGTCTGAACGAGATGCGTCGGCCTAGCTGTTCTGTAGTTTTGACCCGTTCGTATAGAAGCATATAGAATTCTGGGGACCAGGTGTTCGTGTGTTCCAATCGTCCCTCTCTGGGATGATTGTGTTGAAAGGTGTTTGTATGTACTCCGTTGGAGTGCAGTAGTCTGTCCTGGAGTGGACTATTTGAATGTGTTTTAGGATACATGAGTGACCCGCTTCTTGTGGGTTCCACTGTTTGGTATCTCTAAGCCTGATTTCCGCTACTATAGATGGTTCCATGCCAGCTAGTTCTGGGCTTGGGAGGTTGAGTACGGCATTCAGGCCTTCGTTTGGGGTGGTGCGTAAAGCACTGCTGATGCAGAGTGCTGCGGCTCTTTGCTAGCATTTTTATGCTGCATTTATTTTTCAGGGACGGCCACCATACCAAGACCTCATACAGTAGTATTGGTCCGACGATAGCCGTATATATCCAGTTTACTATATAGGATGTCATGCCTCATTTGAGCCCTATTGCTTTCTTTCACGTGAAGAGTGCTATTGAAGCTTTTTTGTATCTGTTTGTGAGATTCAAGTTCCAGTTTAGTTTCCTGTCAAGTATAACGCCCAGGTACCTTGCGCTGCTACTGAAGGAAAGTCTTTGATTGTTGAGGATAGGTGGGACTAAGTCTGGTATATTATACTTCCTAGTGAAGAGAACCAGCTCGGTCTTTGAGGGGTTAATTCCTAATCCGATATTCTTGGTCCAGCTGGACAAAACACTGAGTTTTTAGCTCATGAGATCGCATAGCGTTTGGGGGTATTTGCCTGTGAGGATGATGGCAACATCAGGGCTGTCAGGGCTCCGGTCGTCGCCCTTGGGATGACGTTGTTAAAAGCTCCTTCTATGTCCAGGAAAGCTACCAGTGCATATTCCTTTTGGGACATTGATTTTTCTATCTTGGAGACGAGAGAGTGTAGTGCTGTCTCTGTCGATTTCCTTTTCTTGTCGGCGTGTTGCGCGTTGCGTGTCTGTGATGAGACTTGGATTGAGAGTTGATCTCAGATGCAGGCCGATGATTCTTTCCAGGGTCTTTAGTAGGAAGGATGACAGACTAATTGGTCTGAAATCCTTGGGGGTCGTGTGTGATGGTTTCCCTGCTTTGGGAATAAAGACAATTCGGGACTCTAGCCACGATTGCGGTAGGTGTCCAAGAAGAAGGGACCTTTTAAAAATGTCTAGAAGCCAGTTTATGGATATATTTCCCGCATGTTGGATTTGTGCAGGTATGATTTTGTCTGGACCTGCAGATTTGTATGGTTTAAAACTATGTATGGCCCAATGGAGGACCTTTGGGTCTATGCACAGTTCGATACTTGTCAGTGTGACGTTTGTTTGTTGGGGGGTGAGAGCGTTTTGGCTGTTTCCTGGGAAGTGAGTGTCTAGAAGTATCTCCAGAGATTCCTCACTTGTGCTGGTCCAGGAGCCATCTGCTTTTTTAAGGTAGCCTAGGGTTGGGACCGATTGGGATAGGATTTTTCTAAGTCTGGCTGCTTCAGTTGTATTTTCAATTTCTGAGCAGAAGGAAAGCCACGAGGATCGCTTTGCTTTCCTGGTGGCTTTTTTGTAGTTTGCAAAGGCTCTCTTGTAGGCGGTCCACAGGGCCTCCTCATTTCCTGCCTTGGCCCTGTTCAAAAGGGTTATGCAGTCTATTCGGAGGGGGGACAGTTCTCCTGACCACCAGGGAGGTTTGCTTTTTCTTTTGGGGCTTGCTATTGGGGCAGGCCTTTTTTAGTGCATAGTTGCAGGTTTCTGTGAAAATTGAAACTAGTTCGTTTAGACTAGAAATTGGTTGAGGGTATGGAGGGGGATCCGTTGAGATTTTTTCCCTTCAAATATTTTTGTATTTTTGGCCGTCTGTTTTTCTTGGGTTTGTGAAAACTGCTCGTTTTGAGGGGTTGATTGTGAGGGTCGTTTCTATATACCTGTTGTCCGAGAAAGAATGCTTATCTAGCACCCTCCAGTGAGTTACTGTTTTTAATAGTGGTTTAGAGACGAGAGTTAGGTCTATTACCTCTTTTCGGTTCTTAATGATAATGGTTTTACCTTTTTTACATATGAAGAGATTTGAACTAAAGATAAAGTTAAAAAGAGACTCACCGCGGTCGTTTGTGTCTGTACTTTCCCATTGTGTATGGTGGGCGTGAGCATCACAGCCTTTTAGTAGGCCTATGTTTTGGTTTTCGCTGTCTTCTACCAGTCTCCTTACCAGCTCATCCGGCGGTTCTTGCCTTTCGTAGGCCATGTACGATGACAGCACTCGGAAAGGAGATGGCTGACTTTCCACGGTGGCTGCCGCGCTAAGGTGCTTTTTGGCTAAAATGCAGGCCCTTACTTAACCTTCGCTGGAAGCTGTTAGAAGCTTATATTCCTTAGTCCACTGCCTTTCTGATCCTCCGAAGTTTAGCTCCCCGTGAGCGTCCTCAATGAGAGCTAGGGACTCCTTGTTTAGGATGAGGATGACCTGGTTTGTTGGCCCCTCCATTTCATCGACCTTCACCACTCGCCAGTCCGAGGTGGGAAGGTGCGGGTTACATCGCTGCAGCATGGTGAGGATCTGGTCCGGCGCCTTGATGGATGCCGGGATCCAGATCCTTGCACGGGGTCGGCAAGGTACGTCGGACCAGCTCAGCGCAACAAGTCCGACGCCCTCATACACCTCCCCCAGCTCCTTTACTGCGGATTTGTACAGCTCCGCAGAGCGTTCATCGTCACAGGCGATGAGACCACGCCCAGGAGAATGGGTGGCTTGGGGGCTTCCTTGCCGAAGTGTGGCAAAACGGATCTTGCCTATTCCTTCTTCTTCATCCATTCAGCCGAAGGAGCCGTTTTCGATATCTCCTGGCAGCGTAGGATTTGACCAGCAGATCGTTTCTCTGCGTAGGTGTGTTTGACTTTACCGGTTGCCACTGAGTGCTTGCCGTCCTTGGCTACGCCTCAAAGGGGCATCATGGCACTAGGGCCTAGAGATGTTCCCATGGCGACGGCTTTGGGCGGCTTGCACTCAGTCGCCTCAGATTTGAGGCTTGGTTCACCCGAACCCGATCCTGCGGTGCAGGCCAGGCAGGTGGGCCCGGGTAAGTCTTCTTAGAACGGGGGGTTGCCAGGTACTTTGAGCTCTTCGTTTGAGACTGAGCAATTTTGTGACCCAGGCCCTCAGTCAGGCTGACTCTCGGCACGGGTCGAGTGACACCTTAGTCCGGCCCTGGACGCCCGACTACCATTTGCCAGCATCCTCTGGCAGGGACATAACCTTGCCAGGGGACCTGTTTCCAGCCGCCCTCGCGTGGAGAGTATAGTCGCACTTCCGGGTGTATGGACAATTACGGCGGGTTCTTCTAGCAAGCTTGAAACTACACGTTAGTCCCCTTGTTCATCACCCGACTGACGGCCAGCCTGCGCACTAAGTGTGCACCATTCTATCAAATAGCCAACAGGTCATTTTCGAATGCTCAGGCTTTATTACCTGACGGCATTTGTTTTGGAAGCAGACAACATTGGTTTCCATATTTAATTAGGTTTTGACCACTGTACCAAAAGACAAAATCAAAAATGTACCGCAAGAGAGCAGTCTGCACTTTAGGATTTTGTGTGGAAGAGCGGGAGAGCGGGTACACCGTGCAGTTTAGTACAAAAACAACACCAAACAGCACTACGGACAACGCACAAAGGAGAGAGTAAACAAAACGCAAAGACAGAAAGAGAACAGATTGAATTAATTTATAAAAAAAAATGCACAAATCACAAAAGATTCACTCGCGAAGCGAACGGAACTTTAACTAGCACTGATTAAGCAATTAAATTATTCAAGAATTTATTAATATCCACCGCTGGATTTGACAAAATTTGGCAAAATAAATTCGGAGCGCAGAAAAAAAACACGACCGTTCGCTTTGAAGCTAGAAGACGACAGCTTGTTGAATTGCTTTAATAATGCGTCTATTCTATAACGCAGATTTTCCCATGATCATGATATCATTGAAATATGGCAATACGTCAGGTATTTCTAGCAGGATGTTCTTTGAAAAATTCCTGGTGCCGACGCAATTAGTTCTGCCGTTGGCACACCGCGCCGCTTGTCGTCCGCACTAAAGTCAACTGTCAACCGCGTAGCTGTCATCAATGTCCGCTAGGTGTCAACGTCGCGTCGCCGCTCTTCCGATGCTTGGTTGTTGGCAATGCCAGTCGTCACATCCCTCCTTTATTAACGAGTTTTAGATTTAACGGCGTCAGGGGCTGGATGGATCCCGACGTTTTCTACTGTGGACTGGAGTGCCGTGTCCTGTGGAGTAGGTGATGATCATGATGGGCATGTGGCTGGATACGGTTGGAACCTTATTGAGATGTGAAGCAATTTCTAATACGGTAAATTCCGTCTAGTCGATGTTTGATGTAAGTTTGTTCGGGAGCACTACGTTTTTCAAAAATACTTTGTCGCACATTTCGATATCTATTTCCTTTGCCCCTCTTCTTTTGTAGGCTGTCTGCTTTCTCTTACATTTTTTAATAATGTCTTTATCTCTTTCCCCAGAGTCCAAGGATTGCTGGCAGAGCTTTGTGGTCGCTGTCAAAGTTGTTCCATGTGGGGTTACATTGTACATCAGGACAAACCTTTGGATTTCATCTTGGTAGTTTTTCCCATTAGCGTATGCTATTTTTATGCGTTTTACAAGAGCTCTGTTCATGTTTTCAACTTCCCCGTTTGCTTGCGGCAAATACGGCGGGGTTCTAACTGGTTCAATGCCGCACGCCTTTCAGTAGTTAGAGAACTCCTTGCTAACGTAATGGCGTCCATTATCCGTTCGTAGGTACTCAGGATAGCCCAGTCTACAAAAGATCTCTTTCATTGCCAGGGTCGTGAACGATATGGTTTTAAGAAGCTTATGCGTTATATATCGTGAGAAATAGTCTATAAAGCCTAGGACACATTCATTGTTGTGTAAAGGGATATCTATCCATTGGGGCTCGCCGGATGTCTTGCGATACCAGGCAGCAATCTCTACTTGATAATTATCAATATTTTATCTGCTTTAAATTGCAATACAACGGCACCGAGGGCAACCGGGCCCTAAAGAATAACAGATTCTTAAGGTAGTTAAAGGCATTCCTCTCGGCTCCGCCCCAAGTGATTTTGTTTTTTTTGTTTTTATCAGCATCCTTAGGGGATCTGTATAAATTGCCAGGTCCGGGATGAACTTCCTGACGTATGTTACCAGACCAAGAAAAATCCGTGTTTCCTGTTTTTTCTTTGGGTCCCTGAAAAATCGTGTGTCGTCCATTTTCACGGGATCGACTTCTTTTCCTTTGTCGGATAAGATATGTCCGAGAAATTTTAGTTTGCTGGTCTTCCAGGTACACTTCTCTCTATTCAGTAGAACATTATTTTCCTGGAAGATCGTGCACACTTCTTTTATGTCGCTTGGTGATTAGCGTCATTGAGGTCTAGGCGTGCGAAGATTTTAGCCTCCTTGATTCTGGTCATGGTAGAGTCGAAGGTTGGCAATGGATAGAATTGCTTCGTTTGTCATGTCGACGCATAAGCAGATGTCCCCGTTCTGCTTAAACGCAAGGACAATAAGAGATATTCAAGCGCTTGGGTCCTTCAAAGGTTCAATTATGTCTAGGGGTTTCTCTGAGTTTTTCTATGACCTTGTCCTCGAGAGCTGCAGGAACTCGAAATTGCTGACCAGCGAAATTGCTGACTAGAATGTCTGGTCCGATATCATGCGCTCTCCAAGGGTCGACAGGTCCACTATGTCCTCCATGAAACCGTCCCTGTCGTGGTCAAATCGCTGGCAATAATATTCCCAGCGGTCTCCTCTACGCGGCATTCTGGGCAGTTGCGGATCGTCGTGGCCAAACCTGGTCAGCTAGCTCGTGAAACATCTATGCATGCTTAGAATCTGGGTAAGCCAAAAATTGACTTCGCCATGCCGTCTTATCACATCCACGATAATCGTAAAGGTCCAGCGCCCCTTCGTCGACTGCTGCCACCGTCTTTGCCGGCATACAGCATGTGCGTCGATTCCAGGCCCCTTATGTAAGACCTCTTCTCTGAAGCTTCGGCCCATATCGTGGCTGCGCACAACCCGGTTGCCCTGCAGAGAGACTGAAGCAGTAGTCTACGTCCCTGCCTTGGGTCCCTGCAGTTAAGCATTATTCACGCAAGAGCCAGATGTTCTTTGAACGACGGTCTAGTGTCTAGCAAGACCCCTAGGTATCTAATCGTTTGTGCCGACGTGACCGTGGTGCCTCCGACTTGAATGGTGGCTGACTCTTCCTGTTTGCGGCTAGATATAAGCACGACCTTCCTTTTGTGGGGTGCAATGGCCGACCGATGAGAGTTACTCCACTGTGGTACACATAGATGCAATAGCAAGGGTCTAAGTTTCTCGAACAGTTCCTGCTACAATTACCACGGCAATATCGTCTGCCTGCCTATTACCTTCGTTCTTCCTGGTAGTGGCATTTCGCCGAGTTGAAAGCATTTCCGATGTCCAGGGTCATCACAAAGCAGTACTCCTTGCTGCCTCCTTACCTTCAATTGCCGAGGCGATCTCCTTAATAGTTGCTATTGCCTCCACAGTCAATCTTCCTTTCCTAAAGCCAAACTGCATTGGCGAGCGGTGATGGCTTCGTGCAACCTGAGGCTGATACAGCTCTCGAAAGCCTTGCCCATCTGTCTCTTCCTACGCTCCGGAAAGAAGCCTTCCGTGAGGCACTGGTTAAAGACGTTAGCCAATGCTTCCAGGTGCTCATTCATGCCCTAACGCTTTTCCCGATGACATGTCATTGGCGACCTTATGAATTTCATCCGGTAGGAACGCTAATTGCGATGAGTCAATTGGAGCTGCGTGCGCAAATTGCGGAGCCGAGGGCACTTGTGGGAACTGGTGTTCCACGATCGCCGTTATTTGGGCGACGTCACCGGTTTTTAGTGGTTTCGCTTGACCTTTTTTTTATGACTATTGTATAAGCTGATCTTGCTCGGCTGAATCGCTAAGCTCCAGGAAACATCTTCTCTTTGACTGATAATGAGTCTTTTTAAGGTTCTTTAATTTCCATCTCTGTTAAGTGCCTTTTCGCTTGTGGGGCGGTGAATGGTCTTCTGCTGGTGATGTCGCAGATTATCGCCTTGTGGTCAATAGCCGTGTATACGTCGCTGAGGGGCCATTGTGCGCGCTGGAATAGAGAGCGACTGCAAAAGGTAAGGTCTACTACCGACCCTGATCCAGCTCTGCACCGATCCCGTGTTAAGGAGAGCTACGTACAGCGACACGAAGACTTCCTGGATGGGTTGTCCTCTTGCATTCGTGTGGACTGAGCCCCACTCTTCTGTCCAGGCGATGACCACGTTCCGCTCTCCTCTTGCGACGTTTGCTAGATCATCTATGACTGAGGAAAATCCCTGTGGGGAATGGCTGGTGGTAGCAACAGCTGCACAGGTCCACAGGTGTATTGTCCAGTGTGTAGTCTATCCCGGGGTTTATTTTTTGTTTGGCTCGCTAATTAGCGCAACGTCAGGTGATGCGCCGCTTCGCATAATTTGAGATTAATTTGGATAATCTTCAATTTTCTCGGTGGCTTAGCTCAAAGGACAACTGCTCCTGCCCGCAATGTGATTGGCGTCAGCTCTCCTGGCACTAGTGCATGAGGAGCATTTGGCCTCTTGAGTGCAGCTAGCAATAATGTGCACGGTTTGCCTGCACTTGATATAGAAGTCGCTGCGATTTGCAGGGCTCTTGCATTGCGCCGCAATGTGGCCGAGTTCTAGGCACTTAAAACACCTAGGGGTGGACTCGCCCTCTTTGACTCCACAGATTTTCCATCCCACTTTCAGCTTTCCCTTGGCAAGGTCCGCTTGCGCCTCGCTGCACGGCAGGTCTACTATTGCCGTTGGTTATCCCTAAAAGAGGGTCCATGGCTTTTCAGCTTTATTATTGCTATCCTCAACTTGGAACTGGTCTACCAACGCCTTTGATAGGTCCTCTGTAGCGACTAGTGGGTCCAAGTCGCTGATCGAAAGGAATTGCATCCTCGAGTCCTTTGTCAATACTCGCACAGATGCGACTCTATCTAGCACCGCCTCCAGATCGCTCTTCATCAGCGATGCGCTTTTGTCTTCGTTCCTGTGCAGCGGACCTTGTGCACGTTCTTTCCCAGCTCCTGCAGTTGTTCGTCGCTTCCTGGTGACCAAAGCCAAGACCTTACTGTAGGTCTTTCTCTTCGCCTCGACTATCACTGAGTCGGGTCTCCGCAACAGGCAAGTCTTTTTCCCCATCTCCGCCTTCGTCCACGTGTCTGGCTTACCACGGCTCCGGACTCCAGCTGGCTGTGCCGTGATTTGCTCCACTGTCTTCGCCTGCCGTTTTGAAGGGCTCGCTCTCTTCTCCCTCGTCTTCTTCCACTGTAATGGTCTGCTGTGTCTGCTTGAGTGTGCTCCTTCTGGTTACTATCGAGGTTAGAAGCGTCCGACTTTTCCACGGTTTTTAATTTTTTTCCACTGTTGCACTGTTCGTCCTCCATGTCCATATCCCTGCTGACGTCTTCTGGGAGGGCCTTCAAATTAGCGAACATTGCATTTATCTGCACGTTTATGTATCTTACCTGCTTAACGTTGGTCACGGTTATGAGCTGGTCCAGGACCAGTCCAATTTCCGAAAACTTATCGGCACAATGGAGCTGCCTGTCCGCCTTCGTTCTCTCTGGAGGTGTTTTGCGGCTCGAGCCGGAGGGTCTGCTTGGGGTCCCCTCCCGTTTCAGCAAGGTCTGACCCGCCAATCTGTGGTGGCGCAGAAGTCCTTAACAGGAAAGGTGAATTCAAGATTTTCCTGCAACTTTGAAAAGCTCTTGGCGCAGACCACGTAGCCGCGGTGTACCTCGTAAGCGGCGGGGGTGGCTGTTGGTCCGCTCCTTGACCTTTGACAATTTTTTTACAAATTTTGAAAATTTTTTTTAACAGATTAAGAATTAATCAAAGATTTATATTATGTAACGGAAATGAAAAATTAACAGTCCAATGTTAAAAGTAACGGCTGTAAAGTCAGCTGTTTCAAACATATGGAACGTGCCATCGGGGAGCTTCGTTGTTTAGTGCTTACTAAAATTAATATCTCCTCAACCACAAGGCCTAAACTTATCAAATTTGAAATGAATACTAATTCTTGAGGTGTGTTCTATTTGTTTCTACTAATATGTTGCTTATTTTGTGCGTGTAAACTTAACAATTTGTGTATTTAGTAGGAGATGTTCTCCAACTTTCCAACTTTCAAAATAAAATTTCAACTTTGAATAGAGTTTTAAAAAATTGACTTTTTGAAATTAATCAAAGTTACTTATGGCATGTTTTTTGTCAATTTGTTGCATAAATGAAAAATACAAATAAATAAATTAAATAAAAAACTGGATAATACCCGGCATGAACAGAAGGCAAGGCCCGCTGAACATCATATGCGATCTACCGCTAAAACGGCTCTAGCCTTCTGACGAATATGATAATTATTTATTATTCAACGTTGAAATAGATACTTAACAACATATGTGGTTGAAAAAAAAAAAAATTTTAAGGGGAGGTGGGGTGTGGGTTGTATGTAAGGCGGTTTTCGGGGGGGCCGATACCCCCAACTTGATTGTAAAGTTGTGTTTAAGACTAAACAAAAAAAAATTATCATCCCATCTTAAATAGTTTACTTCTTCTTTTTCTAATTGGCAAATTCACCACATTTTTTATACCCGTTACTCGTAGAGTAAAAGGGTATACTAGATTCGTTGAAAAGTATGTAACAGGCAGAAGGAAGGGTATCCGACCATATAAAGTATATATATTCTTGATCAGGACCAATAGCCGAGTCGATATGACCATGTCCGTCTGTCCGTCTGTCTGTCCGTCCGTATGAACGCTGTGATTTCAGGAACTACAAAAGCTAGAAAGTTGAGATTAAGCATACAGACTCCAGAGACATAGACACAGAGAAAGTTTGTCGATTCATGTTGCCACGCCCACTCTAACGCCCACAAACCGCCCAAAACTGCCACGTCCACACTTTTGAAAAGGTTTTGATATTTTTTCATTTTTGTATTAGTCTTGTAAATTTCTATCGATTTGCTAAAAAACTTTTTGCCACGCCCACTCTAACGCCCACAAACCGCCCAAAGCTGCCACGCCCACACTTTTAAAAAATGTTTTGATATTTTTTAATTTTTGTATTAGCCTTGTAAATTTCTATCAATTTGCAAAAAAACGTTTTGCTACGCCCACTCTAACGCCCACAAACCGCCAAAAACTGTCAGTGTTGAAATTTCTTCTTCGCACATCCACTAGCTGAGTAACGGGTATCAGATAGTCGGGGAACTCTCTCTTGTTTTTGTATTAGTCTTGTAAATTTCTATCGATTTGCCAAAAAACTTTCTGCCACGCCCACTATAACTCCCACAAACCGCCAAAAACTGTGTTTAAGACTCTCCTTCTCCCTTCCACTAGCTGAGTAACGGGTATCAGATAGTCGCGGAACTCGACTATAGCGTTCTCTCTTGTTTTATTTTGTTTTTGTGTATATCTTTTTATTGTTCGGTTACAATTAATTGGTGCACGAAGGTATATGTATGTATAACTCCATCGCTATATATATATATAGCAACACCCAGGATTCAACGCGTCGAGATCTCATCGCTCCGGATTAAAGTGGGGTAAGTTTGACGGAACCCTGTTCCCGAGTTTTCTCTATATTCATATATATACATTTATTCTCGTGCTCATTTAATTTCTACACCATTAGTAAATATAAGTATATTTGTGTCAGGTTTAAAGAAAAATATTTTATTGTTAGCCTCTTCCGGGCAATTTATTTCATTAATAAAAGTTAAATATTTTGTGTTCGATATTGTTTTAAAATTACTTTACAGCGGCGAGTATCCGCCTTGTTTTTGTTATGAAAAAACAGGAGCCCTCAGAGCGACGTTTGTAGTCGTGAATAGCCAACAATTTTTGTTGACGTGCGCACCTTTGCTTGGTGATGAATTCCATACTCCTCGCTAAAAACACTTATAGCCAACTTATTATAATTTTTGTATGCTAGCTTTTTAATTATATTTTTTGTATTACATTGCTCTAGCCAACAATCTATTACTCAATAAAATTATGCTATTTTGTAACTACAACAAAATGAGTAGGTAAACATTTCCAGAAGGGGAGCTGATGCGAGAAGTGGAGTAGGTCAAGAACGATGACAATAGTTTGACGGACAACCTTGACAAAAGGGGATCGTATTGCGCGGCACGCGACGATCCATCAGGCATGCGGACGCATGAAGGGGAGGGAACGTGGCCGAAACATTGCTTTGATCGTTTTACGATCAAGGTACAGCTTGTGGGGCAGTGAGGACTGCTGACTGACGAACGGTACGAGCTTTTTCAGGCACTACTAACATTTATTCTTGTTATGTTGGAGATCCCACGATCCAAAATCGACGAGCTTACGGATGCCCCCCCTCGGCCTGAGTCCTTACCCAGGACACAGGCACGAATACCCCGACGTAACAATTCTTCTGCTACTTCGTCAACCACGCAAGTACAAAAGCATACTGCATGTGCAGTATCTTTTTATGTTGCCCATAAAGATTATCCTAATCTTAACGTGGACCTACGAAGGTAAGTAGAACAACATTTTTATAATTAATTATAATTATAATTATAATAATTTTTAACGTACATATTTAAATTTTATAATTTTATGGGCGTTGATTGTATACAAACATTTCGTAAAACTCTTAAAGAATAAACTTCAACTCTACAAATATTGGGATGACTCATTTGATGAAGAGCTTAAAAATGAAAAATCAAGAATATATATACATTATATGGTCGGAAACGCTTTCTTCTGCCTGATACATACTTTTCAACGAATCTAGTATACTCTACGAGTAACAAGTATAAAAAAAAACTCAAAGTTTGCTATGAAGACCATGTTTCAATAAACGATATCTCGTAAAAAAGTTCTAAAATTATTTCTATGCTATCTAAGGAATCAAAAAATGAAAGCAGCATTAAAATAACAAAAGAGAAATATAATTAATTTAAAAATTTTCGGCTTTTAACCCATAGTTCCCCTGCCAGGAAATTTCTCTATAGATTTTCATCCCGCATCCCACACATGAAACGGTTGCGAACTTATAGGAAAGAGAGTTTGGAGAGTCAGAAGGTTTAAAGGCGAATAACAGGACAAGTCGAAGCTTGGACCGGGCCAACGGTAAAGTCTGGAGACTGGAGACCAAAGGGATGAACCGTTAAAGGAGGCCTATATAAGCAGGCCGAACGCTGGAAGCAGGACAGTCAACGAGAACAAGTATACCAGTCAACAACGTAAGAGCGAAGTCAAAGGAGCTACAGCCGTGGTAGTCAATAAGGAGCAAGATCGCAACTTCAAGACGTTCGGGACAAAAACGACGCAGGTAGCTGAGGTCCAGTACGACGATGCACTAGGAGCCCAGAGGCATTCAACAGGCGAAGCCAAAACAAGGAGGGCACAGGAAAAGCGGCAGGGATTGTGGTGTAGACCCGGTGGACTCTGTAGTAGACCGCGTAATTCAACCAGGCGATAGCCTGATGTGTCCGTGCGATCCAAGCAGGCGTGGTACCGGCGCAACCAGTCAGAACCAGACGTGGGGTTGGCGTGTTGCTTTTCCACAGGCGTTTGCCTTGGGGATCACAGCCGTTAGCTGCCGTGAGTCTGCTTAAGACAACAATTCTCAGCCCAACAACGAAGGTCCACGCCACTCAGAACGACGAGAGCGGCGAGACGGCGGAACGAGGCCGTTGGACAATTCATCCAGCACTACGGCTAGATAATCAAATTCCATTGTAAGTCTAAGCACGAATAAAGACCCCAGAACAAAAACAGCAAGTGTTATTACTGGTAACCGGGTGATCACGTTATACTATAAATTTGGTGGGACGAACGCACAAAATCTACTGAGCTAGCCGAACGTATTCCGTAGCGAGCAGAACAGCACAAAATCAGTTCGTTCCATCTGGCGCCCAACGTGGGGCCCGACACCGCGGCATCGGCGGAGCTGGAGAAGGGGTCATGGGTGTGGCCACCACCCGTTGGCAACCAGAGGCCCGTACTCCGGAAGCAGCATCCGCTCCGACGGTGGGTGTCCCGCCGACACGGCTGTCATAAATGCAGATGGCGTCTGCCTCGGATGCCCTCCGATGGGCACCGATTCCAAAGGCGGATTGGTCAGCAGGGGTCGAAGAGAAGCCGCAAAACGCAGTGAGAGTTCCCGGGTCCGGGTGTCGGCAACGGAGGTCCGCCTGTTTCGTCTGGCGCGAGAAGCCGAAGGGGGGGGAGTTGAGTAGGGTCCACACCAAAATAAAACAATTTTTAACACACACAAAACACGTAGCAGAAATTTTACGGGGACGGTTCACAACGCGCACACAACAAGAACAAATTCGGCAGGTATGTATATTCTTGGAATCACAGCATGACAATAGATTTAATTGTTGTATTACAATCTAAAAAAAGGAAGTGTCAGTACGCACAGGAGGAAGAAAGGGCAACGGGGGCCGACTCACATGTAGTTTGAGATGCGGGAGTGGGGCCGGAGACAGAGCTTCCTTCCACAGGGCCGTTTCATCTCCAGGACGGGTCCCGTGTCGGTGCGAGCCTCCTCCCACAGGGCCAGTCCGCCGCCCGAAAAGTCCCGTGTTGGTGCAAGCTCCAGAAAATCCCATGGTGGTGCAACCTAAGGTTAGGTTAGGTCGGAAGGCCCTCACGGGGCCGCGCATAGGCCAATATGGTCCGTAGCTGTCCGAATGTTTCTTTATGGACCTAGAGAATGTTTACGCGGAAATCTTTAAGGATCGAGGTATTTTTCGCGAAGGCAAGTAGTTCGCCTGGCTTCTTTCTGGAGGCATCTTCTTGCGATACCAGAACCGGAGCTCCTAGGTAGTTTATTCTTGCTCTTGTTAGGGCCGGACACTTGCAAATGAGATGCTCTAAGGTTTCGATTGCCTCGAATTCATCACATTTCCGGCATTTCGCGTTGTCGGTAATGCCCAGTTTGATTGCGTGTGCCGCAGCTAGGTAGTGACCTAAGTTTCGATGGACAGACTCCCGTGATAATTATGCTTATGTCGTCAGCATAATGAAAGTAGACGTCCTGCATCATTCCTGATCTATATGTCCAGCAGCTTTTCTAGCGTCTTGAGTAAGAAAGAGGTGAGACTAATCGGCCTGTAATCCTTGGGGCTCATATGGCTGCACTTCCCTGCTTTTGGCAGGAAGACAATCCTAGAGGTCCTCCATTGGATAGGGATTTGGACCGTGCTTAAACAAGCTGTGAATATAGCGTGTAGATATGAAGTGATCACTTCTTTGGTCACCTGTAGCATGGCTGGAAATATTCCATCTAGTCCCGGTGCTTTTATTCTCGCAAAGGAATCTATAGCCCATTGGATTCTTCTAGAGGATATTCGATCTGTTGGGAGATGCTCTTCTCCAGTTACGAGGTCCTGGTGCTTGTTGGCATCGGATATCTCGGTGCATCCTGGGAAGTGAGCATGCATTAGTGCTGTTAGGGCCTCTTCGCTGCCCTCAGTCCACTGTCCGTCATCGCGTTTGAGCTGACTCTGTATGGTTGGCTGCTTCGATAGCAACCTCCGGAGTCTAGCCGTTTCTGGGGCCGTCTCGATTTTGGAGCAGAAGTTTCTCCACGAGCTTCTTTGTGCCCTGCGTATTTTCTTCTTGTAATCCCTGAGTAGGATCTTGTATTCCCCATCATTATTGTATTATATCTTGTATTATATCATTATTCGCGTCTTTGGTGATTTTGAAAAATTTTTGAAGGGTATTGCGTAGAAGCGAAAGATTACCATTCCACCAGGGTGGCCTGGTTCTCTTCCTTGCTCTAGATGTCGGGCCTGCTGCGCGTTACGCATCTAATAATTCCCTAGAGAGCGTATCTAGGGACTTTTCTATGTCTTCAGCGGATTTTACTACGCCCGGGCCAGTCGCGAGTCGTGTCAAGATTGTTTTCTTGAACTTCCCCCAGTTAGTGTTCCGGGGGTTTCTGAAAGAGGTTGGTTTGGGAGAGTGTTCGAATTCGCATAGGAATTGTATGTACTTATGATCTGAGAAAGATAGTCTCTCAAGGACTCTTCATTCTGAAACCATGGTACTTTGTCCCCTTACGAGTGTTAGGTCAAGCACGTTCGAGGAGGTGGGACCTACAAAGGTATGCTCTTCCCCCACGTTAGCTATGCATAGGTTATTTGATAGTAAAAAGTTTAGGAGTGACTCACCTCTGTCGTTGATGTCGGGACTACGCAGTGATGCGCGTTGGCGTCTGCACCCACGATCAGTTGTTGGTCGTTCGGGCTGGCTTCCACCATGCTCCTGAGTTCCTCCGGTGGGGCCGTTCTGTCGTGTGCCATGTAGCAGGAAGCTACCAAGAGGCGATTCCTCTCGCTCTCTAGCATCACAACAGCCAGGTCATCAGTGCTGTAATGAGACATAAGGTTAGCATGCAGGCCGAACAAGTACGGCGGCTCTGTTTCTGCTTACCGATGGTGTATAGAACAGGTTGTAAATGGAGGACTTTAGTCCGGCGACGGGATTGCCCGAGACAATCCATGGCTCTTCGACCAAGGCTATGTCGGCGGAACCTTGCTCCAGGGCGATGAGGAGTTCCGCAGACGCGACCTTGCTTTAATGGAGATTGAGCTGCAGCACCCTCAGTGGCATGGGTACTGGGCTCATCTCCATTCGACAGGTTGACTGTTAACGTCAGGTCTCCGTCTTCCTCGTCCAGCGAAAGTCCCTGGGCGGCTTCCCCGATGGTTTCCAGACCTAGGTGCCTGCCTTCAGGGTGTGAGCAGGTACACGTTCCCCATGCCCCACGCCATCCTCCCGTACCTTGGATAGAGGATGTCTTCCGCCTCCTTGTTTATCTGGAGGACTGCACTATGGCCCCCCTCCTTGGGTGATGGGGTCGCAAGGTGCAGAACCTTCCAGTCCGCGGTTGGAATGTCCGGATTCTGTCGCTGCAGCAGCTTCAGCGCCAGGTCCCCTTATATTGCGATGGGAAAGAAAACCTTCGCCTTAGGAATGGACGGGATTAGCTCCCTGTCCACCACCTCCAGCTGGGCTGCCTCCCACAACGCCCCCAATTGGCAGACCGGTTGCGTCAGCCACTTTCTCGTCGCGTCATCCAGGCACTTCAGGATTTTGACCCCGTTCAGTCTCCCGGCGCCATAAATATGGGCATGGGGGCCTCAGGATCTTTCTCCATCCGTGCAAACAATGACTCAACGAGTCGCGCATGCACCCATTTCCACCGCGGTTCGGTCATCTTGCCGGCTTCATCGCTTCTGTCAATTAGTACCACGAGCAAGTGTCGTTTGGTCGCCTCACTGACTTTAAGCCTCTTCTCGGGCTTCTTCGCCTTCTGGAGGGGAGGCCTGCCTCTTTCGGCCCGCGTCGCCGCTTGCTCCCCTGTGCGTCCTTATTGGCGCTCTCGGTTGAGCGTTGCCTATTGTTGGCAAGCGACTCCTCCAACTTGTTGGCGATCTGCCCGTTGATGCCAAATTTCATTTGGATGACGATGGATGACGATGAAAATTCATTTTGGATGACGAGAACACAAGAATGCGAAATGTGGGCGAAGAGAGAAGTATCGTCACAGAAATACGAATAGGCGGCAGAATTTGAAAAGGAGAAACGAGGAACATACTTGAAGGAGATCGGCGCTGTGGAACTCGAGACGGAGCTGTGGGCGTCAACGGGATTTTAGGAGTGTTCCGCGGTAACTGCAAGGCCGGATTTGAATTTTCCCGAAAAAAGGGGGAAATGTGAGGAGTTGAAACTCCGCACAAATGCGAACGCTGATCGCATGAGGAGGGCCTGCCGTTGCCAGTTACGCAACAAGTCAACGCGTAGTAACGGCAGTGCGAAACCTGGAGAAAGTGAGTTTGAAGACTATTAGCTGGAGAAAGGAAGTTTGGAGACTCTGAGAGAAGAGAGTTTGGAGACTCTGGAAGTAAAGAAAAAGAGAGTGTGGAGACTCTGAACTTATAGGAAAGAGAGTTTGAAGAGTTAGAACTTTGGATCGGGCCAACGGTAAAGTTGTGGACTTTGGATCCGGAGACTGGAGAGCAAAGGGATGAACCGTTAAATGAGGGCTATATAAGCAGGCCGAATGCTGGAAGCAGGACAGTCAACGAGAACAAGTATACCAGTCAACAACGTAAGAGCGAAGTCAGAGGAGCTACAGCCGTGGTAGTCAATAAGGAGCAAGATCGCTACGTCAAGACGTTCGGGACAAGAAAAGTCTCCGAATTGAGACGCAGGTAACTGAGGTCCAGTACGATGAAGCACGAGTAGCGCAGAGGCATCCAACAGGCGAGGCCAAACCAAGGAGGGCACAGGACAAGCGGCAGGGATTGTATTGTAGTCCCGGTGGACTCTGTAGTAGACCGCGTACTTGAACCACGCGATAGCCTATTGTGTCCGTGCGATCCAAGCATGCGTGGTACCGGCGCCACCAGTCCGAACCAGACGTGGGGTTGGCGTGTTGCTGTTCGACTGGCGTTTGCCTTGGGGATCACAGCCGTTAGCTGCCGTGAGTCTGCGTAAGACCACAATTCTCAGTCCAAGTGACGAGCGACCAACAACGAAGGTCCGCGCCACTCAGGACGGCGAGAGCGGCGAGACAGCGGAACGAGGCCGTTGGACAATTCATCCAGCACTACGGCTAGATAATCAAATTCCATTGTAAGTCTAAGCACGAATAAAGACCCCAGAACAAAAACAGCAAGTGTTATTACTGGTAACCGGGTGATCACGTTATACTATAAATTTGGTGGGACGCTCGCACAAAATCTACTGAGCTAGCCGCACGTATTCCGTAGCGAGCAGACAAATAAAATCAGTTCGTTACAAATTCCGTACCAATCTGCGCAGTGCTACCATGTAATTGTTTGCGGACTCTCCTGTCTGCTGATCGCGCTTATGAAAATAGTAGAATGCGAATAGTAGAATCCGTCCGTCCGTCTGTCTGTCCGTCCATATAAACGTCGAGATCTCAGGACATAGACGCTGCGTAAATTTGTCGAATCATGTTTGGATGTATTTTTTGTAAATTTCTATCAATTTGAAAAAAACTATTTGCCACGCCCACTCCAACGCCCACAATCCGCCCAAAGCTGCCACGCCCACACTTTTGAAAAATGTTTTGATATTTTTTCATTTTTGTATTAGTCTTGTAAATTTATATCTATTTGCCAAAAAACTTTTTGCCAAGCCCACTCTTACGATCACAAACCGCCAAAAACGGTCAGTGTTAAAGACTCTCCTTCGCACTTCCACTAGCTGAGTAACGGGTATCAGATAGTCGGGGAACTTTATCGGAAACGCTTCCTTCTGCCTGTTACATACTTTTCAACGAATCTAGCATACCCTTTTACTTTACGAGTAACGGGTATAATCATATAATCATAAAACCGTTAAAAAACCGTTGTTCCCGTATATTCCAACTACTTTCAGCTAAAAGCTATGGAGCCGTTGAGAAGAAAACCTAAACAATCTGAAGTCACAGCGACTTTCAGCTTAAGGCTACCCACGTTTTAAATTTAGGCCTTGAAAATGGTACTTATAAAGATAAGCAATGACTAGTAGCCATCAATAATTTCCTGAGCCCTGACTGCAGTCATCCGAAATAACTCTCTACAGAGATATGTATTTCAGATTATCTGTGATCTGTCTCTGAAAAGGAGTGGGCGGATTGACGTCCAAGATAAGTTGACGTCTGAATGGTTGTTATTGTTGTGGTGGCTGCTGCTGATCAGTCCCTCCAGAAATGAAAAAGTCACGGGCTCGACTTCAGTTTTGCACTTTATTATCGCACTTGGAAATTAAGACTAACTTAAAACTAACATTTTGAGTACCGCGGGACCGCGAAGTGGTGAAAAGAGCGAGAGGAGAGAGGGAGAGCGCGAGGAGAGAAGGAGAGCGCGAGGAGAGAAGGAGAGCGCGAGCAGCGGTGCTTGCGAGCCGTGGAGGAGCTTTACACTGCTTACGCTGCCGCTCAGTGGTTTGCGCCCTTCTGGCGTGAACATTCTCCCCCCCCCTGCGTAGGCAAAGGTATCCCTGGCCGGCTAGACAGCAGGATCGGCCTCTTCATTCCGTGCACGCTCCAGAAACGGTCCATCCGAACACCGTGTTCTGCGCGACGGGCAACCCATCCTCAATCTTTAGGAACCCCGGTTGGATCAGATTGGCATATACATCTGATCCCAACACGAGGGAGATGGTGGCCGGCCGGTGGAAGCGCTCGTCCGCGAGACGAACACCGTCAAATTTGGCCCTTGCGGCGTCGCTCAGAGCTCGGATGGGTGTCCGGATCCTTAGACTGGGTTCGATCTTCAGGACGACGTTGAGTCGGAAGGTGCTTGTTCGGGACCGGAGTGTCACCGAGCAGACCTCGTCGTCTCCCAGCCGTGTGATGGGCAGCCGGAACGCAGCCGCCAACGACCGGTCGATGCTGCTCACCGGCATGCATGGGTCGATCATGGCGCCGGTCTCGAAAGTCTTCGAGCCCGTGTCCAGCACGACGACGGCTGTAGGCAGGATGGGGACAGCCTTCTGCTGCCCCGTTGCCACCGACGGAGACGCGACGGAGACCTTCGGACGCGGGCGATTGTTGGCGACTGGGGCTGGTGGCGGAGTGCCGGAAATCCGGACCGGACGAGGTGCAGCGGGATGGCGCTCTCTGCGCGTCGGAGCTGGTAGCGCTGCCGGGGTCGGAGCGGGGAGAACCTCGTGCATGTGGAGTAGGGTGTGGTGGTCTCCTCCACACTTCTTGCATCCGTCTTGGCTGCGGCAGTCTCCTCCTGAGTACTTATTAATAAATACTGCCCGAAGGCGCTTTTCAGCGCTCAGTTTGTGGAACCTCTTGCACTTCCGAAGAGGATGGATTCCAGAGCAGACTCGGCAGCGGTAGGATTTAATACCTCGAGTACGTCTGCTCTCCAACGACTGCGTGGCACGAGGACGAGGAGCCATTATTTTTAGGAAGTGAGTAGTAAGTCTGCCAATAAAAGAAATAAAAAGCTTAGTATGAGCCGACTACTATCTGGTCCCCGGACTGGGGGAAGTGCCCTAATCCCTAGGAACGGAGGACTCTTTGTCCTTCATCGGTAGAAGAATAACCTTGTGGACAGGGCGTTTTATGGTGCCGCGAGACGTACGGATCTCAACGACTCGAATGCGGTCGTCGGCTCCTGGAAAGGCAGAAACGATTCTGCCGAGCCGCCATTCGTTCGGTGGTAGATTGTCCTCCTTGACAACTACCATATCGTCGGCTTGGAGGTTCCTGGTCGGAAATTGCCATTTGTTACGTTTATGGAGTTCTTTAAGATACTCCTCTTTCCACCGTGCACTAAACTGCTGATGTTGTGCCTTGAGGTGTTGCCATCGATTTATTATCGACTTGGCTTCGCCCTTTATCTCGGGTTCCGCCGTGGAAAGCAACGGCCCTCCAATGAGGAAATGGCCTGGTGTGAGGGCCAGCAAATCTGAGGGATCTTCGGACATAGGGGAGAGGGGTCTAGAGTTGAGGCAAGCCTCAATCTTAGCGAGAACCGTCGCCAGCTCCTCAAATGTGTATTTGCGGGCTGACGTCGATTTAAGGAACAGGGTTTTGAAGCTTTTCACCCCTGCTTCCCACAAACCCCCCATATGTGGAGCCCCTGGTGGGATGAACCGCCATACGAGTCCCTGATGGCTATATGCATCAGTCACGGACTCTTTGGTAGCTTGGAGAAAGTCCCTGGAAATCAAAGTTGCCGCCCCCACAAAGGTCTTACCATTATCCGAATGGACCCGCTGAGGACAACCGCGCCTTGCTACGAAACGAGCAAAGGCCGCTAGAAATTTCTCGGTTGTTAGATCGGAAGTGGGTTCCAAATGGATAGCCTTCGTGGAAAAACACACAAACACACAAACGTATCCCTTCGTTATGAGACACGCTCTCCCTGTATAATTTTTTATTTCGAAAGGGCCGGCATAGTCGACCCCCGTGTAGGTGAACGCCCTCGAGAAGGAGACTCTATTTGTCGGGAAATCGCCCATCAGCTGTGTTTGGAGTCTCTTCTTGTAAATCGTGCAAATCTTACACGGATTGACCACAGCCTTCACCAGATTCTTGATTTTAGGAATCCAATACTTCGATCGGATCAGGCGTACGATCAATTGACTACCGCCATGAAGAGTAATCTGGTGGGTAAATTGGACGATGAGGCGCGACAGTCTACAGTCATAGGGGAGAATAATCGGATGACGTTCATCATATTGCAGGGTTTTGGAGGCAGTGAGACGGCCGCACGCCCTTAAAAGGCCGTGTTGGTCAATGAACGGGAACAAATTCACCAAAGGACTTGACACTGGAAGAGGCCTTTTCTCGGTCAAATGCTGAAGCTCTTGGCCATATGCTCTGCGCTGCGCAATGGAGGTCAGAGTTCGTTCTGCCTCCCGGATCTCTTCACTTGTAGGGCGTGAATTGGGCGAGAACGAACCTTTGCGGCAGCGTTTAAGGAAGCGTTGAACATAGACCAGAACTCGCAGGTCCTTGTCCAATTTGGAGAAACGTTCGAGAAAGTCGATGGACGGGGCCTTGACAAAATGCACTTTGACCGCGCGCTGTTCTAGTTCTGTCACTGGAAGAGTGTCGCTTTGTGCTGGCCATAGCTCTCGTGGCCCTTGCAGCCACTCTGGTCCGTGCCACCAGAGATGGTTTTCTGCCAATTCATGTAGGGATACGCCTCGACTGGCTAGATCGGCGGAATTTTGTTCTGAGCGAACGTGTGCCCAACAGTCGACTGGCGTCGCCTGCGTGATCTTGGCAACTCTGTTGGCCACAAATGTGGTCCAGTTGCACGCAGGCTTTCGTAGCCAGGCTAAGACGATTGTGGAATCTGTCCAGCAGCGGATATCTGAATTGGCGGAGGGCATGTGCGAAAGGATTGCTGTCACCATTGCTGTTACCATTCCACCAGGGTGGCCTGGTTCTCTTCCTTGCTCTAGGGACTTTTCTATGTCTTCAGCGGATTTTACTACGCCCGGGCCAGTCGCGAGTCGTGTCAAGATTGTTTTCTTGAACTTCCCCCAGTTAGTGTTCCGGGGGTTTCTGAAAGAGGTTGGTTTGGGAGAGTGTTCGAATTCGCATAGGAATTGTATGTACTTATGATCTGAGAAAGATAGTCTCTCAAGGACTCTTCATTCTGAAACCATGGTACTTTGTCCCCTTACGAGTGTTAGGTCAAGCACGTTCGAGGAGGTGGGACCTACAAAGGTATGCTCTTCCCCCACGTTAGCTATGCATAGGTTATTTGATAGTAAAAAGTTTAGGAGTGACTCACCTCTGTCGTTGATGTCGGGACTACGCAGTGATGCGCGTTGGCGTCTGCACCCACGATCAGTTGTTGGTCGTTCGGGCTGGCTTCCACCATGCTCCTGAGTTCCTCCGGTGGGGCCGTTCTGTCGTGTGCCATGTAGCAGGAAGCTACCAAAAGGCGATTCCTCTCGCTCTCTAGCATCACAACAGCCAGGTCATCAGTGCTGTAATGAGACATAAGGTTAGCATGCAGGCCGAACAAGTACGGCGGCTCTGTTTCTGCTTACCGATGGTGTATAGAACAGGTTGTAAATGGAGGACTTTAGTCCAGCGACGGGATTGCCCGAGACAATCCATGGCTCTTCGACCAAGGCTATGTCGGCGGAACCTTGCTCCAGGGCGATGAGGAGTTCCGCAGACGCGACCTTGCTTTAATGGAGATTGAGCTGCAGCACCCTCAGTGGCATGGGTACTGGGCTCATCTCCATTCGACAGGTTGACTGTTAACGTCAGGTCTCCGTCTTCCTCGTCCAGCGAAAGTCCCTGGGCGGCTTCCCCGATGGTTTCCAGACCTAGGTGCCTGCCTTCAGGGTGTGAGCAGGTACACGTTCCCCATGCCCCACGCCATCCTCCCGTACCTTGGATAGAGGATGTCTTCCGCCTCCTTGTTTATCTGGAGGACTGCACTATGGCCCCCCTCCTTGGGTGATGGGGTCGCAAGGTGCAGAACCTTCCAGTCCGCGGTTGGAATGTCCGGATTCTGTCGCTGCAGCAGCTTCAGCGCCAGGTCCCCTTATATTGCGATGGGAAAGAAAACCTTCGCCTTAGGAATGGACGGGATTAGCTCCCTGTCCACCACCTCCAGCTGGGCTGCCTCCCACAACGCCCCCAATTGGCAGACCGGTTGCGTCAGCCACTTTTTCGTCGCGTCATCCAGGCACTTCAGGATTTTGACCCCGTTCAGTCTCCCGGCGCCATAAATATGGGCATGGGGACCTCAGGATCTTTCTCCATCCGTGCAAACAATGACTCAACGAGTCGCGCATGCACCCATTTCCACCGCGGTTCGGTCATCTTGCCGGCTTCATCGCTTCTGTCAATTAGTACCACGAGCAAGTGTCGTTTGGTCGCCTCACTGACTTTAAGCCTCTTCTCGGGCTTCTTCGCCTTCTGGAGGGGAGGCCTGCCTCTTTCGGCCCGCGTCGCCGCTTGCTCCCCTGTGCGTCCTTATTGGCGCTCTCGGTTGAGCGTTGCCTATTGTTGGCAAGCGACTCCTCCAACTTGTTGGCGATCTGCCCGTTGATGCCAAATTTCATTTGGATGACGATGGATGACGATGAAAATTCATTTTGGATGACGAGAACACAAGAATGCGAAATGTGGGCGAAGAGAGAAGTATCGTCACAGAAATACGAATAGGCGGCAGAATTTGAAAAGGAGAAACGAGGAACATACTTGAAGGAGATCGGCGCTGTGGAACTCGAGACGGAGCTGTGGGCGTCAACGGGATTTTAGGAGTGTTCCGCGGTAACTGCAAGGCCGGATTTGAATTTTCCCGAAAAAAGGGGGAAATGTGAGGAGTTGAAACTCCGCACAAATGCGAACGCTGATCGCATGAGGAGGGCCTGCCGTTGCCAGTTACGCAACAAGTCAACGCGTAGTAACGGCAGTGCGAAACCTGGAGAAAGTGAGTTTGAAGACTATTAGCTGGAGAAAGGAAGTTTGGAGACTCTGAGAGAAGAGAGTTTGGAGACTCTGGAAGTAAAGAAAAAGAGAGTGTGGAGACTCTGAACTTATAGGAAAGAGAGTTTGAAGAGTTAGAACTTTGGATCGGGCCAACGGTAAAGTTGTGGACTTTGGATCCGGAGACTGGAGAGCAAAGGGATGAACCGTTAAAGGAGGGCTATATAAGCAGGCCGAATGCTGGAAGCAGGACAGTCAACGAGAACAAGTATACCAGTCAACAACGTAAGAGCGAAGTCCGAGGAGCTACAGCCGTGGTAGTCAATAAGGAGCAAGATCGCTACGTCAAGACGTTCGGGACAAGAAAAGTCTCCGAATTGAGACGCAGGTAACTGAGGTCCAGTACGATGAAGCACGAGTAGCGCAGAGGCATCCAACAGGCGAGGCCAAACCAAGGAGGGCACAGGACAAGCGGCAGGGATTGTATTGTAGTCCCGGTGGACTCTGTAGTAGACCGCGTACTTGAACCACGCGATAGCCTATTGTGTCCGTGCGATCCAAGCATGCGTGGTACCGGCGCCACCAGTCCGAACCAGACGTGGGGTTGGCGTGTTGCTGTTCGACTGGCGTTTGCCTTGGGGATCACAGCCGTTAGCTGCCGTGAGTCTGCGTAAGACCACAATTCTCAGTCCAAGTGACGAGCGACCAACAACGAAGGTCCGCGCCACTCAGGACGGCGAGAGCGGCGAGACAGCGGAACGAGGCCGTTGGACAATTCATCCAGCACTACGGCTAGATAATCAAATTCCATTGTAAGTCTAAGCACGAATAAAGACCCCAGAACAAAAACAGCAAGTGTTATTACTGGTAACCGGGTGATCACGTTATACTATAAATTTGGTGGGACGCTCGCACAAAATCTACTGAGCTAGCCGCACGTATTCCGTAGCGAGCAGACAAATAAAATCAGTTCGTTACAAATTCCGTACCAATCTGCGCAGTGCTACTATGTAATTGTTTGCGGACTCTCCTGTCTGCTGATCGCGCTTATGAAAATAGTAGAATGCGAATAGTAGAATCCGTCCGTCCGTCTGTCTGTCCGTCCATATAAACGTCGAGATCTCAGGACATAGACGCTGCGTAAATTTGTCGAATCATGTTTGGATGTATTTTTTGTAAATTTCTATCAATTTGAAAAAAACTATTTGCCACGCCCACTCCAACGCCCACAATCCGCCCAAAGCTGCCACGCCCACACTTTTGAAAAATGTTTTGATATTTTTTCATTTTTGTATTAGTCTTGTAAATTTATATCTATTTGCCAAAAAACTTTTTGCCAAGCCCACTCTTACGATCACAAACCGCCAAAAACGGTCAGTGTTAAAGACTCTCCTTCGCACTTCCACTAGCTGAGTAACGGGTATCAGATAGTCGGGGAACTTTATCGGAAACGCTTCCTTCTGCCTGTTACATACTTTTCAACGAATCTAGCATACCCTTTTACTTTACGAGTAACGGGTATAATCATATAATCATAAAACCGTTAAAAAACCGTTGTTCCCGTATATTCCAACTACTTTCAGCTAAAAGCTATGGAGCCGTTGAGAAGAAAACCTAAACAATCTGAAGTCACAGCGACTTTCAGCTTAAGGCTACCCACGTTTTAAATTTAGGCCTTGAAAATGGTACTTATAAAGATAAGCAATGACTAGTAGCCATCAATAATTTCCTGAGCCCTGACTGCAGTCATCCGAAATAACTCTCTACAGAGATATGTATTTCAGATTATCTGTGATCTGTCTCTGAAAAGGAGTGGGCGGATTGACGTCCAAGATAAGTTGACGTCTGAATGGTTGTTATTGTTGTGGTGGCTGCTGCTGATCAGTCCCTCCAGAAATGAAAAAGTCACGGGCTCGACTTCAGTTTTGCACTTTATTATCGCACTTGGAAATTAAGACTAACTTAAAACTAACATTTTGAGTACCGCGGGACCGCGGAGTGGTGAATAGAGCGAGAGAGCGTGAACATTCTCCCCCCCCTTGCGTAGGCAAAGGTATCCCTGGCCGGCTAGACAGCAGGATCGGCCTCTTCATTCCGTGCACGCTCCAGAAACGGTCCATCCGAACACCGTGTTCTACGCGACGGGCAACCCATCCTCAATCTTTAGGAACCTCGGTTGGATCAGATTGGCATATACATCTGATCCCAACACGAGGGAGATGGTGGCCGGCCGGTGGAAGCGCTCGTCCGCGAGACGAACACCGTCAAAGCTCGGATGGGTGTCCGGATCCTTAGACTGGGTTCGATCTTCAGGACGACGTTGAGTCGGAAGGTGCTTGTTCGGGACCGGAGTGTCACCGAGCAGACCTCGTCGTCTCCCAGCCGTGTGATGGGCAGCCGGAACGCAGCCGCCAACGACCGGTCGATGCTGCTCACCGGCATGCATGGGTCGATCATGGCGCCGGTCTCGAAAGTCTTCGAGCCCGTGTCCAGCACGACGACGGCTGTAGGCAGGATGGGGACAGCCTTCTGCTGCCCCGTTGCCACCGACGGAGACGCGACGGAGACCTTCGGACGCGGGCGATTGTTGGCGACTGGGGCTGGTGGCGGAGTGCCGGAAATCCGGACCGGACGAGGTGCAGCGGGATGGCGCTCTCTGCGCGTCGGAGCTGGTAGCGCTGCCGGGGTCGGAGCGGGGAGAACCTCGTGCATGTGGAGTAGGGTGTGGTGGTCTCCTCCACACTTCTTGCATCCGTCTTGGCTGCGGCAGTCTCCTCCTGAGTGCTGATGGGCGAGGCAGTTCGAGCAGTACTTATTAATAAGTACTGCCCGAAGGCGCTTTTCAGCGCTCAGTTTGTGGAACCTCTTGCACTTCCGAAGAGGATGGATTCCAGAGCAGACTCGGCAGCGGTAGGATTTAATACCTCGAGTACGTCTGCTCTCCAACGACTGCGTGGCACGAGGACGAGGAGCCATTATTTTTAGGAAGTGAGTAGTAAGTCTGCCAATAAAAGAAATAAAAAGCTTAGTATGAGCCGACTACTATCTGGGCCCCGGACTGGGGGAAGTGCCCTAATCCCTAGGAACGGAGGACTCTTTGTCCTTCATCGGTAGAAGAATAACCTTGTGGACAGGGCGTTTTATGGTGCCGCGAGACGTACGGATCTCAACGACTCGAATGCGGTCGTCGGCTCCTGGAAAGGCAGAAACGATTCTGCCGAGCCGCCATTCGTTCGGTGGTAGATTGTCCTCCTTGACAACTACCATATCGTCGGCTTGGAGGTTCCTGGTCGGAAATTGCCATTTGTTACGTTTATGGAGTTCTTTAAGATACTCCTCTTTCCACCGTGCACTAAACTGCTGATGTTGTGCCTTGAGGTGTTGCCATCGATTTATTATCGACTTGGCTTCGCCCTTTATCTCGGGTTCCGCCGTGGAAAGCAACGGCCCTCCAATGAGGAAATGGCCTGGTGTGAGGGCCAGCAAATCTGAGGGATCTTCGGACATAGGGGAGAGGGGTCTAGAGTTGAGGCAAGCCTCAATCTTAGCGAGAACCGTCGCCAGCTCCTCAAATGTGTATTTGCGGGCTGACGTCGATTTAAGGAACAGGGTTTTGAAGCTTTTCACCCCTGCTTCCCACAAACCCCCCATATGTGGAGCCCCTGGTGGGATGAACCGCCATACGAGTCCCTGATGGCTATATGCATCAGTCACGGACTCTTTGGTAGCTTGGAGAAAGTCCCTGGAAATCAAAGTTGCCGCCCCCACAAAGGTCTTACCATTATCCGAATGGACCCGCTGAGGACAACCGCGCCTTGCTACGAAACGAGCAAAGGCCGCTAGAAATTTCTCGGTTGTTAGATCGGAAGTGGGTTCCAAATGGATAGCCTTCGTGGAAAAACACACAAACACACAAACGTATCCCTTCGTTATGAGACACGCTCTCCCTGTATAATTTTTTATTTCGAAAGGGCCGGCATAGTCGACCCCCGTGTAGGTGAACGCCCTCGAGAAGGAGACTCTATTTGTCGGGAAATCGCCCATCAGCTGTGTTTGGAGTCTCTTCTTGTAAATCGTGCAAATCTTACACGGATTGACCACAGCCTTCACCAGATTCTTGATTTTAGGAATCCAATACTTCGATCGGATCAGGCGTACGATCAATTGACTACCGCCATGAAGAGTAATCTGGTGGGTAAATTGGACGATGAGGCGCGACAGTCTACAGTCATAGGGGAGAATAATCGGATGACGTTCATCATATTGCAGGGTTTTGGAGGCAGTGAGACGGCCGCACGCCCTTAAAAGGCCGTGTTGGTCAATGAACGGGAACAAATTCACCAAAGGACTTGACACTGGAAGAGGCCTTTTCTCGGTCAAATGCTGAAGCTCTTGGCCATATGCTCTGCGCTGCGCAATGGAGGTCAGAGTTCGTTCTGCCTCCCGGATCTCTTCACTTGTAGGGCGTGAATTGGGCGAGAACGAACCTTTGCGGCAGCGTTTAAGGAAGCGTTGAACATAGACCAGAACTCGCAGGTCCTTGTCCAATTTGGAGAAACGTTCGAGAAAGTCGATGGACGGGGCCTTGACAAAATGCACTTTGACCGCGCGCTGTTCTAGTTCTGTCACTGGAAGAGTGTCGCTTTGTGCTGGCCATAGCTCTCGTGGCCCTTGCAGCCACTCTGGTCCGTGCCACCAGAGATGGTTTTCTGCCAATTCATGTAGGGATACGCCTCGACTGGCTAGATCGGCGGAATTTTGTTCTGAGCGAACGTGTGCCCAACAGTCGACTGGCGTCGCCTGCGTGATCTTGGCAACTCTGTTGGCCACAAATGTGGTCCAGTTGCACGCAGGCTTTCGTAGCCAGGCTAAGACGATTGTGGAATCTGTCCAGCAGCGGATATCTGAATTGGCGGAGGGCATGTGCGAAAGGATTGCTGTCACCATTGCTGTTACCATTCCACCAGGGTGGCCTGGTTCTCTTCCTTGCTCTAGGGACTTTTCTATGTCTTCAGCGGATTTTACTACGCCCGGGCCAGTCGCGAGTCGTGTCAAGATTGTTTTCTTGAACTTCCCCCAGTTAGTGTTCCGGGGGTTTCTGAAAGAGGTTGGTTTGGGAGAGTGTTCGAATTCGCATAGGAATTGTATGTACTTATGATCTGAGAAAGATAGTCTCTCAAGGACTCTTCATTCTGAAACCATGGTACTTTGTCCCCTTACGAGTGTTAGGTCAAGCACGTTCGAGGAGGTGGGACCTACAAAGGTATGCTCTTCCCCCACGTTAGCTATGCATAGGTTATTTGATAGTAAAAAGTTTAGGAGTGACTCACCTCTGTCGTTGATGTCGGGACTACGCAGTGATGCGCGTTGGCGTCTGCACCCACGATCAGTTGTTGGTCGTTCGGGCTGGCTTCCACCATGCTCCTGAGTTCCTCCGGTGGGGCCGTTCTGTCGTGTGCCATGTAGCAGGAAGCTACCAAAAGGCGATTCCTCTCGCTCTCTAGCATCACAACAGCCAGGTCATCAGTGCTGTAATGAGACATAAGGTTAGCATGCAGGCCGAACAAGTACGGCGGCTCTGTTTCTGCTTACCGATGGTGTATAGAACAGGTTGTAAATGGAGGACTTTAGTCCAGCGACGGGATTGCCCGAGACAATCCATGGCTCTTCGACCAAGGCTATGTCGGCGGAACCTTGCTCCAGGGCGATGAGGAGTTCCGCAGACGCGACCTTGCTTTAATGGAGATTGAGCTGCAGCACCCTCAGTGGCATGGGTACTGGGCTCATCTCCATTCGACAGGTTGACTGTTAACGTCAGGTCTCCGTCTTCCTCGTCCAGCGAAAGTCCCTGGGCGGCTTCCCCGATGGTTTCCAGACCTAGGTGCCTGCCTTCAGGGTGTGAGCAGGTACACGTTCCCCATGCCCCACGCCATCCTCCCGTACCTTGGATAGAGGATGTCTTCCGCCTCCTTGTTTATCTGGAGGACTGCACTATGGCCCCCCTCCTTGGGTGATGGGGTCGCAAGGTGCAGAACCTTCCAGTCCGCGGTTGGAATGTCCGGATTCTGTCGCTGCAGCAGCTTCAGCGCCAGGTCCCCTTATATTGCGATGGGAAAGAAAACCTTCGCCTTAGGAATGGACGGGATTAGCTCCCTGTCCACCACCTCCAGCTGGGCTGCCTCCCACAACGCCCCCAATTGGCAGACCGGTTGCGTCAGCCACTTTTTCGTCGCGTCATCCAGGCACTTCAGGATTTTGACCCCGTTCAGTCTCCCGGCGCCATAAATATGGGCATGGGGACCTCAGGATCTTTCTCCATCCGTGCAAACAATGACTCAACGAGTCGCGCATGCACCCATTTCCACCGCGGTTCGGTCATCTTGCCGGCTTCATCGCTTCTGTCAATTAGTACCACGAGCAAGTGTCGTTTGGTCGCCTCACTGACTTTAAGCCTCTTCTCGGGCTTCTTCGCCTTCTGGAGGGGAGGCCTGCCTCTTTCGGCCCGCGTCGCCGCTTGCTCCCCTGTGCGTCCTTATTGGCGCTCTCGGTTGAGCGTTGCCTATTGTTGGCAAGCGACTCCTCCAACTTGTTGGCGATCTGCCCGTTGATGCCAAATTTCATTTGGATGACGATGGATGACGATGAAAATTCATTTTGGATGACGAGAACACAAGAATGCGAAATGTGGGCGAAGAGAGAAGTATCGTCACAGAAATACGAATAGGCGGCAGAATTTGAAAAGGAGAAACGAGGAACATACTTGAAGGAGATCGGCGCTGTGGAACTCGAGACGGAGCTGTGGGCGTCAACGGGATTTTAGGAGTGTTCCGCGGTAACTGCAAGGCCGGATTTGAATTTTCCCGAAAAAAGGGGGAAATGTGAGGAGTTGAAACTCCGCACAAATGCGAACGCTGATCGCATGAGGAGGGCCTGCCGTTGCCAGTTACGCAACAAGTCAACGCGTAGTAACGGCAGTGCGAAACCTGGAGAAAGTGAGTTTGAAGACTATTAGCTGGAGAAAGGAAGTTTGGAGACTCTGAGAGAAGAGAGTTTGGAGACTCTGGAAGTAAAGAAAAAGAGAGTGTGGAGACTCTGAACTTATAGGAAAGAGAGTTTGAAGAGTTAGAACTTTGGATCGGGCCAACGGTAAAGTTGTGGACTTTGGATCCGGAGACTGGAGAGCAAAGGGATGAACCGTTAAAGGAGGGCTATATAAGCAGGCCGAATGCTGGAAGCAGGACAGTCAACGAGAACAAGTATACCAGTCAACAACGTAAGAGCGAAGTCCGAGGAGCTACAGCCGTGGTAGTCAATAAGGAGCAAGATCGCTACGTCAAGACGTTCGGGACAAGAAAAGTCTCCGAATTGAGACGCAGGTAACTGAGGTCCAGTACGATGAAGCACGAGTAGCGCAGAGGCATCCAACAGGCGAGGCCAAACCAAGGAGCACAGGACAGCGGCAGGGATTGTATTGTAGTCCCGGTGGACTCTGTAGTAGACCGCGTACTTGAACCACGCGATAGCCTATTGTGTCCGTGCGATCCAAGCATGCGTGGTACCGGCGCCACCAGTCCGAACCAGACGTGGGGTTGGCGTGTTGCTGTTCGACTGGCGTTTGCCTTGGGGATCACAGCCGTTAGCTGCCGTGAGTCTGCGTAAGACCACAATTCTCAGTCCAAGTGACGAGCGACCAACAACGAAGGTCCGCGCCACTCAGGACGGCGAGAGCGGCGAGCAGCGGAACGAGGCCGTTGGACAATTCATCCAGCACTACGGCTAGATAATCAAATTCCATTGTAAGTCTAAGCACGAATAAAGACCCCAGAACAAAAACAGCAAGTGTTATTACTGGTAACCGGGTGATCACGTTATACTATAAATTTGGTGGGACGCTCGCACAAAATCTACTGAGCTAGCCGCACGTATTCCGTAGCGAGCAGACAAATAAAATCAGTTCGTTACAAATTCCGTACCAATCTGCGCAGTGCTACCATGTAATTGTTTGCGGACTCTCCTGTCTGCTGATCGCGCTTATGAAAATAGTAGAATGCGAATAGTAGAATCCGTCCGTCCGTCTGTCTGTCCGTCCATATAAACGTCGAGATCTTAGGACATAGACGCTGCGTAAATTTGTCGAATCATGTTTGGATGTATTTTTTGTAAATTTCTATCAATTTGAAAAAAACTATTTGCCACGCCCACTCCAACGCCCACAATCCGCCCAAAGCTGCCACGCCCACACTTTTGAAAAATGTTTTGATATTTTTTCATTTTTGTATTAGTCTTGTAAATTTATATCTATTTGCCAAAAAACTTTTTGCCAAGCCCACTCTTACGATCACAAACCGCCAAAAACGGTCAGTGTTAAAGACTCCTTCGCACTTCCACTAGCTGAGTAACGGGTATCAGATAGTCGGGGAACTTTATCGGAAACGCTTCCTTCTGCCTGTTACATACTTTTCAACGAATCTAGCATACCCTTTTACTTTACGAGTAACGGGTATAATCATATAATCATAAAACCGTTGTTCCCGTATATTCCAACTTCTTTCAGCTAAAAGCTATGGAGCCGTTGAGAAGAAAACCTAAACAATCTGAAGTCACAGCGACTTTCAGCTTAAGGCTACCCACGTTTTAAATTTAGGCCTTGCAAATGGTACTTATAAAGATAAGCAATGACTAGTAGCCATCAATAATTTCCTGAGCCCTGACTGCAGTCATCCGAAATAACTCTCTACAGAGATATGTATTTCAGATTATCTGTGATCTGTCTCTGAAAAGGAGTGGGCGGATTGACGTCCAAGATAAGTTGACGTCTGAATGGTTGTTGTTGTTGTGGTGGCTGCTGCTGATCAGTCCCTCCAGAAATGAAAAAGTCACGGGCTCGACTTCAGTTTTGCACTTTATTATCGCACTTGGAAATTAAGACTAACTTAAAACTAACATTTTGAGTACCGCGGGACCGCGGAGTGGTGAATAGAGCGAGAGAGCGTGAACATTCTCCCCCCCCTTGCGTAGGCAAAGGTATCCCTGGCCGGCTAGACAGCAGGATCGGCCTCTTCATTCCGTGCACGCTCCAGAAACGGTCCATCCGAACACCGTGTTCTGCGCGACGGGCAACCCATCCTCAATCTTTAGGAACCTCGGTTGGATCAGATTGGCATATACATCTGATCCCAACACGAGGGAGATGGTGGCCGGCCGGTGGAAGCGCTCGTCCGCGAGACGAACACCGTCAAAGCTCGGATGGGTGTCCGGATCCTTAGACTGGGTTCGATCTTCAGGACGACGTTGAGTCGGAAGGTGCTTGTTCGGGACCGGAGTGTCACCGAGCAGACCTCGTCGTCTCCCAGCCGTGTGATGGGCAGCCGGAACGCAGCCGCCAACGACCGGTCGATGCTGCTCACCGGCATGCATGGGTCGATCATGGCGCCGGTCTCGAAAGTCTTCGAGCCCGTGTCCAGCACGACGACGGCTGTAGGCAGGATGGGGACAGCCTTCTGCTGCCCCGTTGCCACCGACGGAGACGCGACGGAGACCTTCGGACGCGGGCGATTGTTGGCGACTGGGGCTGGTGGCGGAGTGCCGGAAATCCGGACCGGACGAGGTGCAGCGGGATGGCGCTCTCTGCGCGTCGGAGCTGGTAGCGCTGCCGGGGTCGGAGCGGGGAGAACCTCGTGCATGTGGAGTAGGGTGTGGTGGTCTCCTCCACACTTCTTGCATCCGTCTTGGCTGCGGCAGTCTCCTCCTGAGTGCTGATGGGCGAGGCAGTTCGAGCAGTACTTATTAATAAGTACTGCCCGAAGGCGCTTTTCAGCGCTCAGTTTGTGGAACCTCTTGCACTTCCGAAGAGGATGGATTCCAGAGCAGACTCGGCAGCGGTAGAATTTAATACCTCGAGTACGTCTGCTCTCCAACGACTGCGTGGCACGAGGACGAGGAGCCATTATTTTTAGGAAGTGAGTAGTAAGTCTGCCAATAAAAGAAATAAAAAGCTTAGTATGAGCCGACTACTATCTGGGCCCCGGACTGGGGGAAGTGCCCTAATCCCTAGGAACGGAGGACTCTTTGTCCTTCATCGGTAGAAGAATAACCTTGTGGACAGGGCGTTTTATGGTGCCGCGAGACGTACGGATCTCAACGACTCGAATGCGGTCGTCGGCTCCTGGAAAGGCAGAAACGATTCTGCCGAGCCGCCATTCGTTCGGTGGTAGATTGTCCTCCTTGACAACTACCATATCGTCGGCTTGGAGGTTCCTGGTCGGAAATTGCCATTTGTTACGTTTATGGAGTTCTTTAAGATACTCCTCTTTCCACCGTGCACTAAACTGCTGATGTTGTGCCTTGAGGTGTTGCCATCGATTTATTATCGACTTGGCTTCGCCCTTTATCTCGGGTTCCGCCGTGGAAAGCAACGGCCCTCCAATGAGGAAATGGCCTGGTGTGAGGGCCAGCAAATCTGAGGGATCTTCGGACATAGGGGAGAGGGGTCTAGAGTTGAGGCAAGCCTCAATCTTAGCGAGAACCGTCGCCAGCTCCTCAAATGTGTATTTGCGGGCTGACGTCGATTTAAGGAACAGGGTTTTGAAGCTTTTCACCCCTGCTTCCCACAAACCCCCCATATGTGGAGCCCCTGGTGGGATGAACCGCCATACGAGTCCCTGATGGCTATATGCATCAGTCACGGACTCTTTGGTAGCTTGGAGAAAGTCCCTGGAAATCAAAGTTGCCGCCCCCACAAAGGTCTTACCATTATCCGAATGGACCCGCTGAGGACAACCGCGCCTTGCTACGAAACGAGCAAAGGCCGCTAGAAATTTCTCGGTTGTTAGATCGGAAGTGGGTTCCAAATGGATAGCCTTCGTGGAAAAACACACAAACACACAAACGTATCCCTTCGTTATGAGACACGCTCTCCCTGTATAATTTTTTATTTCGAAAGGGCCGGCATAGTCGACCCCCGTGTAGGTGAACGCCCTCGAGAAGGAGACTCTATTTGTCTGGAAATCGCCCATCAGCTGTGTTTGGAGTCTCTTCTTGTAAATCGTGCAAATCTTACACGGATTGACCACAGCCTTCACCAGATTCTTGATTTTAGGAATCCAATACTTCGATCGGATCAGGCGTACGATCAATTGACTACCGCCATGAAGAGTAATCTGGTGGGTAAATTGGACGATGAGGCGCGACAGTCTACAGTCATAGGGGAGAATAATCGGATGACGTTCATCATATTGCAGGGTTTTGGAGGCAGTGAGACGGCCGCACGCCCTTAAAAGGCCGTGTTGGTCAATGAACGGGAACAAATTCACCAAAGGACTTGACACTGGAAGAGGCCTTTTCTCGGTCAAATGCTGAAGCTCTTGGCCATATGCTCTGCGCTGCGCAATGGAGGTCAGAGTTCGTTCTGCCTCCCGGATCTCTTCACTTGTAGGGCGTGAATTGGGCAAGAACGAACCTTTGCGGCAGCGTTTAAGGAAGCGTTGAACATAGACCAGAACTCGCAGGGCCTTGTCCAATTTGGAGAAACGTTCGAGAAAGTCGATGGACGGGGCCTTGACAAAATGCACTTTGACCGCGCGCTGTTCTTGTTCTGTCACTGGAAGAGTGTCGCTTTGTGCTGGCCATAGCTCTCGTGGCCCTTGCAGCCACTCTGGTCCGTGCCACCAGAGATGGTTTTCTGCCAATTCATGTAGGGATACGCCTCGACTGGCTAGATCGGCGGAATTTTGTTCTGAGCGAACGTGTGCCCAACAGTCGACTGGCGTCGCCTGCGTGATCTTGGCAACTCTGTTGGCCACAAATGTGGTCCAGTTGCACGCAGGCTTTCGTAGCCAGGCTAAGACGATTGTGGAATCTGTCCAGCAGCGGATATCTGAATTGGCGGAGGGCATGTGCGGAAGGATTGCTGTCACCATTTCGGTTAACAGCACGGCACCACAGAGCTCTAGCCGAGGAAGGGAGACGGTTTTTACCGGGGCCACTCGTGTTTTGGCTGTAAGCAGGCGAGTCAGGATTCTTTGCCCCATCTCGACGCGGATGTATATAGCCGCTCCATAGACTCTCTGAGACGCGTCACAGAAACCGTGGTGCTCTATGATTACCTCAGGCTGGTACCAGATCCATCTCGGAACGCGGATCTGGTTGAGGTCGGAATACTCGTCTAAAAACGATTGCCACCGCTGACTCATTTCAGTGGGAAGCTTATCGTCCCAGCCTAAGTTCTGCAACCAAATCTCCTGCATGAACATTTTTGAACGGATTATGAACGGCGCGAGCCACCCGGCAGGATCGAACAACCTAGCGATTTGGGACAAAACTTCTCGCTTTGTATAGGAGGGTTCCACAACTATTTCGGGGGGAACGAAATAGAATTCGTCGGACTTTGCCCTCCATCGAATACCGAGCGTCTTGGTCGTGCTTTCGGCATCGATGTCGAGGAACTCGCTATGAAGGAGGTGTTCGGCCGGGACGTCTTTAAGGACGCTTTTGTTGTTCGAGGTCCACTTTCTTAGCGGAAACCCGGAGGCACTTAGGGCTGCTTGCAACTCTCGAATCGAACTTTGGGCTTCGTTTACGGAATTCGCCCCTGCCAGAACGTCGTCGACGTACATGTGCTGCTGGATGATGCGGCTGGCATTTGGAAATGGCGCTTGGATATCCTCTGCCAGCTGTTGCAAGACTCGAATGGCGAGGAAGGGGGCGCAGTTGACCCCGAAGGTAACTGTTTTTAGTTCAAAGTCTCGGATATCTCCTTCCTTGTTTCGGAACAGAATTCTTTGAAACGGGGTATGTTTTGGATCGACCCAGATCTGACGATACATTTTCGTAATGTCTGCACTGAAGACGTATTGAAAATAACGCCATTTCAGGACCTGGATCGTTAGATCGGATTGTAAGACTGGACCAGCATGAAGGATATCATTTAAGCTGGTCCCATTTGCCGACGGACTTGAAGCGTTGAATACAACGCGAAGCTTTGTAGTGGTGCTTTCGGGCTTAACTACCGCGTGATGAGGAAGATGATACGAGGGAGAATTGTGAGTCGGCGGAACTTCTTTCATATGACCCAGATCCAGGTACTCCTGGATCACGCTGTCATATTGCTCTTTTAAGGGGAAGTCTCTTTTTAAACGATTTTCGTTTCTAAGAAACTGAGCTAACGCAATGGACCTTGAATATCCTAAATCGGAACCGGTATTCTCGGGGTCCCGGAACGGGAGCGTCACCACGTACCTCCCGCTTGCGTCTTTTGTTGTTGTTTGGAGGAAGTTCCTTTCACAATAGGAGTCCGACTCTTTTACCATCTTTACTGGTAGATCCTCCACCTCCCAGAACTTGCTGAGAAGCGTGTCGAGCGAATCAGGGTCGCCTATTTGGTGCACCTGGGTCGTGAAGGATGCGACCCGTTTCGGCTTACCCTTGGAAATCGGCCCCGTTAGCACCCACCCGAAAATAGTTTCTTGGCCCAGGAGCGAGCCGCAAATATTTTGTCGGGTGCCATCCATCATTATGGATGGTAGAATGTCAGCCCCGATCAGTACATCAATTTGAGAGCTCTCAAAAAAGGTAGGATCTGCCCAGCGGAGTGCGGGCAGGTCCTTCAAAGAATTCCGAGGGATCGGATAGGAGGGCAGTTTGCCTGAGAGCTCCGGAAGGACGTACGCTTCAGTGTCTAACTGTAGACCTGGCTTAGTAGGAGAGCGAATCCCGAAGTGACACAGCTTCGAGGATTTCGCGGAGACCGAATGATTTAACCCGGAGACTTGGGTCTGGGTGTTGCGGAATGGCAACTTGATGAGGTTGAACAGGCGCTCTGAAATGAACGTCGCCTCGGATCCCGAGTCGATTAAGGCTCGGGCTTGGTAGTTCGTCCCCAAATGGCACACGTCAATGATCGCTGTGCTCAGTAGGACGGCTGAAGTGCCGGACGCGAAAAAAGTTTGCACCGCTGAGGTGCTTGCCGATGCATTTCTGCTGGAGGGTCTCGGAGGTTGCTGTGTAGGGGGCGAGGTTGAGGAACTAGCATTTTCGGAATTTGGGGGGCTGCGATGCAGCAGCGTATGGTGCCTGCCCTTACATGTAAAGCAGCTGTGTGTGCTTGTGCAGTCGCGTAGCTGGTGACCTCTGGCAAAACAATTCAGACATAGCTGCTTCTTTTTTATATAGCCGGAGCGCGAGTCAACAGACATTTGACACAATCTGACCGGATGGTTCTCCTTAGAACATAAGTCACACCCTTTCTGTTTGGTGCTGACCTTTGTCTCGAAGGATTGAAGCCTTTTTGGAACTGCCTGAGTCGGTTTCATATCTTCGATGGCTTCCAATGTCCGATACCTTTCGCTCAGGAAGGCATTCATTTCTTCCCAAGCTGGGATCTCGGATTTGGCAGTTAGCGACTGTTCCCATAAGGACAGGGTCTGCTTGGGCAGTTTGCTCGCGCAAAGGAAAACCAAGAGACAATCCCAGTTTTCTGTGGATACCTGGGAATGCGCTAGTGCTGTTAAACACCCCTGAATCGTGGATTGTAGCTCTTTCAGAGCATGACCAGATTCTTGCGAAATTGAACTCAAGTTAAAAAGGAGCTTGAGCTGGCTGTTGACTAAAAGTCGTTTGTTTTGGAACCGATCTCGAAGCGCCTCCCACGCGGAAGCAAAACCATCATTCGTGAGAGGAGATTTCGCCACGATGGCTTTTGCTTCGCCACTTGTTTTCGTTAGGAGATGGAATAGCTTCTCGACCGGAGTCAGCCTGGGGTTGTTTACGTAAATTGCCGTGAATAGGTCCCGGAAAGTGGGCCATCGGAGGTAGTCGCCATCGAAGACTTCCGTGTCGCATGGAGGTAAGCGGCAGCCGGACGAAATTAGCGGCTGAGAGGGTGCTTGCGCGACTTGAGGCGTTGCTCTGTCGATTGTTTCGCCAATTTGTGCTGCACATGACTCGTATACTGAGTAGCAGTAGTCATATTTGGCCTGGAGAATAGACACTGTGTCGAGGGATCCTTCTTGGGCCATTAGGTCAGAGCATGTTTCGTACTCTCTCTCCACTTTGTCCCATAAGGCTCGCACCTGTTGCAGACGGACTTGTAACGTGTGTAGGGACGGAGAGGCTTGATCAGGAGTGTTGATCTTAGATCAACTTAGAGCGTGTGACGCGGAGGAAATCAGTCCCGACAGCGGAGGGACTCTCGGATTTTCTCGATAGAGAAGACTCACTAGACGCTCGCGGCACTGGTCGGAATATGACAATCCTAGGAGTTGTCTTCGAACTAGTCGATGGCAAAACCTTTGCTTTCGGAGTGGGAGTCGCGGTTTTGACCCTGGGACTAACGGACTTGGGTGCTGGCTTACCGCGAGTGGATAGCGGAGATTGCGGGTTGAACTTTTGTTCTTTTCCAGGTGCTGGTGTCTTTTTCTTGTCTCCCTCTAGGGGCATGCTCAGCTGTGCCCTAGGAGAAGGAAGTCAAGAAGGCCTGCCCGCCGCAAAAAATGTGGAATCGAAAAAGAACCAGACACAGAGAGCACCCAAATCTGGATGGACAAAGAATCCCGTCGGAATTCGGGAGAAAGTAGCAATTGGGATCTGGAAACAATAGCTCAAATTTATAAAAAAAAATATGAATTGCAATTTCTAGAAAAAATAGCTAAAAAAGCTACCAGCTGGAGTCTGGATAATAGCCAATGATTTATAAAAAATCGCTAAACCGACTTGGAATAGACAGAAAAAACGAACAAAATATGACTGAATAATCTCGAGTAAATCAGTAATGCAATGACTTCCAACATATATCGGCAATGGCAAATTTAGGTGGCTTATCGCATGACAATACAATAGCTAGCGGTTAATACAAGATCTTATGAAAAGGAAAACAAATTCGAGAATCTACGCCTATACAACTCAGAGTAAACGCATAAACCCGAGAATATTGCAGGTTCTGGCGTACATAGCCCAATATATAATTATAATAAAAAAAAATCGCTACTTACTTGAGATCCCGAAAAAATATCTAATATATAGAAAATAGCTATAAATTTGAATTTATGGAAAAAAAAATAGCTAAAAAATAGCTAACAGATGGAGTCTGGGTAATAGCCAATAATTTATAAAAAATCGCTACCGACTTGAAATCACGAAAAAAATAGTAATATATAGAAAATAGCTATAAATTCGAATTTGTGGAAAAATAGCTAAATAATAGCTACCGAATAGAGTTCGGATGATAGCTAATAATTTATAAAAATAGCTACCGGATTTAGGACCACAACGAAAAAATCGCGACAAACGGATGCGAAACATAAACACCAAAAAACCAACAAACACGCCAAAAAGCCAAGTAGGGAGGCTGATAAATTTGGGTGGAACTGATAAATAATTATTTTAATTTAGGAACCAGAAATAGGAGCCAGAAATAGCTTGTAAAAAATTATTATTTGGCTTAAATAATTATTAAATAATCGGGTCAGTTTTTTCTTAAATTTTGTCGTCGGACTTATTTATTTTATTTTAAGTTTCGATTATAGGGTATTCTTTCGTCGCTATGCGCCGGTTTTTGTCAGGGCAATAAAGAACAAAGAGGAGACGAAAGAACTTGCACTTGGCAAGCCTATGTAAGTCGCGACTGTGTGTATGTATGTATGTATTATTTGGAATTTAAACATATATATGTAATGTAATAACGGAAGAAAAAGTCAGATTTTATTTTATTCTGTATGTCGAAATTTGTGTTTTATTTTGAGCCAAGAAATAAAATTTGTTCTCAGTTCGGATTCGATATTATTTATTATTTTTGGAAATATGTTTTATTTGTGTATTAAACTGGTTAAATATATGGATTGATTTTTATATGTACGAGGTGTTGATAAGTCCGTGACTTTTGTATTTGCGCGCACTGCTTAAATACAACATGTCCTGTCAGCAGTTATCGATTAACAGTGACTGTAAAATTTGAGAAGCTGCGTTTTTGGTTGCGTTTTATAGCATTGAAAGCAGACGATCTCGTGATTTTAACGAAAATGGAAAAAAGTGAATTTCGTGTGCTAATTAAGCATTATTTTTGCGTAAAAAATCCATCACCGAACCAAGGAAAGACTTGATAAATATATGGGACTCTGCACCATCAATTCAATGGTTAAGAAATGGTTTACTGAGTTCCGTTGTGGTCGTACCAGTACAAGTGATGCCGAACGTTCAGGTCGCCCAAAAGAGGTCGTCATGCCAGAAATCGTCGACAAAATCCATGGAATGATATTGGATGATCGGAGAATGAAAGTGCGTGAGGTAGCTGAGCTGTAGCATCTCAACTGAACGGTACATCACATTTACATGAATATTGGACATGAAAAAGCTTTCCGCGCGATGGGTGCCGCGATTGCTCACACACGACCATAAGCGCAACCGTGTGACCATTTCAAAGGAGTGTTTGGCGATGTTCAACCGCAATCCAAACGAATTTTTGCGCCGTTTCGTTACCGTAGACGAAACATGGATCCACCACACCACACCAGAGACCAAAGAACATCAGACAGTGGTTCTACGGTGAACGTGCACCAAAAGGCCAAGGTGGTCTGTCGGCCAACAAGTCATGCCACAGTTTTTGGATGCACAAGGTATCATTCACATCGATTACTTGAAAGGTAAACGATCACGGCGAATATTATTCAAGCTTTGACAGATCGATATTGATTTGAAGCAGAAACGACCGCATTTGGCGAAAAAAAAGTCTGTTCCATCAGACAATGCACGGTCACACGGTGTATCAGCATGCAAATTCAAATGGGCTACGAACTGCTACCCCATCCAGCATATTTCCAGATTAGCTGTGACTATTTTTTTCAAACTGAAGAAATGCTCGCGTAAGAATTCGTCAAATGAGATCATCACAGAACAAACGATATTTAGGCCTTGAGAAACCTATTATTTGGAAGGAATAAAAAATGGAAACGCTGGACTAATGTATAGAGCTAAAGGAGATTATGTTGAGAATAAACGCTTCTTTGACAAAAAAATAATTTTATTCAAAAGTCACGACTTATCAACGACCTCGTATGTGATGTAATTTTATTGGAATATGTATATCTATATGTGTATGATATACGGTGTTTTTTTGAGTATAGAACTTTAAGTTGCATTACTGTTCAAGATGGCGACCGATTAACAGCTGTCAGTGATTATTCTCAGTTGGTTTGCATTCGTCATGCGTGCTTACAAAATCAACTCGTGCAAGAATGAAACAAACGATCATCAAGCAAGGCGTAGATCGTCGATGGCCAAACGAATGCTGTTGTTCCCGATTTTTCATAAGCTCAAGATCTTGTGATTAACACCGCTAGATATTTTTGTGGGCTATGTAAAGTCATTGGTCTATGCGGATAAACGTAACCATTTGAAAAACATTCGTGTATGCGATATACGCCAAATTGAAAAATCATTGCAATGACTCAATTACTACATCCGAGCAGTGGGTATAGAAATCATATTAAATGTATGCCAAGATTATCTTTCATGTCATAAATTATGTAATGATAATTTTTTTTATTGCATTTAATTTATATTAAAAAAAATATAGTATGGATATGTATTTATGGGTATGTATAATTTTATGTGTATGTAAAATTTTGCTAAATACGTATATGTATATTTGATTTAATTTATTTGAATTTGTGGTTTGTATTTTATATTGAGGCAAAAAAAAACAGCAGTTTAGCAGCGGACGATAATAGTGAATTTTGGACAGTGTTTTAAAAAAATGTATATATATATATGTATATGCGCTTGGATACCAGCGGATCACCGTGAGACGAAGTAGGGGGCCGGTATTGGCAAAGTGCTTTTTTATGCACTTAAAAAAGAAGTAATCACGGTGGCTAGGCGCATGTACTTATATATTTTCACTTAATTTTCACTTTTCAGTTGATTCGGATGAACGGAAAGAATAACGCCGTTGGAAAAAAAACGAAAATGGCGACCACGGACGGAATAGGATATAAAGCCGTACTTATCTTGATTTTTTCCGCAAGGAGCGCTGGCAGGATCACGATGTGTCGCGGACTCGAAGGACCATGAAAAGGAGTGGGCGGATTGACGTCCAAGATAAGTTGACGTCTGAATGGTTGTTGTTGTTGTGGTGGCTGCTGCTGATCAGTCCCTCCAGAAATGAAAAAGTCACGGGCTCGACTTCAGTTTTGCACTTTATTATCGCACTTGTAAATTAAGACTAACTTAAAACTAACATTTTGAGTACCGCGGGACCGCGGAGTGGTGAATAGAGCGAGAGGAGAGAGGGAGAGCGCGAGGAGAGAAGGAGAGCGCGAGGAGAGAAGGAGAGCGCGAGCAGCGGTGCTTGCGAGCCGTGGAGGAGCTTTACACTGCTTACGCTGCCGCTCAGTGGTTTGCGCCCTTCTGGCGTGAACAGTCTCCATTTTCATTACGCTAGGAGACCCCATAAAATCAAATATTTATGAATCTTTGAACATATTATCGATATAGCTCACCCTCCTTTTCTGACTTCCCCATTGCAGTCTGTGCAGAATGCAGTCGGTGAAGGCTCCTTAATTCGAGAACCAATCAGAGTGGACGGGTGTCCTGTAGATGTCAAACTCTCTAATCCTCGTGTATAAAAATGGATCCCATTAAATTTCTCAGGATCAGTTCTTATAATACTTTAGCACTGTATTCTTATAATAAAATTTCGTTCGAACTTGCTCGGGATATCTCGTCTAACCGTTATAATTGTGTGTGGACTCAAACCATTTACTGTGAAAAATTTTAATAACGAATTAAAATATATAAATAATAAATATTCATAAAAAAATTCGAAATGGAATCATCAGTGGCTGGTGATTTGTGCAACCAATGCATCGAAATTAGTGAGTTTGATTCTCATTACGCGAAGTGCTCAGAACCCAGTAAAGCCTGCAAGGCTTTGATTAAACTCTAACATTAGATGTGACTCTAATCTAGTAAAAAATTGTGAATTTGATTATCACTACCAACGCTGTGAAGAACCCCGAAATGCATTCAGTATTTTAATAGGTAGAGGAAAATGGATGATCTACAAAACCGGTTAAATTATCAAGAAGACCACACTATGACATCAACTAAGTCTTTAAATCGATTAAGGATGGAAGAGGATAAGGAAATATGTAACACCCCCCAAAAAAAACAAATTGACTTAAGAAGGGAACTCTTATGTCCTACTTGCGAAGAAAAGAATCAGGCATCCAGAGAACGTCAACGTATTTTAACCGATGTTCATAAAAATGCGTCGGCCAGAAAAGTTAAGAACAATGCTAATATATATAGCTTACATCTGAGATGACATTTCCAGTGATATCATATCGAATTGATAGTCCATTTAATAATTTAAAGCGTTTTAAAAGCGTTTTATCAGCAGTGTCAAAACAATATAGTTGAAATTATAAAGCATTGTATGATAGATTACAGAACCATTAAATTTAACCTAAGTGTATATGGTACATACATAAAGCAAACAGATGAAGAAGTTACAGTGGAAACAATGAAGCACTTTAAAACTGCCTACAAGTCTGTATACATACACTGACGAGCAAAACTGTAACAGGAGTTGCATATTCTAACTTCAACGGCCAGTATCTTCTCTCCTATTTTATGTACGATAATAATCTTAGTCTTGTTTTGTTGCTACTATATTTGACTATCACTTGTGAAAATATGAAGAGATATGATCATTTGGAATAAATATGCCGAAGCAAAATGTAAAAAAAGTCAATTGTTACAGTTATGCACTGGGGTTATATATTAAGCGAAAATTTTATTTGCGATTATTATAAAAATGAGTTCACATCCCATTTGATTTTTTTAGCTTCGTTATGCGATTTGGCATATTTTGGGTATAGCGTAGCACCATTTCAGGAGGAATAGCGTACCAGAGCGTCCATCTGACTCGAAACGATTAATTTTTGTTTCATGTGACCATATAACCTGAAAAACCAAATTTCGAGTCAGATGGACGATCTTGGTATTTGCCTTGCCAGTCACCAAGTAACGTGAAGCAAACCGTGAAGCACGGTGGCGGATCAATAATGGTTTGCGGCTGTATATACAAAAACGGAGTTGGTCCCTTGGTCTTAATTGAAGGAATAATGCGGAAGGAACAGTATTTAAACATTTTACAACAAAATCTTCCATAAGTAATTCAAGTCGCTGAAGTGGCCACCGCAATCTCCTGATATGAATCCCAAAAAAAGTGGGTGCAGTCCCTCCAAGTGGAATGATGGAGCTGTGTGGAAGAGCAAAGGACGTCTGGTACGCTATTCCTCCTGAAATGGTGCTACGCTATAAATGAAGACATTATTGATAAGCTAAATTTGGTCAGAGATTGCTTATTTACATTGGGCAGCAAATATCAAGAAAAAGACTCAGGCTGGGCTATTTTAACTATTTTGAAACTACTATAATAAAACTAGAAAACATTCCTGCCAGCGGATACATTAAAGATCCTAAAAAAAAGGGCCCGAAATGCGATTATAAACGTGCAGAATGCCGACGAATTTGGTTTCATGTGTGTATACTATCATTTATAGCTAATCAAAACCATAAAAATAGGACTTCATCAACCTTCATCAAATCTTTATACACTATGCTCTTCTTCTAAAGGAAAATCGTGAGGATATTTTTGTGAGAACTGTCTTCAGTGTTATCACGTGAAAAGCACTACTCACAACAAACTTGAATGCGGAAAAGTGTCCCCATTTTGTCCTGACCCTAATACGACAACATTACACATTACAAAACTTGCTTGAATTCTTCTGCTACTTCGTCAACCACGCAAGTACAAAAGCATACGCCATGTGCAGTATCTTTTTATGTTGCCCATAAAGATTATCCTAATCTTAACGAGCTGTGGACCTAAGAAGGTAAATAGAACATTTTTATAAAATTATATTTAACTTACATATTTAAATTTTATAATTTTATAGGCGTTGATTGCATACAAACATTTTGTAAAACTCCTTAAGAAAAAACTTTGTCTGTATTAAAAAATTTTGGGTCAACTCCAAGAAACCGAGGGATTTTTCATTTGATAAACAGCTTCAAAATGGAAATTGTTGCGCCTGTGAGAAAGGGATAAATGCGAGCGACCTGGACAAATTCTTCCACCAATTTTCTGGAGAATACGTAGGTCCTATTCATAAGAATTGTAAGCCTAGGCTTAGTTTAATTTGTCTAAATATGATATCCATTTATTTGTTACTAAATTAGAGGGGGACTTAAGTCCCATACCTTGCAATAAAGAGCTCTATATAGCTCTTACACAGACTATAAAAATCAATGCTACAAGCAGATATAAAATAAGATACATAGATTCAGTCCGATTTTTAAATTCAAGTTTAGAAAAACTATCAAGCTATATGGAGGATAAAGATTTCAGGGAGAACATTTTAAGCAAATGAGGAGGAAGGGGGTGTTTCCCTATGACTACTTAGATAGTTTGGAAACATTTAATGATACCCAACTATCAAGCATTGATAGTTTTTATAATTCTCTTAGTGAAGAAAATTGTATGTATGCACAGACATTTAACTGTAGAACTATTAAAGACTATTTAAACCTATATTTAGAAAGCGACGTTTTAATTTTAGCAGATGTGTTTGAAAATCTTAGGAAAATTTGCAAAAAAATTTATAAGTTAGATCCCATTAATTATGTTACTGCTCCATCAATATCATGGGATGTTATGCTTAAGTTCACTAATGTAAATTTATAACTAATAAGTGATGGTGATATGTATAATTTTTTAAAAAGAGCAATTCGGGGAGGGTTGTATGCACTCAATGCACTCAGCGGATTTCTATAACAAATAATAAATACTTTAAAAATATGGATCCAAAAAAACCGAACAATTTTTTAAGGTATAGTGAAGCCAATAATTTTTATGGGGTGATTATGAGTCATATTAGGGTTTCAGTTTTTGGATCAAGAAGAAGTTGATTCAATTGACTATAAAAATACAGCATATGATGGTAGTATAGGGTATATGCTAGAAGTTGATCTAGAGTACCCTGCCAATAAGCATGATTTACATAATTATTTACCATTCTGTCCTGAAAATAAAATTCCACCCGGGGGCAAGCAAATAAAGAATACATAATTCACTTAAAACAGCTTCAACTTTGTTTAGAGCATGGTCTTATTGTAAGAAAGGTATACCGAGTTTTGTCCTTTACGCAATAATGCTGGCTGAAGCCTTATATTGACCTAAACACAGATCAGAGAGTATTGGCTGAAAATTATTTTGAACAAAATTTTTTTAAGCTAATGAGTAATGCTCTTTGCGGGAAAACAATGGAAAATGTAGGAAAGCGTCGTCAAGTAGCTTTAGTTATACATTACCAATCTAAACAAAATTATCCAGGTTTTAGACAGCGCATAGCTAAAAATGATTTTCATAACGTAGAAATATAATATAAATATAATCATAACGTCCAAAATTATGTTTGATAAACCCATACATATATATATATAGGAGTAACGGTTATAGAACTCTCAAAATGGCTAATGTATTATTTGAATTTTATTATAACTTTCTTTGAATTAAAAGTCCTTATACGAAAATAATATTTACGGATACTGATTCATTTATATTATCTTCAGAAAAAGATTTTTATGAAACTATAAAATACAACCCACAACGCTTTGATACTTCTAACTATAAGCAAGAAACCCAATTTAATATAATACAGGCTGATAATAAAGAACTAGGAAAAATGAAAGATGAACATGCTGGTAAGGTTATGACCTCTTTGGCTTACAGAGAGTAATTCGTAGTAGGTCTCACATTCTTTATACCGAAATTGTAAATAAAGCAAGAGAGAACGCTATAGTCGAGTTCCCCGACTATCTGATACCCGTTACTCAGCTAGTGGAAGTGCGAAGGACAGTCTTGAACAGTTTTTGGCGATTTGTGGGCGTTAGAGTGGGCGTGGCAAAATTTTTTTTGGCAAATTGGTAGAAATTTTCAAGACTAATACAAAAATGAAAAATATCAAAACATTTTTTAAAAGTGTGGGCGTGGCAGCTTTGGGCGGTTTGTGGGCGTTAGAGTGGGCGTGGCAACATGAATCGACAAACTTGCGCTGCGTCTATGTCTCTGGAGTCTGTATGCTTAATCGCAACTCTCTAGCTTTTGTAGTTCCTGAGATCTCAGCGTTCATACGGACGGACAGACGGACGGACAGACGGACATGGCCAGATCGACTCGGCTATTGATCCTGATCAAGAATATATATACTTTATATGGTCGGAAACGCTTCCTTCTGCCTGTTACATACTTTTCAACGAATCTAGTATACCCTTTTACTCTACGAGTAACGGGTATAATGACAAAATATCAAAACATTTTTCAAAAGTGTGGGCGTAGCAGCTTTGGGCGGTTTGAGGGCTTTAGAGTGGGCGTGACAAAAAGTTTTTTGGTAAATCGATAGAAAATCACAAGACTAATACAAAAATGAAAAAATTTCAAAACATTTTTCAAAAGTGTGGGCGTGGCAGTTTTGGGCGGTTTGTGGGCGTTAGAGTGGGCGTGGCAACATGAATCGACAAACTTGCGCTGCTTCTATGTCCCTGGAGTCTGTATGCTTAATCTAGCTTTTGTAGTTCCTGAGATCTCGACGTTCATACGGACGGACAGACGGACGGACAGACGGACAGACGGACGGACAGACGGACATGGCCAGATCGGCTCGGCTATTGATCCTGATCAAGAATATATATACTTTATATGGTCGGAAACGCTTCCTTCTGCCTGTTACATACTTTTCAACGAATCTAGTATACCCTTTTACTCTACGAGTAACGGGTATAAATATTTTCTCAAAAGTGTGGGCATGGCAGTTTTGGGCAGTTTGTCGGCGTTAGAGTGGGCGTGGCACACAAATTTCTGGGATACCGATAGAAATTGGCAAAACAAATAGAGAAATGAAAAAATATGAAAACCTTTTTCAAAAATGTGGGCACGGCAGTTTTGGGCGGTTTGTGGTCGTTAGAGTGGGCGTGGCACACAAATTTCTGGGATACCGATAGAAATGGGCAAAACAAATAGAGAAATGAAAAAATATCACTAAATTTTTCAAAACTGTGGGCGTGGCAGCTTTGGGTGGTTTGTGGGCGTTAGAGGGGGCGTGGCAAAAAAATTTTTGGGATGCCGATAGAAATGGGCAAAACAAATAGAGAAATGAAAAAATATCACAACATTTTTCAAAACTGTGGGCATCGTAGCTCTGGGCGGTTTGTGGGCGTTAGAGTGGGCGTGGCAAATACATTTTTGGCACACCGATAGAAATTTACAAGACTAATACAAAAATGAAAAAATATCAAAACCTTTTTCAAAAGTGTGGGCGTGGCCGTTTAAGGCGGTTTGTGGGCGTTAGAGTGGGCGTGGCAACATGAATTGACAAACTTGCGCTGCGTCTATGTTTCTGGAGTCTGTATGCTTAATCTGAACTTTCTAGCTTTTGTAGTTCCTGAGATCACAGCGTTCATACGGACGGACAGACAGACGGACAGACGGACATGGTCATATCGACTCGGCTATTGGTCCTGATCAAGAATATATATACTTTATATGGTCGGAGACGCTTCCTTCTGCCTGTTACATACTTTTCAACGAATCTAGTATACCCTTTTACTCTACGAGTAACGGGTATAATTAGTATTCTATTTCTGGCTAAGAGGGTCTCGAAAAGGTGGCCGGAGTCAACCAACCCGTCCCTTTTCTCTTTGAGGATTCTGTTTACTGTGTCTGTGAGTTGGTTAATATGTTTTTGCGTTTCTGTGTTTATTACTACCTGCCTATTGTTTGCCTCTATTAGGGCTGCTTCGTTAGTTTTGATTCTAAAGAGGTCCTCCGCGTCGGACGTGCCCGCCACGACCTTGAGTGCCGAGCCCAGGAAATCCAGGCTCCTGGCCATTCTACGGTGCACGGTAATTTCATCCAGCATGTTCTGGGCATGGTTGATGTCGACTTTCAGAAGTTTCCTCATGTGGGACTGTGGGAACAGTTCAAGCATTCTGACTGTAGAGTCAATTATGCTAGAAAACTCAGACAGATTTGTCGAGTGCCTAATCAGGCCATACTGTTCCCATACTAATACATTCCCGTCTAACACCGGGATGTATTTTGCATGCGAGAAGTCGGTAACTCTCGCGCTTGCGGTGGTTAGAAGTATGATGGATATTACGGCAAGCCTGTGGAAATTATAGCAAATGGTGAGTATTTAATATCAAATGCCTATTTGATATTGTCCTTATGGACCACCCTCCCCCTAATGAGAACAGATGTTCCCAGATCTGCTTCCACACGCTCTTCTGAATAAAGCGGAGTCAATTTGTTACCTAACCTTTTGTTGTTACGTAGGTGTACTTTTTCACCAACTTCAAAGATTCGGTTTTGTCTAGAAGGGTTAATTCTGTCCAGGTTAGCTTGTTGTGCCTTGTCAATTCTATCTTTGATTGCCAACATGATCTCGTCATTGCCAGCGTGGATAACCTCCACTGGTCTAAACTTTATGACCGAATGTAGCGACCTGTTGTATTCTATCGTAGCCCGTGAGATCAATTCCACAGTATCCTCTATTTTCTTATCAATTTTGAGGCATCTGGCGATTTCTGCCAGTGTACTGTGAAACCTTTCAATTTGGCCATTGGAGCTACTGTGTAGCGGTGGCGCATTGACAACATCGATGCTGTATTGGTTTTTAAGCAACGACGTGATTGTCGTTGAAAGAGGCTTCGTTGTCGCAGTATATGGTTTTAATATTTGGGTAGAAGTTTACCAATTGGAGAATAGGGGCTCGTACGATGATTACCCTAGAAACTAAGGGTTGTACGATGGCGAATTTGGACAATTTGTCAATACAGGTTAAGAAGATTTTTCTGTCAGTGGAAAATATGTCGATATGCAACATTTCTCCAACGTATGAAGGTATTTCCTAATTCCTGTTTCTTAGGATGGCGGTCGTATTTGGCTTTATTGCAGACTTTGCAATTTGCGACCACTTCGCTAGCTAGTTTAGACATATTCGGGAAGTAATAATCCCGGAGGATTTGTTTAGCGTTCTCTTGTGCAGCCCGATGGGCGCGATTGTGCTCGGTGTTAGTGATTTCAAGCTGTTCATTGACGTTGGTAATATCACTGACGAAGGCTTTACAATGCCAAAACTTTGTCGCAGGGAACTCCTGCCTCAAGGCATGTTGAATACGCGCCAGGGTAGGGAAATCACAGTGAATCGCGTTCACGACATTGGCGTTGACAATTTCTTTAACGGATTCTACAAGCGAGTCTTTGTCATTAAAGTTAATGATATGGCGAGATCTATTTCCGAAGATTATGAAGTATCGCCGAAGCGGTTGGTTTGCTTCTTCCAAAATGATTTGGTTTCTGAAGCAGTTCAGAGGTTTGTCTGTGGTTTCTATAGTGTACGAAAGGGAAAGCTCACTATGCACCGTGGCTGCATCGGACTGGGCCTCAGCCTCTAAGTTGTTCAGGGGTTGTCGAGATAGCGCGTGGATTTTTATCCTCTCCTTTCCATTGCTTTCCCTGAAATTTATTAGTACGCCTGTTGCCATCGTGCACAAGAGCCTTGTCTTCGATGGCCTTCGCGTATGACGCCGCGAATGCACTTCTTTCAATGCTATTTTCAGCCTCCCGCGCAAGCGCTAACGCAGTCGTACGGTCTTTTGGTTGTGCTGGTAGCACCAGTGCTTTGAGCGGTCTTTTCAGCCCAGCAATAAATGCGTGTAGGGCATCGTCCCTAACCTCCTTATTTAAGATAGTTGCCGTGTCCGCACTATGCGACATAACTATTTTGTTCGTGACGAGCGTGAGTTTCCTCTCGACTTCGTCATAGTATGCCATAAGATCGGCATCACGTTGTAACCATCTCGAGATTTTGACGTAATACTCGAGGGACGTTTTGTCCGCGTATGTGCAGTCCAGCTTAGCCAGAATTGCATCGAAATTTAGCACAGTATTATGTGACGTGAGGAGCGCTCGCGCGTTACCACAAATTTTGTTTTTAATAATTACCACTGCTTCATAGTGGGCCTCGCTGCCCTTGTATCTCTTGAATACCTCGTACGCATCTGATGCGGCCTGCCTCCAAGACACGTATTCATCTTGGCTGCCGCTAAAGGTTGGGAGCGATTTCACAATATCTAACTTGACATCACACTTTATGCTGGGGTCCGGCGTTACCCTTTCATAAACTTCTACTTGAGGTGCCTGCACAGTTAACGAGCTGACCTGGTTTCTAACTGATTCAATTTCTGCCCGCCAGCGCTGCTCCTGTGCGGTTAGCGCGGCGTTGACGGCATTTGTTATGAGCGCTTGGACCATTTCTGCATTCATTTCTGATGAGTCTGGTTGTCTCACTGCGGGGCAAAATCCGACTTCTTCACTATCGTCACTGTCTACTTCTTGCTTCACTTCCCTATATTCCCAATTCATCGGCCGCAAATGAAGCTGTGAATTAATTGGCAGTAATATGGGTGGCGAATAAAGGTTAAATTTGCGTTTCGCGCACCGCTTTTAGTTGGCCAACACTTGTAGCTAAATCAGGGTCTGGCGACGATGTACAATATTTCAGAGGAGTCACAACACAGTGGGCGAAGTATAACAAATTTGAGAGAAAATATAATAATAAACCCGCAGAATTTATATGTGTAAAACTTAGCAATCGTTTTGCTTGAGTTGCTGCACAGAGAGTGGAGTCACAGAAAAATCGAGAAAACATCACGATAAAAACGCTGAGTTATATCACAGAAACATCCACGCCCCATAGAGAAAAATTTCCAGTTGGGGATTAATAGCTGGTTTGGAGGCCGAAAGTCCGGCCAGGCATAATATTTGTATATATTTTTTTTTTTTTTTTTTTTTTTTTTTTTTTTTTTTTATATTGTATCAGTATATTTGTAATAAAAAGGTTTAACGGCTAAGTGCCGGAGTTTCGTTATAAGAGCTTGTGCTCTTTAATAATTGAATATAAAATCAGAACTGAACTTAAGAACTAACAAAAGCTCATGCATGACCGGATGCCCGTGGCAGACCGCTGACCATGCACATTTTGCAGAAGTCATACGATCGCTGCTAGCCAATGGGACAAAGCCACGGCCCATAAGGGCGCAATATGTTGGCTCAGCCTCCGGGCCAATTAGGGTGGACCCAATTTGGGGTGGACCATACATGAGTGGAGTAATGATTATAATATTAAATGCTTAATATTAATAAATTATGGGTAATAAAATGATTAATATTAATAGGAGGAATAAAAATAGGCCTGCTGATGCTAACCTGGGAGTTCGTTGTTAACTTATACTTTATATGGTTGGAAACGCTTCCTTCTGCCTGTTACATACTTTTCAACGAATCTAGTATACCCATTTACTCTACGGGTAACGGGTATAAAAAAGGTAGTCTGGCATTTTACTTTCGAGAAACGAAGAGTTTCCGGACTTACCTCTAGAAAGTGATGATGAAATTCCAAATAAAACAAGAAAGAACGCGATAGTCGAGTTCCCCGACTATCTGATACCCGTTACTCAGCTAGTGGAAGTGCGAAGGAGAGTCTTCAACACTGACAGTTTTTGGCGGTTTGTGGGCGTTAGAGTGGACGGGCAAAAAGTTTTTTGGCAAATTGATAGAAATTTACAAGACTAATACAAAAATTAAAAAATATCAAAACAGTTTTCAAAAGTGTGGGAGTGGCAGTTTTGGGCAGTTTGTGTGCGTTAGAGTGGGCGTGGCAAAAAGTTTTTTGGCAAATAGATAGAAATTTACAAGACCAATACAAAAATGAAAAAATATCAAAACATTTTTCAAAAGTGTGGGCGTGGAAGCTTTGGGCGGTTTGTGGGCGTTAGGGTGGGCGTGGCAACATGAATCGACAAACTTGCGCTGCGTCTATGTCTCTGGAGTCTGTATGCTTAATCTCAACATTCTAGCTTTTGTAGTTCCTGAGATCTCAGCGTTCATACGGACGGACAGACGGACGGACAGACGGACATGGCCAGATCGACTCGGCTATTGATCCTGATCAAGAATATATATACTTTATATGGTCGGAAACGCTTCCTTCTGCCTGTAACATACTTTTCAACGAGTCTAGTATACCCTTTTACTCTACGAGTAACGGGTATAATGACAACATCGTCGTTGAAGGAAATGCTGTCGGTGTAGTAAACAATATCTTACATTCAATATTTAGAACCTAATCAGTATATTTAAAAACCATATTAGTGTCGCAGAGTAATAATGATTACCATTATAGAGCATATCTGCAAACAGTTTTAATCTATGGGAGTGACGCCTCGAAAAGCCACTTGGCCTCGCAAGGTTATTTTCCAAATTTCGGACGATTAACATCAGGAAAATACGTTTATCCGAGCTCAATGAAACTCTGAAAAATATATTTTAAAATAGTAATAAGGTAGAACTATTTGGAAAAATTCATGGTGATATATTTAATCAAACGAAACTTCTTGTCAATGTTGGCTTAAGAATTAATTTAAATATTGAAAAAACTGCATTTAATTTAATGGAAAAAGATACCAAATTAAATTTAAAGATATTAAAAGCACATCTTTTCATGAAAACTTTTGCTTTAAAAACAAAAAATGCTCTATACCCATTCAGTAAAGTAGAAGTAAAATCGTTTACAATTTACCCAGGAAACAATACGCTATCCATAAACAACGCTGTAACTGGACAATTACCAAATTTTCTAGCTTTTTGTATGATTAAAAACTGTTCATACTCAGGCAACAGAGGTCTAGATCCATTTAATTTTGAACATTTTAAAATGCAACGCTTTAATCTAATGGTGAATGGAGTTCAAGTTCCTTCGAAAGCTCTGGAATTAGACTACTCGAACTCTGAAAACGTTCAAAGCTCAAACGGAATAAAACATTATGATCGGGGTCTTCAAATTACCACGGAAATGTTTGATACGAAGTTTTATATTAGCCTTTGATTTAACTGCTGATCAGTCAAATACCACCATATGTTCAAATTTGATGTTGCAAGGCACTATACGAATCAAAGGAAGATTTTCAGAACCTTTTAGTGAAGCCGTTACTTGTCTGGTATATTACGAATACGATTCCATGATTGATATTGATAAGCATAGAAATATTCGAACCCTTTTCATACCCGTTACTCGTAGATTAAAAGGGTATACTAGATTCGTTGAAAAGTATATAACAGGCAGAAGGAAGAGTTTCCGACCATATAAAGTATATATGTTCTTGATCAGGATCAATAACCGAGTCGATCTGCCTATGTCCGTCTGTCCGTCCGTATGAACGTCGAGATCTCAGGAACTACAAAAGCTAGAAAGTTGAGATTAAGCATACTGACTCCAGAGACATAGACGCAGCGCAAGTTTGTCGATTCATGTTGCCACGCCCACTCTAACGCCCACAAACCGCCCAAAGCTGCCACGCCCACACTTTTGAAAAATGTTTTGATATTTTTTCATTTTTGTATTGGTCTTGTAAATTTCTATCGATTTGCCAAAAAACTTTGGCTGGCAATGGGCACTGCATTATCCCGGACATCGGGAAATGCATTGCTACTTGCTCCGTCCGCGGGAATGCAGTGTCTAGCTAAGGAAAGCAAGAGGAAATGAACCATTTGCCATGGGCGGAGGTGCCTGGCGGTTAGGCATAAAACGCAAGTGGGTGGTTCCCCGAAAAACTAACCAAGTGTTCTCTGCTATGGACAACCGAAACAACTCAACCCGGGCAGGGATGTCAGCCCAAACGTCGGTGGAAGGCGTGACTGCTAGCACCGGCGGGCACGGAGGGGAGCAACCCCCTCTGCTTGTCGCCAGCGGTCACACCTTTGATTTTACGGGAGCAGGTCCAAAGAAGAGGAGTAAATCCTCCTCCGCTCGCCGAAACCAGGCACCAGCTACCCGCGCAGGGACGGGCTGAAGCGTTCAAGCGTGGGGATGAAGACAAAGGCGCAATATAAAGCCGCCCTTCGCATCCTGAGTCGACTCAAGGAAAAAGCCGCCCTATCCCCATAGGAGAAGGAGAAGCTAACCTGGGCCGAGCAAAGGGTCGCAGAGGGTAGGCTGCACTTCGCCAACCTCCCCAACATGGCAGATTCGCCAACAAGGTGGAGGATTCGCTTGCCAGCAAGAGGCAACGCTCAACCGAGAGCGCCAATAAGGACGCACCGGGGAGCAGGCGGCGACGCGGGCCGAAGGAGGCAGGCCCTCCCCCCCAGAAGGCGAAGAAGCCCAAGAAGAAGCTTAAAGTCAGTGAGGCGACCAAACGACACTTGATCGTGGCACTCATCGACAGAAGCGATGAGGCCGGCAAGATGACTGAGCCGCGGTGGAAGTTGGTGCATGCGCGACTCGTTCAGTCATTGTTTGATGGTGCCGGGTGGCTGAACGGGGTCAAAATCCTGAAGTGTATGGATGACCCGACGAGAAAGTGGCTGACACAAACGGTCTGCCAATTGGAGGCGTTGTGGGAGGGGGCCCAGCTGGAGGTGGTGGACAGGGATCAAATCCCATCCATTCCTAAGGCGAAGGTTCTCTTACCCATCGCAATCCAAGGGGACCAGGCGCTGAAGCTACTGCAGCGGCAGAGTCCAGACATACCAACCGCGGACTGAAAGGTTCTGCACCTTGCGACCCCATCACCCAAGGAGGAGGTCCATAGTGCAGTCCTCCAGATAAACAAGGAGGCGGAAGACATCCTCTATCCAAAGTAAGGGAGGATGGCGTGGGGCATGGGGAACGTGTACCTGCTCACACCCTGAAGGCAGGCACCTAGGTCTGGAAACCATCGCGGAAGCCGCCCAGGGACTTTCGCTGGACGAGGAAGACGGAGACCTGACGTTAACAGTCATGGTGGAGCATGGTGGAAGCCAGCCCGAACGACCAACAACTGATCGTGGGTGCAGATGCCAACGCGCATCACTGCGTAGTCCCGACATCAACGACAGAGGTGAGTCACTCCTAAACTTTATACTATCAACCAACCTATGCATAGCTAGCGTGGGGGAAGAGCACACCTTTGTAGGCCCCACCACCTCGAACGTGCTAGACCTAACACTCGTAAGGACAAAGTACCATGGTTTCAGAATGGAGAGTCCTTGAGAGACTATCTTTCTCAGATCACAATTCCTATGCGAATTCGAACACTCTCCCAAACCAACCTCTTTCAGAAACCCACGGAACACTAACTGGGGGAAGTTCAAGAAAACAATCTTGACACGACTCGCGACTGGCCCGGGCGTAGTAAAATCCGCTGAAGACATCGAAAAGTCCCTAGAGACCCTCACCAGGGAATTGTTAGATGCGCAACGCGCATCGTGCCCGACATCTAGAGCCAGGAAGAGGACCAGGCCACCCTGGTGGAATGGTAATCTTTCGATTCTACGCAATAACATCCGAGAATTTTTCAAAATCGCCAAAGACGCGAATTATGATATAATCAATGGGTAATACAAGATCCTACTCAGGGATTACAAGATGGAAATACGCAGGGCATAAAGAAGCTCGTGGAGAAACTTCTAGGACGGCCTTCCTGCCAAAAGCAGGGAAGTGCAGCCATAGGATTACAGCCCCAAGGATTACAGGCCGATTAGTCTCACCTCTCTCTTACTAAAGACGCTAGAAAAGCTGCTGGACGTACACATCAGAAATGATGCAGGACGACTAATGTCATCCAATCAGCATGCTTACACGAAAGGTAAATCAGTTGAGACTCATTAGTAGTCACCATTGAGAAAGCCCTGCATAACCAAAAATATGCTCTCGGAGTGTTTGTGGATATATCCGGAGCATTCAACAACGTGACCACAGACGCTATTATAGACAGCCTAGAAGCGGCCAACACGCCCCCCGCTATCAGGTTTTGGATAAGAAATCTTCTAAGCTGTAGACGGGTACAATCCGATTGGGGCACCGCCTTCATGGTGAAAGAAGCACACAGGGGCACACCGCAAGGTGGGGTCCTGTCGCCTCTCCTGTAGAATCTGGTGGTAGATGACCTGACCAAGAGATTCGAAGGGAAGGCCCCAAAGATAACAGCTTATGCTGACGACATAAGCATAATTATCACGGGAGTCTGTCCATCGACACTCAGCTCGATTATGGAATCAACGCTGAGGGAGATATGTGAGTGGGCAAAGAGCGTAGGACTCACCATAAACGCGGACAAGACGGACCTCATTCTCTTCACCAAGAGATACAAGGTGCCGCTATGGGTCCCCCCGAAGATTAACTCATACAGGCTAACCCCGAAGACACAAGACAATTGTGTTAGACAGCAAGTTGACATGGAAGCCCAATGTACTAGAGATGGTGAAAAAGGGCATATACTGTACAGACCCTGAAATGAGGCTGTCGTATAAGCTACCAAGCCAAAGCAGCATATTCCAGGCGGAAGTATTCGCCATAGGGAAAGCAGCAGAGCTTGCGCTGAGCATTGAACGCCCACATCAAGCGGTCAACTTGTTTGTAGACAGTCAAGCGGCGATAAGATCCATGCAATCGTCAGCGGTCAGTTCCAAAAGTGTACTGGCAAGCAGGGAGGCACTTGATATCCTTAGCACGACAACGTCAGTGAGGATCTACTGGGTTCCCAGCCACCAGAGCATCGATGGTAATGAGACGGCAGATGAACTTGCAAAGGAAGGCGTTGGACTGGCGAATGAAAGATCAGAAAACGTTCCTGTCTCCCTTAGAACGCTCCAAAGCGAAATGGAAAGACGGGCAGACGCACGAGCCAAAAACAGATGGAGAAGAACTTCCACCACCTGCAAAATGTTTATGGGAATTCTTACAGGTCACTGCCTAGCTGCGGCACACGCAGTCAAACTGGGCATTACCAACAACGCCAGATGCCGAAAATTTGACGAATCCGAGGCAATTAAAACCTTGGAGCATCTCATTTGCAAATATCCGGCCCTAGCAAGGGCAAGAATAAACTACCTAGGCGCTCCGGTTTTGGCATCGCAAGAAGATGCCTCCAGGAAGAAGCCAGGCGAATTACTTGCCTTCGCGAAAAATACCTCGATCCTAAAGGATTTCAAAAACCGCGAAAACATTCTCTAGGCCCATAAAAGAAACATTAGGACAGCTACGGCCATATTGGCCTATGCGAGGCCCCGTGAGTGCCTTCCGACATAACCAAAAAAATTTTTTGGCACGCCCACTCTAACGCCCACAAACCGCCAAAAACTGTCTGTGGTAAAGACTTTCCTTCGCACTTCCACTAGCTGAGTAACGGGTATCAGATAGTCGGGGAACTCGGCTATAGCGTTTTCTCTTGTTTAAAATGAACACTTTACAAATTCACAATTTGCTTACAAAAAATATAAACACAAAATCAATTTTTAAAGGAGTTTTCCCTTCAGATCAGCTTCCAAAAACTATTTCAATGTATCCGGCTTTAACTATTGCAAACACCGACACTTCCGATTAACCAGGAACTCATTGGATTGCATTCTATTTCGAAAGTCGCAAATCAGCAGATTTGAAAATTTGATTTGTTATGAACAATTTCCCCAAAACAAGGAATTCGGGACATTTTTATAATCTAACGCAAATAAATATTGCTATAATATGAAATAACTACAAGTATATTTTTCTAATACGTGTGGTCATTATTGCATACTGTATGGTCTTTTTAAATGTAAAAGAAAACGCTAAATAATGTATTAAAAAAATTTAAGAGAAATGACATTTCATATACCGATAAATGAATACTTAAAATGTTGAAGTCTAATTTAAAAAAATAAAATGCAAGATATTTAGGAAAATCAATGTAGTTTAATTATTAAGTCGTTTGTTTAACTTATAATATTTTACCATAATATTAAAGGCCTCGTCTCTTAAAATCGGAAGCCTATGACACTGACACGTATCTGGTCCTTCCGAAGCGTCATCATCACTCCAGGGACAAAGCTTGTAGTGGAATCCATTCTTCGAGTGGATCAGTTCTTTGTCCTCCAAATCCTCCAGAGTGCTCTTCAAATATATAAGCTGCGTTACGTGTTCCTTAAATATCATGTCTTCGAACAGCATCAAGAAGAGCTCAATTAGCTTCGAGTCTATTTCGTTACGGTTCTTTTAGGGTTTTTTAAAAACTGATGTTGGACTTAGAAAACTCAAACCTTTATATTGGAAAATTTCACTTACTTATTTATTTACTGATAAAAATTCAGTTAGTGTAGAACTATATCTATTTACATATTTAATATAATATATTTTACATATATTACAGAACTTGTTTACATAACTCTTAGGTAGAAAAATCCAAACTTCTTTAGCGTCCTTGTCTGCTAAATAAAGAGCACCATAAGGTGTCTTTTTCAGCTTACAACCAGTGATCTTATACTCAAATCCAATACATAGATCTTCAGTTTTTGTATAACCAATCACAGGCATCGATTCATTCAGTCAATAGGAAGTCCTAGAAATTCAACAAATCTTGAACAGTATTTATTATACCCGTTACTCGTAGAGTAAAAGGGTATACTAGATTCGTTGAAAAGTATGTAACAGGCAGAAGGAAGCGTTTCCGACCATATAAAGTATATATATTCTTGATCAGGATCAATAGCCGAGTCGATCTGGCCATGTCCGTCTGTCCGTCCGTCTGTCCGTCTGTCCGTCCGTCTGTCCGTCCGCATGAACGTCGAGATCTCAGGAACTACAAAAGCTAGATTAAGCATACAGACTCCAGGGACATAGAAGCAGCGCAAGTTTGTCGATTCATGTTGCCACGCCCACTCTAACGCCCACAAACCGCCCAAAACTGCCACGCCCACACTTTTGAAAAATGTTTTGAAATTTTTTCATTTTTGTATTAGTCTTGTGATTTTCTATCGATTTACCAAAAAACTTTTGGTCACGCCCACTCTAAAGCCCTCAAACCGCCCAAAGCTGCTACGCCCACACTTTTGAAAAATGTTTTGATATTTTGTCATTATACCCGTTACTCGTAGAGTAAAAGGGTATACTAGATTCGTTGAAAAGTATGTAACAGGCAGAAGGAAGTGTTTCCGACCATATAAAGTATATATATTTTTGATCAGGATCAATAGCCGAGTCG